>NW_028225179.1:9393946-9860460 GCF_052327205.1 Somniosus microcephalus
ACATACAGACACACTCACACAGACTCTGCAATTTGCAGACACACAGACACCCACTCACATACAGACACACTCACACAGACTCTGCAATTTACAGACACACAGACACCCACTCACATACAGACACACTCACACAGACTCTGCAATTTGCAGACACACAGACACCCACTCACATACAGACACACTCACACAGACTCTACAATTTGCAGACACATAGACACCCACTCACATACAGACACACTCACACAGACTCTACAATTTGCAGACACATAGACACCCACGCACACACACACTCACACAGAATCTGCAATTTGCAGACACACTCTTCTTCTTCTTAGGCAGTCCCTCGGAACCGAGGATGACTTGCTTCCACATTAAAAATGAGTTCTCAGGTGACTGATGAGTCCAATGTGGGACCGACAGTCTCTGTCACAGGTGGGGCAGATGGTGGTTGAAGGGGCGGGTGGGTGGGGTGCTTGGGTTGATGTGCGCTCCTTGCGCTGCCTGTGCTTGGCTTCCGCTTGCTCCCGGCGAAGAGACTCGAGGTGTTCGGCGCATTCCCGGATGCTTCTCCTTGACTTTGTGCGGTCTTGGGCCAGGGATTCCCAGGTGTCAGTGGGGATGTTACACTTTTTCAAGGAGGTTTTGAGGGTGTCCTTGAAGCGTTTCCACTGCCCACCTGGGGCTCTCTTGCTGTGCCGGAGCTCCGAGTAGAGCGCTTGTATTGGGAGTCTCGTTTCGGGCATGCGGACAATGTGACCCGTCCATCGGAGCTGATCCAGCGTGGTCAAAACTTCACTGCTGGGGATGTTGGCCTGAGCAAGAACACTGATGTTGGTGCGTCTATCCTGCCAATGGATTTGCAGGACCTTGCGGAGGCAGCGTTGGTGGTACCTCTCCAGTGCTTTGAGGTGCCTGCTGTACATGGTCCATGTCTCTGAGTCATACAGCAGGGTGGGTATCACTGCTGCTCTGTAGACCATGAGCTTAGTGCCGGGTTTGAGGTCCTGGTCTTCAAACACTCTCTTCCTCAGGCGACCGAAGGCTGCACTGGCACACTGAAGGTGGTGTTGGACTTCGTCATCGATGACAGACACCCACTCACATACAGACACACTCACACAGACTCTACAATTTGCAGACACACAGACACTCGCTCACATACAGACACACTCGCATAGACTCTACAATTTGCAGACACAGACACTCACTCACATACAGACACACTCGCACAGACTCTGCAATTTGCAGACACTCACACTCACACATCCATTTTGAAAGGGGTGCAGCCTGGGAGCAGTGGAGTCATGTGACCCTGTGGCTGGGCCTCTGACCTCACAATGGGAGATGACGCAATCAGCTCGAGCTGGAAACCCTTAAATTAAATTAAAATCAAATCAACGGCCTGAAATGGTCACACAATGGGAGCAGTGACGTCATCAATTGTAATGTTCACACAATGGGAGCAGTGACATCATCAATTGTAATGTTCACACAATGGGAGCAGTGACATCATCAATTGTAATGGTCACACAATGGGAGCAGTGACGTCATCAATTGTAATGGTCACACAATGGGAGCAGTGACGTCATCAATTGTAATGGTCACACAATGGGAGCAGTGACATCATCAATTGTAATGTTCACACAATGGGAGCAGTGACGTCATCAATTGTAATGTTCACACAATGGGAGCAGTGACGTCATCAATTGTAATGTTCACACAATGGGAGCAGTGATGGCATCAATTGTAATGTTCACACAATGGGAGCAGTGACATCATCAATTGTAATGTTCACACAATGGGAGCAGTGACGTCATCAATTGTAATGTTCACACAATGGGAGCAGTGATGGCATCAATTGTAATGTTCACACAATGGGAGCAGTGACGTCATCAATTGTAATGTTCACACAATGGGAGCAGTGATGGCATCAATTGTAATGTTCACACAATGGGAGCAGTGACATCATCAATTGTAATGTTCACACAATGGGAGCAGTGACGTCATCAATTGTAATGTTCACACAATGGGAGCAGTGACGTCATCAATTGTAATGTTCACACAATGGGAGCAGTGACGTCATCAATTGTAATGTTCACACAATGGGAGCAGTGACGTCATCAATTGTAATGTTCACACAAGGGGAGCAGTGATGGCATCAATTGTAATGTTCACACAATGGGAGCAGTGACATCATCAATTGTAATCAAATCAAATCAAATCAACTTTTATTGTCATTGTTAGTGCACAAGTGCAGTACAACGAAATGTAGGCTTGCGGCTCCCGAGAGTGTACATTTGGATTAAGACATTTAAACATTCAACATACATTTGGCTTGTAGTATATTAACATAAATATAACCATAATAAAGTGCATTGGCAGATGTGCAGGCTTTAGAGTTTATTTGTGGAGTTCAGTAGGATGACAGCCCTGGGAAAGAAGCTGTTCCTAAATCTGGTCGTACGGGTGCGAATGCATCTGTAGTGTCTCCCAGATGGCAGGAGGGTGAACAGACTGTGGCTGGGGTGGGTAGGGTCTTTGATGATGGACCGTGACCTCCGTAGGCAGCGTTTCTGGTATATGTGCTCTATGGTCGGTAGCCGGGTGCCGGTAATGCGTTGGGCAGTTTTGACTACCCGCTGCAGGGCTTTCCGGTCATAGTAGCTACAGCTGCCATACCATACTGTGATACAGTTTGTCAGGATGCGCTCTATAATGCAGCAGTAAAAGTTAGAGAGGATCAGGGGTGACAGATTACATCCCTTCAGCCTCCTTAGGAAATATAGGCGCTGCTGGGCCTTCTTCACCAGAGAGGAGGTGTTGAGGGACCAGGAGAGGTCTTCCGTGATGTGGACTCCGAGGAACTTAAAGCTGTCCACCCTTTCCACCTCCGCCCCATTGATGTGGATGGGGGTGTGACTTCCGCCTTTGGACTTCCTGAAGTCCACAATGATTTCTTTTGTTTTCTTGGTGTTAAGGGCCAGACACTGCTCCCACACAATGGGAGCAGTGACGTCACCAATTGTAATGGTCACACAATGGGAGCAGTGACATCATCAATTGTAATGGTCACACAATGGGAGCAGCGATGTCATCAATTGTAATGGTCACACAATGGGAGCAGTGACATCATCAATTGTAATGGTCACACAATGGGAGCAGCGATGTCATCAATTGTAATGCTCACACAATGGGAGCAGTGACGTCATCAATTGTAATGGTCACACAATGGGAGCAGTGACGTCATCAATTGGAATGTTCACACAGACACACTCAGTCCGGGTCTTGTTTCCTGCAGCGCACACAGGAGTCTCTCTCCAGATGAACTGAACTGATTCCTCCACAGCCTGAAACAGATTAAAGATTAAACAGGAAATAAACAGATTGAACATCAGTGTAAACAACCGCAAGACAGGGGTTAATACTTCAATAATAATTACAGACAAATATTACTCAGAAAAGTGACTGAATCCCATTGATATTTTATTTATTGCATTAAACATTAACACAAACACTCACCCGATCCACTCCAGACTCCTGCAGGTCAGTATGAGGCGGCGGAGAGCGGGGACAGATCGGTCTGTGAAGGAGTTTGATCCCAGGGTCAGAATCCTCAGTGAGCGGTTTGTACTGAGAGCGGAGGTGAGATCCTCAGTACAAGAATCTGTGAGACCGACACGACTCAGACTGGGGATCAGAGAGAGAAATAACAGGAATCAGAGTAAATCCCCAGAGTTTATTAATAACACTATTACTGATACTACTAATAATGTGCAGTGTCAGACATCCAGTTATTATAAACACTATC
This sequence comes from Somniosus microcephalus, assembly GCF_052327205.1. Taxonomy (NCBI): domain Eukaryota; kingdom Metazoa; phylum Chordata; class Chondrichthyes; order Squaliformes; family Somniosidae; genus Somniosus; species Somniosus microcephalus. The sequence goes on from NW_028225179.1 coordinate 9,397,755, forward strand.
TCACACAGTCTGGTACTTACTGCAGTTTCTGTATTTTACAGTCCGGGATCCTCAAAGCCGCAGACACTAGTTTCACTCCTGAATCTCCCAGTTTATTATCACTCAGGCTCAGATCCATCAGTGAGCGGTTTGTACTGAGAGCGGAGGCGAGATCCTCGGTACAAGAATCTGTGAGACCGATAGACCATAGACTGGGGATCAGAGAGAGAAATAATAGGAATCAGAGTAAATCCCCAGAGTTTATTAATAACACTATTACTGATACTAATAATAATGTGCAGTGTCAGACATCCAGTTATTGTAAACACAATCTCACACAGTCTGGTACTTACTGCAGTGTCTGTATTTTACAGTCCAGGTTCCTCAGAGCTGCAGACTGTAAATCTCCCAGATTATTGTTGCTTAGTATAAACACAAACAGAGAGAGAGAAACAAACTGAATCAATGATATAATTTTCTCTCCCGGATATTACAGCAATCACAAAGTATTTCAGGAAATTAATAACTCGGTTTTCCCCGTCGGTGGAGGGCCGGGTCGGGTGGGGCAGGGTTCGAGGTTGGGTCGGGGCCGGGGTTGGGGTCAGTGGAAGGTGGGGCTGGGGTCGGTGGAGGGTCGGGTGGGGTCGGGGTCGGTGGAGGGTCGGGTGGGGTCGGGGTCGGTGGAGGGTCGGGTGGGGTCAGAGTCGGTGGACGGTCGGGTGGGGCCAGGGTCGGGTCGGGTGGGGCCGGGGTTGGTGGAGGGTCGGGTGGGGTCAGGGTCGGATCGGGTGGGGCCAGGGTCAGGTGGGGCCGGAGGAGGGTCGGGTGGGGCCTGGGGAGGGTCAGGTGGGGCCGGTGGAGGGTCGTGTGGGGCCGGGGTCGGTGGAGGGTCAGGTGGGGCCCGGGTCGGTGGAGGGTCGGGTGGGGTCGGTGGAGGGTCGGGTGGGGCCAGGGTCGTTGGAGGGTCGGGTGCGGCCGGGGTCGGGGTCAGGTTGGGTGGGGCCGGGGTCGGTGGAGTGTCGGGTGGGGCTGGGGTCGGTCGAGGGTCGGGTGCGGCCGGGGTCGGTGGAGGGTTGGGTGGGGCCGGGGGAGGGTCGGGTGGGGCCGGCGGTTGGTGGAGGGTCGGGTGGGGCCAGGTTCGGTGGAAGGTCGGCTGGGGTTGGGGTCGGTGGAGGGTCGGGTGGGGTCGGTGAAGGGTCGGGTGAGGTCGGGGTTGGTGGAGGGTCGGATGGGGTCGGGGTCGGTGAAGGGTTGGGTGGGGCTGGGTTCCGGTGGGGCCAGGGTCAGTGGAGGGTCGGTGGAGGGTCGGGTGGGGCCGGGGTCGGTGGAGGGTTGGGTGGGGTTGGGGTCATGTAGGGCCGGGGTTGGGTTGGGTCGGGTGGGGTCGGGGTTGGTGGAGGGTTGGGTGGGGTCAGGGTCGGGGTCAGTGGAGTCGGGTCGGGTGGGGCTGGTGTCAGTTGAGGATCAGGTGGGGCTGGGGGAGGGTCGGGTGGAGTCGGGGTCGGTGGAGGGTCGGGTCGGCTGGTGGCGGTGGAGTGTCGGGTGGGGTCGGTGGAGGGTTGGGTGGGGTCGGGTAGGCCGGGGTCGGTGGAGGGTCGGGTGGGCCGGGGTTAGTGGAGGGTCGGGTGGGCCGGGGTCAGTGGAGGGTTGGGTGGGATCGGGTGGGGTCAGTGGAGGGCCGGGTTGGGTCAGTGTCGGTTGGGGTGTCGGGTGGGGCCGGGGTCGGGGGAAGGTTGGGTGGGGCCAGTGGAGGGTCGGGTGGGGTCGGTGGAGGGTCAGGTAAAGTCACCCATGATAACAGCTGTGCCCTTATTGCACGCGTCTCTAATTTCCCATTTAATGCCATCCCCAACCTCCGCATTATTGTTTGGAGGTCTGTATACCACTCTCACTAACATTACACGAGGTCAGCCCACTGGATGGAACCTCAGGTGCCCTGAGTTTGTTCTCCAGTCCCGATTGCCCCCTTACATCAGTATCCCCTCACTTTTATACCCTGCACTGATCCATCTCTGGCACCTGACTCTTTGTCTTCTCTGCTGGGTTTTGGCAGGAAGCGAGGAAAAGACAGCTGGAAGTTCACTAATCTGTGATTTACAAGGGCACATTCTCTGGTCCCCAACAGTTACTTTTCTTCAGTAATGTTCTCATCATCCCTAAACTAACATGCCTTCTGTTAATTATGTTATTTCTTATAGTTTCACAATTATATGTATGAACAGCACACATTATAATTTAATCTATTCTACTACTCACTCTGCTTTGAGCTTATATTGTGTTTAATAACAGACAAACTCTGTTCTTTCCCCTGATCTGATTACAGATTCCAACCAGTCAATTCAGTGAATGGAATGTCTTATCAGTGTTGCCATAGCGACCTGTCTGCAGTGAAACACCTGTTTGAATTTCTAACTCAGACTAAACTTCTCTTTCCCATAATACACATTGGCCTAGAAATTCAGTGGTTTGCGCCAGCCGCTAGCGCCTTAGGAGGAGGAGATGTGGGGTACTAAGCGGCTAGCGCCCGGGCGCAGTGCGATCTGCGCCTCTCGCGAACTTCAGTTAAGATTTAGCGGCGGCGCAAAGCCTTTGCGCATGCTCAGCTGCGCGCGCATATCCTGACGTCATTTCATGGTGCAACGCCCTTTGTGCGCCCCAAACCGGAAATTCAGTGGCGCCGGCCTATTGTGCGCCTGGCGCCCCTAGCGACTGGTAGAGGGGAACGGTTCCCAGTCGCTGCGGGGCGCGGGGGGCGCTAATTAAAGGGCACTCCTCCTGCAGTATAAATGGCAGCCATTTTGCACCACTCCTTCTTTGTGAGAGACGGATCTTTGGAGAGAGACAAAGGTAGAGAGGTTTCTGGTTTGGCTCAACACTCGCACAGGTACTTGTGGCTTCAGGCCACAGCTTTGCACTTGTCTTTAACTTCAGAGCCATAGCATTGATTGGAAACATATAATGGGGGCTGCAATGGGTGGAAACGTTGGGCTTCTCCATTGCATTCAAAGGGCTCAGAGACGCCGTGAGAGAGTGCCAGTCATGGCCAGACGGAGAAGGGGCAACAGGCATCGGCAAAGGAGGCCTTACCCACCCAGGGTATACCGCCAGCAGTTCTCATATCTGAACATGTCTGAGGAGCAGTGTGTTCGGAGGCTGCGATTCAGAAGGGCGGTGGTCACTGAGATCTGCCACCTGCTTTGCGGAGATCTGCAGCCACAGCTGAGGAGCAGGACGTCTCTGTCGGTGGCAGTGAAGGTGACGGTGTCTCTCAACTTCTATGCCACCGGCTCCTTCCAATCCGCTACTGGGGACATTTCCAACATCTCCCAGTTTGCGGTACATTGCTGCATCCGCCAGGTGACCAATGCCCTTTTCAGAAGGAGACGTCAGTTCATCTCCTTCTCCATGACCGTTGACAAGCAGCAACAGCGTGCAATGGGCTTTGCAGCATTAGCAGGCTTCCCCATGGTGCAGGGCGCGATTGACTGCATGCATGTGGCTTTGCGGGCACCTCTGGAGAATGCCGAGGATTACCGCAACCGGAAGGGCTACCATTTGCTCAACGTGCAGTTGGTGTGTGACCACAGGCAGCTCATCCTAGCTGTCAATGCCCGCTTTCCAGGCAGCAGCCACGATGCCTTCATCCTGCGCCAGACTTCTGTGGCAGACATGTTCGAGGCCCAGCCTCACCCACGAGGATGGCTTCTCGGGGACAAAGGCTATCCTTTGTGCACCTGGCTGATGACCCCGCTCCGTGCACCCAGCACCCCTGCTGAAGAGGGATGCAATGACAGCCATCAAGCAACCAGGAACATCATTGAGCAAACAATCAGCGTCCTGAAGCAACGGTTCCGCTGTCTGGATTGTTCCGGAGGAGCCCTACAGTACTCGCCTGAGCGAGTCTCCCATTTCGTTGTCGTGTGCTGCATGCTGCACAACCTGGCTATCCGCAGGACTCAGCCACTGCCACCAGACATTGGAGGACCACCAGAGGAGGAGGAGGAGGAGGAGGAGGAGGAGGACCAGCACAGGAGGGAGGCAGAAAGTGCAAGGGCCGCCCGTCGGCGGCTTATTGCACGTCGGTTCTAGGCCCCCTCTCAGGGAATGGCTTGTGCCAATGGCAGAAGATGAATGTAGCCACTCCACAAGCCCTCAGCCGAGCAGGGCAACTAGGACTTCCAAAAGAAAGCATGGACAGTGCGATTTAAGAAAATGTATTACTATGATACCTCTGTGCCCTTCCCACATAACAAACTAATGGAGAGAAACCCCCCCCCAAAAACACAAATAGACCAGTCTCGGCCTTTACAAGTAAAACAAATAGACCAGTCTCGGCCTTTCCAAAAACACAAATAGACCAGTCTCGGCCTTTACAAGTAAAACAAATACACCAGTATTGGCCTTTACAAGTAAAACAAAACATTTGGCCACACCTTCTACTTTTTCCCCTGCGAGGGTGATGCGTTTCACATCCGTGACTGGCCCCTACCCGCCCTGCAGCTCCTCCTCAATGGGACCCCAGTGGCTGCAGCAAGGCTGGGGGAAGGCTGCTGAGGGTCAGATGGTGAGACGGCAGATGCCCTTGGGGGTCGGCCTGGACCAGCTCTGGGCCTGGAGGGGCTGGCTGCTGACTGCTCCAACTCTGCTTGGGCAGCAGCAGTCTGTCCAGCGGCTGGTGGCAGCTGCAATGGAGGAGTGACAGTTTTGGCTGCAGGAATGCTGCCAACCTGACAGATCACAGGTACTCCCTGGTCGGCTGATACATTGGCACTCGCACGGGCCAGCACTGCAGCATGCGCAGCAATCTGCTGAAGCACAGACTGCTGGGCTGCTGCGGCGCGGCGAGTGCCCTGGCAATGCCTGGCCGATCCAGCGAGGGTGGCAGCAGTTAGTGCCCGTGTGGCCCTGGTCTGTGTCTGCATGGCACCAGCCAGTGAATGCACGGCACGACTGAGCACTTGGCTAGAAGCCGCCTGTGATGCAGCGAAGTCCTGCTGACTCCTAGCCTGTGCTGCTGCGAAGTCCTGCAGACTCCTGGCCTGTGCTGCACTGAATTGTTGCAGACTCCTGGCCTGTGCTGCCCCGAATTCCTGCACACTCCTTGACAGTGACTCTATGGAGTCAGGCATCCTTGCCACTGCAGCCATGAGCTCAGTGTGCCTGTGCTCAGCCTGGGCGCCCATTTCCGCTAGGATCCGCACCTCCTCTGCGCTCACCGTAGCAGGACTGGAGGCCGCACTCACCCTCCGGGGAGAAGGCCGCCAAGCTTCCCCACCCCTCCCGCATTGCTGCAGCCCGCTGGTCCCCGGAGCTTCACTATCCTCCGAACCTTCTCCCCTGCTCCCCTCCAGGGAAGACGTGTCACCATCATGGCCATGGGCTGCCTCGGCTGAGGGTGTCCCTGATGGTCTGGCTTCCCCTTCCTCCTCCTCTATGTCTGACTCAGACACAGTGCCAGCTTGAGGGGCCGCCTCCTCACCTGGCGAGTCACCATCTGAAAGCAGGGAGGCACAAGAGTTGCTTTAGAGTGAGGACAGGGCGGCAGCGAGGGAGGCATGAGTGCTGCTATGCACTGCATTGGTCCGACAGTGGCAAAGGATGCTGTTCTGAGGCGCAAGTGGAAAGAGAGAGGTCAAAAAGGTGATGCCCTTACCATTGGGGCCCACAACAGGGCCGGCATCTCCACTGGCGATGGGCCAATCAGCCGGCCTGACATAATGCACTCCACACGCTGCTCCAGGTCGCAGAGCTGTTTGAGGTCAGGATGGCCTCCCCCGGTCTGACGCTGCTGCCTTCGGTTGTGCGCCAGCTTGCCCTGCAAGAGAAAGGACGGCCTCTAAGTACAGTGTGAAGCCCTGGTCTTGTCTGCACTGCTTCCCATGGTGGACTAGCCCTGACAGTGTGAAGCCCTGATCTTGTCTGCACTGCCTCCCATGGTGGACTAGCCCTGACAGTGTGAAGCCCTGATCTTGTCTGCACTGCCTCCCATAGTGGACTAGCCCTGACAGCGTGAAGACCTGATCTTGTCTGCACTACCTCCCATGGTGGACTAACCCTGACAGTGTGAAGCCCTGATCTTGTCTGCACTGCCTCCCATGGTGGACTAGCCCTGACAGTGTGAAGCCCTGATCTTGTCTGCACTGCCTCCCATGGTGGACTAGCCCTGACAGTGTGAAGCCCTGATCTTGTCTGCACTGCCTCCCATGGTGGACTAGCCCTGACAGTGTGAAGCCCTGATCTTGTCTGCACTGCCTCCCATGGTGGACTAGCCCTGACAGTGTGAAGCCCTGATCTTGTCTGCACTGCCTCCCATGGTGGACTAGCCCTGACAGCGTGAAGCCCTGATCTTGTCTGCACTGCCTCCCATGGTGGAATAGCCCTGACAGTGTGTTAAGTCCTGAATGTGCAAGTGATTTTCATGACAGTCCCATAGCTGCTGGATGAGGGCTGGGCATTAGGGCTTTCAGGTCCCTTTGCCCATAAACTGAGGTGCACATGCAGGGATGAGGAGGACACTGGAAAGGGTACTCACCCTGACAACCTGAGTGAGGTCGTTGAACTTTCTTTGGCATTGTACAGGAGTCCTGGCAACCACGCTGTTTGACACCTCCCTCCAGGCTTTCCGATAGGCACTGGGCAGCGGCCTCCTGCCACCTTCAGGGAACAGAACATGGTGCCTGCGCGCCACTGCGCCAACTAGCACCCTCAGGTCACCCTCGCTGAAGCGCTGCGCTCTCTCCCTGGCCTTCTCCATTGTCCTGGGCGTTGAACAGATCAAGCAGCAGTGGTCAGGCCTTGCTTCAGGGCTGCAGTGTGCAGGGTGTGGCAGCCAAACAAATCCACCCTCCCCCTTTAAGAGCTGGCCGACGCCAGAGTGTCTGCCTTCAATCAGCAACTCGCCGCACCTGCGCTGCGCCCGCCCTCGGGGGTATCGCCCCGGACCGCTGGCTTAGCGCCTAATGATAGTCGTGCATCGCCTGTTTTAGCGCAGCAGCAACCTCTTGGGGCGATGCAACTGAATATCGGTGAAGGTGGCGCTAAGTTGCGCCGGGCGCAAACTTTAGCGGCCGCCCGGCTGTAGCGCCCCAAACGTGGCTATACTGAATTTCTAGGCCATTATATCAGACATTTGATGTCAATGAATTTTAGCCTTGTTATGTTAATATCTCTAAAACCTACAAGAAAGAAAGACTTGCATTTATATAGCACCTTTCACCACCTCAGGACATCGCAATGTGCTTCACAGCCAATGAAGTACTTTGGAAGTGTAGTCACTGACAGTGCTGTATTGTAGGAAACAAGCGGCTCAGATACACAAATCTTTAAAAGTGGGAGGAGAAGTTAAGGCTCACGGTATTAAAGAGAGTGGGGCAGCGTGGATAGGAAGTTTTGTAAAGGACAGAGAGTAGTGGTTAATGGATGTTCAGACTGGAGGGATGTAAACAGTGGTGTCCCCCAGGGTCAGTGTTGGGACCATTGCTCTTCTCAATATAGACAAATGATCTGGGCGTGGGTTTATGGAGCACAAGATCAAAATATCTAGATGAGACTACAATAGGGAGTGTGGGGAACTGTGAAGAGTGATTTCAATGTGATATACATGGGTTAGTAGATTGAACAGGGAGAGGTCAGATGAAATTTAGTGTAGAGATATGTGAAGTGATACATTTTGGGAGGAAAAATGAGGGGAAATGTACATTTTAAGTTGAAACATACAAGATTTTGAGGGGTATTGACAGGGTAGATGCTGAGAGGTTGTTTCCCCTTGCTGGAGTGTCTAGAACTAAGGGGCATAATCTCAGGATAAGGGGTCAGCCATTTAAGACTGAGATAAGGAGGAATTTCTGCACTCAGAGGGTTGTGAATCTTCAGAATTCTCTGCCCCAGAGGGCTGTGAATGCTCAGTCTTTGAGTATATTCAAGGCTGAGATAGATATATAGATAATTGGACTCGAGGGGAATCAAGGGATATGGGGATCGGGTGGGAAAGTGGAGTTGAGGTCGATGATCAGCCATGATCTTATTGAATGGCGGAGCAGGCTCGAGGGGCCATGTGACCCTCTCCTGCTCCTAATTCTTGTGTTCTTATGTAAAACTTTAAAAGGAGTAGAGGAGCAGAGTGATTTAAGAGTTCAGGTACAGTGGTGTTCCACAGGGATCAGTGCTGGGATCACTGTTGTTCATAAACGATTTGGACTCGGGAATCAGAAGAACAATTTCAAAGTTTGTCGATAACACCAAAAAAGGTAGAGTTAATACTGAGGAAGACAAAATGCAAGAAGACATTAATGAATTTCAGCATGGGGTTGTAATTGGCAAATGAATATCACTATAGATCAGTGTGAGGTGGTGTGTTAATGAATTTCACTATAGATCAGTGTGAGGTGGTGTGTTAATGAATTTCACTATAGATCAGTGTGAGGCGGTGTGTTAATCAATTTCACTATAGATCAGTGTGAGGTGGTGAGTTAATGAATTTCACTATAGATCAGTGTGAGATGGTGTATTAATGAATTTCACTGTAGAGCAGTGTGAGTCGGTGTGTTAATGAATTTCACTGTAGAGCAGTGTGAGGTGGTGTGATAATGAATTTCACTATTGATCAGTGGGTTGTGGTGTGTTAATGAATGTCACTATAGATCAGTGTGAGGTGGTGTGTTAATGAATTTCACTATAGATCAGTGTGAGGTGGTGTGTTAATGAATTAAACTATAAATCAGTGTGAGGTGGTGTGTTAATGAATTTCACTGTAGATCAGTGTGAGGTGGTGTGTTAATGAATTTCACTATAGATCAGGGTGAGGTGGTGTGTTAATGAATTTCACTATAGATCAGTGTGAGGTGGTGTGTTAATGAATTTCACTGTAGATCAGTGTGAGGTGGTGTGTTATTGAATTTCGCTGTAGTTCAGTGTGAGGTGGTGTGTTAATGAATTTCACTGTAGATCAGTGTGAGGTGGTGTGTTATTGAATTTCACTGTAGTTCAGTGTGAGGTGGTGTGTTAATGAATTTCACTGTAGATCAGTGTGAGGTGGTGTGTTAATGAATTTCACTGTAGATCAGTGTGAGGTGGTGTGTTAATGAATTTCACTATAGATCAGGGTGAGGTGGTGTGTTAATGAATTTCACTATAGATCAGTGTGAGGTGGTGTGTTAATGAATTTCACTGTAGATCAGTGTGAGGTGGTGTGTTATTGAATTTCACTGTAGTTCAGTGTGAGGTGGTGTGTTAATGAATTTCACTGTAGATCAATGTGAGGTGGTGTGTTAATGAATTTCACTATAGATCAGTGTGAGGTGGTGTGTAATGAATTTCACTATAGATCAGTGTGAGGTGGTGTGTTAATGAATTTCACTTTAGATCAGTGTGAGGTGGTGTGTTAATGAATTTCACTATAGATCAGTGTGAGGTGGTGTGTTTTGGTGGGAAGAATAAGGAGGCCACTCACTATTTGGACAAGGGGGTGAAACTGGGTTGCTTTGTGCCTCCTGTGATATTCAGCGGGAGGTTAGCGGCGGCGGCAGCCGGTAGCGCCCTGCGGCACTGCACCGCCGGCAATGACGTCATCGCCATGCGCAGCGCCCCAGCTGCAACCTTGGGTCCTGACCGCTGACCTATCGCCGGACGATATGTCCAACAGGGTCAGGGGTCGTTCCTGCGGCCGCGTGACGCCACTTAAAGGGCAGGTGTCGGGCTGCAACTTTTTATTTTGGCCGACTGCCAGCACCTGCCCCTTCCCCTTTCTTCTTCGGGGTGTTGGTCGCGATCGCTCACCCGGCGTTCCTTTTGATCCAACACCCTGCTCCCCGGTGCTCCAGCAGGGCCCCGGTGTGCGCAGTGCTAGGCCACTCCCCTTTAATCAGGGAGAGAGGTCGGCTATGACACGATGCTATGTGCCGACGGGCGTGGCGCTGTTACACGAAGCACCGTGAAATTCACTGGTAGTGCTTCCAGTAGCACCCTGCCTCCTGCCTGGGGCGCTACCACTGAATTTAATGCACAGGGGCGCTAACTTTTTTGGGGCGCTAAAATTAGCCCCGGTGACATTAGCGACCCAAAGGGGGCATCACTGAATTTTCCTCCTAAGAGTCTAAATGGGCTGGAGGAGCAGAGGGATCCAGGGATACAGATACACAAATCACTAAAAGTAGCAACACAGGTTAATAAGGCCATTAAAAAAAAAACACTGTCTACATTCCTAAAGGAGCCTTCTGTTCCATGCCTAGGAGCTCTGAACCATAGCAGAGAGCGGCTGGGACACGTTTCTCACACGCCTCCAGATTAACCCACACGGGGACTTTGCTGTCAGTGAAGAGAGACAAGAAAGACCAAAGTGCCGTTTGCCCCTCTCAGTGTGGCCCTGAAGGATTGTGTCCAGGCTGGAGTTCTGTTCCCACCGTACGATCCTCCCCCAGATTGTCCTTTCTGAGCTCCAGCCAGGTGATGCTAAACACTCAGGTGGGAAAGACAAAAATCTACAACAATGTGTTTAAAACAAAGTTGATTTATTTGACATCTATCCAGAATATTAAACTCCAGCCCAGTTCCCGGAGTTATTAACATCAGCAGAAACAATCCCCACCTGTCAGAATGAACATGGTTCAGTCCTGGATGTGATTAACAGCAGCAAAAACAACAGAATCCAACCACTGCAGTCACTTGTGAACTCGCTGGTGTGTCAGCAGGTGGGATGACTGAGTGAATCCCTTCCCACACTCAGAGCAGGTGAACGGACTCTCCCCGGTGTGAACACGCTGGTGTCTCAGTAGGTTGGATGAATCAGTGAATCCCTTCCCACACTCAGAGCAGGTGAACGGACTCTCCCCAGTGTGAACTCGCTGGTGTGTCAGCAGGTTGGATGAATCAGTGAATCCCTTCCCACACACAGAGCAGGTGAACGGCCTCTCCCCAGTGTGAGTGCGCAGGTGTACAGTGAGGTCAGATGATCGTCTGAACCCAGTCCCGCAGTGAGAGCACCTGAACGGTCTCTCGTCAGTGTGAACACGTTGATGGTGTATCAGTTCCCCGGAACTTTTAAAGCACTTCCCACAGTCCGGGCAGTTAAAAGGTCTCTCATCAGTGTGAACTCGTTGGTGTCTCAGTCGGTTGGATGAATCAGTGAATCCCTTCCCACACACAGAGCAGGTGAACGGCCTCTCCCCAGTGTGAACTCGCTGGTGTGTCAGCAGGTGGGATGAGCGAGTGAATCCCTTCCCACACTCAGGGCAGGTGAACGGCCTCTCCCCAGTGTGAACTCGCTGGTGTATCAGCAGGTTGGATGAATTAGTGAATCCTGTCCCACACTCAGAGCAGGTGAACAGCCTCTCCCCAGTGTGAACTCGCTGGTGTGTCAGCAGGTTGGATGACTGAGTGAATCCCTTCCCACACTCAGAGCAGGTGAACGGTCTCTCCCCAATGTGAACACGCTGGTGTGTCTGAAGGTCAGATGACTGAGTGAATCCCTTCCCACACTCAGAGCAGGTGAACGGCCTCTCCCCAGTGTGAATGCGCTTGTGTCTTGATAGGCCAGAGGGTTGGTTGAAGCCTCGTCCACACACAGAACACGTGTACGGTTTCTCCCCGCTGTGAACGGTGCTTTTTGCTTCCATATTCAAAGGCCGATGATATTCAGATCCTGGTGAATCGAGTGACTGTCAGATCTTGACGTGATGTGTGGTTTGAGTTTCCCGTCTGCAAATCCTCCCCTTCTAATACCCTGTAAAATGAATTTAAAACAGGAAGCGTGAGAGTCAACCCACAAGAAAACAAAGGCAGGTTGTAAAATTGAGCTCAATGAATCTGGTCATTTGTGGGGCCGGCACTAGAAAAAAGTGACCATGAAAGCTGTCGTATTGTCATAAAAACCCAACTGGTTCACTAATGTCCTTTAGGGAAGGGAATCTGCCACCTGGTCTGGGCCTACACAAGACTCTGGCCTCTATGGGAGGAGAGAGAGAGAGGTGGGAGGGGGAGAAGGTAAGGAACTTTATACATCTGCAACTCGACCAGAACTTTAACAGAACCTCCCAAACCCGCAACCTCCAGCACCTAGAAGGACAAAGGCAGAAGGTGCATGGGAGCACCATCACTTCCAAGTTCTCCATGTCACACACCATCCTGACTTGGACATATATCGCCGTTGCTACATCATCACTGGGTCATAATCCTGGAACTCCTTACCGAACAACATTGTGGGAGTACCTTCACCACACGGACTGCAGCGGTTCAAGAAGGCGGCCCACCACCCCCTTCTCAATGGGCAACTGGGGATTGGCAATATTTGCTGCTCTTGCGAGCGACACCCACATCCCAAGAATGAATTAAAACAAATCTTACATTGTGCGGACAGTATCTGTGTAACAACCTAATCTCCCCTAGAATCCACCTCCCTTGACAGTCTCACATTGGAAATTGTTGGGTCCTCCTGGGCTCAGAAGTACTGGGGGTTAAACCCAGCAGCTTCTCCTCCATCTCCACTCCAGCTCAAACTGAAGCAACAAAAAGACCTTCACTGGTGGCCAGGGACCTACCTTCCGTCAGCCTGCAATAAAACTCTTCCCGACAGCTGCTGACTAATGGCGGCCGCAGCACCCACAATTCCCCGCGCCCCCGAAACCGCTCTAGCCAACACACTGATTTACCCGCTGAGAGTGCGCATGCTCCCCGGGGCTGCGGGCCATTCTGGGAGCCTGGCTCCTGTCCTTTTCCTGAGTCGGAATCGGTGGAACCGGCTGAAGAAACCGGGAAGCGGCGGCTCGGATGGGGGAGGCGCTGCACCCTGGGTTTCCTGGTGCCGAGGCCCTGGCCGCACGTCCGCCGGGCCCGGCCGCTCTGATTCTGATCGAGTTTTTTGATGAGGTAACAGATAGGGTTCATTGATGAGGGGAATGTGGTTGACATGGTGTACATGGATTTCCAAAAGGCGTTCGACAACTGCCACATAATAGGCTTGCCAGCAAAGTTGAAGGCCATGGAATAAAAGGGACAGTGGCAGCATGGATATGAAATTGGCTAAGTGACAGAAAACAGAGAGTAGTGGTGAACGATTGTTTTTCGAACTGGAGGAAGGTATACAGTGGTGTTCCCCAGGGGTCGGTACTAGGACTACTGCTTTTCTTGATATATATTAATGATTTAGACTTGGGTGTACAGGGCAGTTGCAAAATTTGTAGATGACACAAAACTTGGAAGTAAAGTGAACAGTGAGGAGGATAGTGATAGACTTCAAGAGGACATAGACATGCTGGTGGAATGGGCGGACACGTGGGAGATGAAATTTAACGCAGAAAAGTGCGAAGTGATACATTTTGGTAGGAAGATCGAGGAGAGGCAATATAAACTAAAGGGTACAATTCTAAAGTGGGTGCATGAACAGAGAGACCTGGGGGCATGTGTGCACGAATCATTGAAGGTGGCAGGGCAGGTTGAGAAAGTGGTTCAAAAAGCATACGGGATCCTGGGCTTGTGGAGTATTGTGTCTAATTCTGGGCACCGCACTTTATGAACGATGTGAAGGCCTCAGAGAGGGTGCAGAAAAGATTTACAAGAATGGTTCCAGGGATGAGGGACTTCAGTTATGTGGATAGACTGGAGAAGCTGGGGTTGTTCTCCTTAGAGCAAAGAAGGTTGAGAGGAGATTTGATGGAGGTGTTCAAAATCATGAGGGGTCAGGACAGAGTAGAGAGAAGCTGTTCCCATTGGTGGAAGGGTCGACAACCAGAGGACACAGATTTAAGGTGATTGGCAGAAGAACCAAATGTGACATGAGGAAAAACTTTTTTACTCAGCGAGTGGTTAGGATCTGGAATGCACTGCCTGAGAGGGAGGTGGAGGCAAATTCAATCATGGCTTTCAAAAGGGAATTGGATAAGTACCTGAAGTAAAGAAATTTGCAGGGTTACGGGGAAAGGGCGGGGAGTGGGACGAGCTGAAGTGGTCTTGCAGAGAGCCGGCACGAGCTCGACGGGCCGAATGGCCTCCTTCTGTGCTGTAACCATTTTATGATTCTGTAAAATCTTGGAAAGTTTGTGCCACAGAAGCACGGGGTTTATCTGCTTTTATTGATGAATTTAAAAAGTCTCTATTAAAATCTGAGCCAGTGTGTTGTGAGCTAAAGAGCCTTCTGTCCAATGAGGGGAATAAAGGCCCACAGCCTCCCCTGGCCCCGGGCCCAGAATAAGGGACTGGAGAAACTCGCTGCCCTGCGGATCAGACAATCAGCCGGTGCTAGTCCCGGCCCTCGGGCTCCCCGATTGGTTGGAGGACTTGCCGCTGGCTCGCTCCTCCAGCCCCGCCCTGCTTGCTCCCTACTGGTCGGAAGCTCCCGTCAATCAGGCCCTGGGCCCGGGTCATGTGTCCCCGAGGAGATCACGTGCTCCGTCCAACTGACGCCGCTCGGTCCGGGGCCTCACGGACTCTCAGGTTTTTCTATTTCACTTTGTTCTCTCCCGATCCACCCCTCCCCCACCACCCCGCACGATTCTCCACCCAATCGGAGCGGAGAAAACTCACTTTGCATCACCGATCGCGACTCTGGAACCGACACCAAGGCCTTTCCCCGGAATGGCCCGCGCCGACCCCGTCCGGCAGGATCCGAGTGCGCAGGCGCAGCTCCGAGTGTGGGAGGGGGGGTTGGTGTCCTCTGGGCATGCGCAGAGGTGACCGGGAGGGGTCGCTGTGCCGGACTCAGTCCAAACCGCCGCTCTCTGTGCGCATGCGCGGACTATCGTCTGTCAATCAACCATCAGCCAGAAGAGGTCGCTGGTGAGACCAGTGAAGAAAGAAAGACTTGCATTTCTATAGCGCCTTTCACCACCACCGGACGTCCCAAAGTGCTTTACAGCCAATGAAGTACTTTTGAAGTGTAGTGACTGTTGTAATGTAGTAGATGCGGCAGTCAAATAGCGCACAGCAAGCTCCCACAAACAGCAAAGTGATAATGACCAGATAATCTATCTTTTTGTTAACTCTGTTTCTCTCTCTACGGATGTTGCCTGGCCTGCTGAGTGTATCCAGCATTTCCTGTTGTTATTTCAGATTTCCAGCATCCGCAATATTTTGCTATTATCCTTTTGTTTCATTGATTGAGGGATAAACATTGGCTAGGACACCGGGGATATTTCCCCTGCTCTTTCCCACATTACAACAGTGACTACACCTCAAAAGTACTTCATTGGCTGTAAAGCACTTCAAGACGTCTGCTGGTCATGAAAGCACTATATAAATGCAAGTCTTTCTTTCTCAAAATAGTGTCATGGGATCTTTTACATCCACCTGAGAGAGCAGACAGGGCCTCAGTATAATGTCTCATCCGAAAGACGCCACCTCTGACAGTGCCTCAGCACTGCACTGGAGTGTCAGCCTGGATTTTTGTGCTCAAGTCTCTGGAGTGGGACTTGAACCCACAACCTTATGCCTCAGAGGCAAGAGTGCTACCATAGAGTCATAGATTTATAGAGCACAGAAAGAGGCCCTTCGCCCATCGTGTCCGCGCCGGCCATCAAGCCCTGTCTATTCTAATCCCATTTTCCAGCACTTGGTCCATAGCCTTGTATGCTATGGTGCTTCAAGTGCTCATCTAAATGCTTCTTGAATGTTGTGAGGGTTCCTGCCTCTACCACCCTTTCAGGCAGTGAGTTCCAGATTCCAACCACCCTCTGGGTGAAATTTTTTTTCCTCAAATCCCCTCTAAACCTCCTGCCCCTTACCTTGAAACTATGCCCCCTGGTTATTGACCCCTCTACTAAGGGGAAAAGTTCCTTTCTATCTACCCTATGCCCCTCATAATTTTGTACACCTCAATCAGGTCCCCCCTCAGCCTTCTCTGCTCTAAGGAAAACAACCCCAGCCTGTCCAGTCTCTCTTCATAGCTGAAGCGTTCCAACCCAGGTAACACCCTGGTGAATCTCCTCTGCACCCTCTCCAATGCAATCACATCCTTCCTATAGTGTGGCAACCAGAACTGCACACAGTATTCCAGCTGTGGCCTAACTAGCGTTTTGTACAGCTCCATCATAACCTCCCTGCTCTTGCCTTCATTAGCCGAGGCATAGAATATAAGTATCCTATATGCCTTCTTAACCACCCTATCTAGCTGTCCTGCTGCCCTCAGGGATCTATGTACATGCACACCAAGGTCCCTCTGACCCTCTGTCCTTCCTAGGGTTCTACCATTCATTGTGTATTCCCTTGTTAGTCCTCCCAAAATGCATCACCTCACACTTTTCAGGGTTAAATTCCATTTGCCACTGTGCTGCCCATCTAACCAACCCGTCTATATTCTCCTGTAGCCTGAGGCTTCCCTCCTCGCTATTTACCACTCCACCAATTTTCATGTCATCTGCGAACTTACTGATCATACCTCCTACATTCATATCTAAATCATTAATGTACACTACAAACAGCAAAGGACCCAGACCCTGTGGTACACCACTGGACACAGGCTTCCAGTCACAAAAACAACCTTCGACCATCACCCTCTGCCTCCTGCCACTAAGCCAATTTTGAATCCAATGTGCCAAATTGCCCTGGATTCCATGGGCTCTTACCTTCTTGACCAGTCTCCCATGTGGGACTTTGTCAAAAGCCTTACTGAAGTCCATGTAGACTGCATCAACTGGACTGCCCTCATCCACACACCTAGTCACCCCCATCAAAAAATTCAATCAAATTAGTTAGACATGATCTCCCCCTGACAAAGCCATGCTGACTATCCTTGATTAATCCTTGCCTCTCCAAGTGGAGACTAATTCTGTCCCTCAGAATTTTTTCCAATAATTTCCCTACCACTGATGTTCGGCTCACTGGCCTGTAATTCCCTGGTTTATCCCTACTACTACCCTTCTTGAATAATGGTACTAAGTTAGCTGTTCTCCAGTCCTCTGGCACCTCCCCTGTGGCCAGAGAGGTTCTGAAAATTTGTGTCAGAGCCCCTGCAATCTCCTCCCTTGCCTCACACAGCAGGCTGGGATACATCTCGTCTGGGCCTGGGGGTTTATCCACTTTTAAACCCGCTAAAACCACTAGTACCTCCTCCCTCTCAATACTAATTTGTTCAAGTATATCACAATCCCCCTGCCTGATTTCTATGCCTGCATCATCCTTCTCCATAGTGAACACAGATGCAAAATATTAATTTAAAACCTCACCTACATCTTCTGGCTCTACACACAGCTTGCCACTTTGGTCCCTAATGGACTCTACTCTTTCCCTGGTTATCCTCTTGCCCTTAATATACTAATGAAACATCTTGGGATTTTCCTTTATTTTGCCTGCCAGTGTTTTTTAATGACCCCTCTTTGTTCTCCTAATTTCTTTTTTAAATACCCCCCTGCACCTTCTATACTCCTCTAGGTCTTCCACTGCTTTTAGTCCTTTGTATCTGCCAAAAGCCTCCCTTTTTTTCCTAAACCATACTTGTATGTCCCTTGACATCCAGGGTTCCCTGGGCTTGTTGGTCCCACCCTTGACCTTTACGGGAACATGTTGGCGTTGTACTCTCTCTATTTCCTTTCTGAAAGACTCCCACTGCCCTGATGTGGATTTTCCTATAAGTAGCTGATCCCAGTCCACTTTGGCCAGATCCTGCCTTATCATATTAAAATCGGCCTTCCTCCAATTTAGAACCTTTATTTCTGGCCCATCTTTGTCCTTTTCCATGACTACCTTAAATCTCACCGAATTATGGTCACTGTCACCAAAGTGCTCACCTACTAACACTTCTACCACTTGCCCGGCCACATTCCCTAGAATTAGGTCCAGTACCGCCCCTCTCTTGTAGGACTTTCTACATGCTGGCTGAAAAAGCTCTCCTGGATGCACTTTAAGAATTCTGCACCCTCTAAGCCTTTCACACTCTGACTATCCCAGTTAATATTGGGGAAGTTGAAATCCCCCACTATTATTACCCTGTGGCATTGCCACATTGGGGAAACACTGTGTGTATGTAGATAAACCTGTATAATCCCCTTTTAACTGCTGTATTCCCCTCCCCCCGCAAGACAGTTGCAAGCTGAGAGGAATAAGGCACGTTCAGACTTGCCTGCTGCTGAGAGAAGGAAAACCAATCAGGTTCCAGCAGGTGACCAATCCGTGAGTCATCACAGGTTCGCGGGCTTCACGAATTCAGTGCTGTATTGTGAGAGTTGGAGTAAAGACCTATTTCTTGTAGCTCGCTGTGTTGCCTATTTCTTTACGCGGGAGACTGTAGTCCCCCACATTGATGACCCCGAATGTCGGCGGCCGAAGCCCCCGACTCACGCAGCCCCATAGAGGCCAGCAACGACCCGATGGCAACCAGCAGCAGCCTGATGTCGGCCGGCGCCGCATCCTTGAAGCTCCCCACCTTCTGGGAACACCAAGCACCAGCTTGGTTCGCGCACTCGGAGGCCCAATTCACCCTTCGCAGGGTTCAAGATGATGAAGAAAGGTACCTCCACGTAGTCTCAGCACTAGCAAGCTCTACCGCCGCCGAAGTTCTCGACCTGCTGGGGAACCCACCACAGACCGGCAAGTACTCAACCATTAAGGGCCGCTTGCTGCAGGCTTACGGCCTGTCCAAGGAGGAGAGGGCCCGCAGGCTTCTCTCACTACCAGGCCTCGGCGATTCTACCCCGACCCAGTTGATGAACCGGATGCTTGCACTCCTGGGCTCTGAACCGCAGTGCTTCTTGTTTCGGGCCCTTTTCCTCAGCCTGCTTCCTCAGCAGGTACAGACTGCCCTCGCGGGGTCCCCGATCACGGACTGCGTACAACTGGCAGCCGCCGCGGACAAAGTCTTCGCCGTCGCCCAACTCGGCTGTGCAGCCGCGAGGCTCCCCGACACCACCGAGCGCGCGCCGCCACGCCAGGCCGCAGAACTATGCTACTACCATGCGCGTTTCGGCCACAAGGCCCAATGCTGCAGAGCACCCTGCTCTTTCGATCAAACCAAGATGGCCACCCGGCCCAACGCACCAGCCCCGCGCCGCCGCCTAGGCCCGCTTGACTGCACCCCCGCCGCCACGATGGCTATCGGCACCGCAGGTAAACTGCTGTACATAACCGACTCTCTTTCAGGGCGCAGATTCCTTTGCGACACCGGAGCCCAATGCAGCATAATTCCTGCCTCCCAGCTCGACATCCAGGCAGGCCGCAGTGGCCCACCCCTCGTGGCGGCAAATGGCGCAGCCATTGCTACTTTCGGAAAGCGACGGGCTGAGGTTTGTTTCAACGGCCAGCAATTTACGTGGGATTTCATGATGGCCTCGGTGGCACATCCCTTGCTGGGCGCCGATTTTCTTTGCGCCCACGGACTCCTGGTCGACGTCCGCGACAGGCGCCTGGTCGACGCAGCAACTTTCGCTTCACTGGCCTGCCAGCAGAGCAACAGCCCGGCCCTCGTCGGGTCCTGCTCCACCCCGGCGCATGACGACTACGCCCGCTTACTCGCAGATTTCCCGAGGCTCACACAACCGACCTTCTCAGCCGCGGCAGCCAAGCATGGGGTCGAGCACCACATCGCCACTACGGGACCACCAGTGTTCGCTCGAGCCAGATGCCTGGATCCAGCCAAGATGGCGGTGGCCAAGGAAGAATTCGTCACGATGGAAAAACTGGGCATCATCCGCCGCTCGAACAGCCCTTGGTCGTCCCCCCTCCACATTGTGCCCAAGCCGGGCGGTGGCTGGTGCCCCTGCGGCGACTACAGACGGCTCAACGATGCCACCACGCCCGATAGATACCCCATTCCGCACATCCAAGACTTCTCGGCACACCTAGCAGGAAAGTCCGTCTTTTCCAAGGTTGACCTGATTCGCGGCTACCATCAGGTCCCCGTCCACCACGCAGACGTCCAGAAGACGGCGGTCATCACCCCCTTCGGACTGTTCGAGTTCCTGCGCATGCCCTTCGGGCTTAAGAACGCCGCACAGGCCTTCCAACGGCTCATGGACTCCGTCCTACGGGACCTGAGCTTCCTGTTCGTCTATCTGGATGATATCCTCATGGCCAGCACCAGCAAGGCCGAGCACATCGCGCATTTGCGCTCCCTTTTCCAGCGCCTCAGCCAACACGGGCTAATCGTCAACCCGGCCAAATGCCAGTTCAGAGCAGCCCAAATTGACTTTCTCGGCCACAGAATCTCGCCAAGGGGCGCCATTCCCCTACCTTCCAAGGTGCAGGCGGTGGCGGACTTCCCCCAGCCCACCTCGGTCAAGGCGCTGCAGGAATTTTTGGGGATGGTCAATTTCTATCACCGGTTCGTGCCCAAGGCCGCCGCACTCATGCGCCCCCTCTATGAAGCCACCAGGGGCAAAACGGGCAAAGAGCAACTCACCTGGTCCAGCGAGATGGCGACAGCCTTCCACCAGACCAAAAGCGCCTTGGCCAATGCCACACTACTGGCCCACCCCATCCCAGGCGCCAAGACCGCCCTCACCATGGACGCCTCGGATTACGCCGTCGGCGCCGTCCAGCAACAGTGGGTCGAAGGCGCGTTGCAGCCACTGGCATTTTTCAGCCGACAAGCTGCACAAGAACGAGCAGGCCTACAGCACATTCGACAGAGAGCTCCTGGCCCTGTTCCTGGCAATCCGGCACTTCCATTTCATCCTGGAAGGCCGGCGGTTCACCGCATTCGTGGACCACAAGCCGCTCACTTTCGCCATGGCCAAAGTAACCGAACCCTGGTCCGCGCGCCAACAGCACCAACTCAACTTCATCTCGGAGTTCACCACGGACATCCGCCACGTCGCCGGCAAGGACAATTTGGTGGCCGACTGCCTCTCAAGACCCTCGCTCCACGCAGTGCACCTGGGCGTCGACTACGCCAGCATGGTGAGAGACCAGGCCGCCGATGCAGAGATCCAGGCCCTCAGGACGTCAACTACCAGCCTCACCCTGGCCGACATCCACTTCCACGCAGCCGGCACAACCCTCCTGTGCGACGTCTCAGTCCCCTCGCCTAGGCCGGTCGTCCCATCCGCCTGCTGCAAGCGAGTTTTCGACATCATCCACGGCCTCTCACATCCAGGGATGCGTGCGTCTCAGAAACTTATGTCCACCAAGTTCGTCTGGCCTGGACTTCACAAGGATGTGAGAGACTGGACCAACACATGCGTGGCGTGTCAGCGCGCTAAGGTCCAGCAGCACACCAAGGCGCCATTGGAGTGTTTCCCGGTGCCCGAGAGGCGTTTCGACCACGTCCACGTCGATCTGGTAGGCCCCTTGCCGCCATCGCACGGTATTACACACTTGCTCACGATCGTCGACCGCACCACCAGATGGCCCGAGGTGGTTCACCTCGCCTCCACCACCACGACCGACGTCGCGCGAGCATTCGTCTCGACATGGGTGGCCCGGTTCGGCGTGCCGACCGACATATCCTCGGACAGAGGCCCCCAGTTCACCTCCCACTTGTGGAATGCCATCACCGCCGGCCTCGGCACCAAGTTGCACAGGACAACAGCTTACCACCCGCAGGCCAACGGGCTCTGCGAGCGCTTTCATCGTTCTTTGAAAGCCTCCCTCCACGCCAGCCTGGCCGACACCAGCTGGATCGACAAACTACCCTGGGTTCTCCTGGGATTGCGCACCGCACCCAAAGAGGACCTCCGCGCCTCCGCGGCCGAGATGGTCTACGGCCAACCGCTCAGAGTACCAGGCGACTTCCTCCCCCTGACAACGGAGCCGTGGTCGGCTGACAGACAGCTTTCCCTGCACCAGGACGCGGCCCAGCAATTCCGTCCAGTGCCCACTTCGCAACACGGCCCGCAGCCGTCCTACGTGCCTCGAGACTTACGACATGCGGAGTTCGTCTTCGTGCGCCGGGACGCGCACAGAGGCCCGCTGCAGGCACCATGCACCGGCCCCTTCCCAGTATTGGAGACGGGGGACAAAGCTTTTCTTATCGACGTCGGCGGGAAGCCGGACCTTATTTCAGTAGACCGCCTCAAACCGACGCACCTGGACCTCAGCTTCCCGTTTCGGCCGGCTCTTCCCCCACGGCGGGGCAGACCTCCCGCGTTGGCGGCGGCCCCACAAGAGGACCAAGACACGCCAGAACCTTACTTCCCGGCCGCCGCCCCACCTTCGCCGGCAGCCCGTCCAGCTAGCCCACCGGCAGACCAGCCGCCAGACCAACCGACGAACCAACCGGCCGACCTCCCAGACAGCCATCCTCACACGCCAGATGTCTACTACAGCCGCTACGGCCGCTTGGTCAAACCGCCGCAGAGACTGTCTTTTACAGTTAACGAGGATTCTGGGGGGGGCGTAAGTGGCGTTGCCACATTGGGGAAACACTGTGTGTATGTAGATAAACCTGTATAATCCCCTTTTAACTGCTGTATTCCCCTCCCCCCGCAAGACAGTTGCAAGCTGAGAGGAATAAGGCACGTTCAGACTTGCCTGCTACTGAGAGAAGGAAAACCAATCAGGTTCCAGCAGGGGACCAATCCGTGAGTCATCACAGGTTCGCGGGCTTCACGAATTCAGTGCTGTATTGTGAGAGTTGGAGTAAAGACCTATTTCTTGTAGCTCGCGGTGTTGCCTATTTCTTTACGCGGGAGACCGTAGTCCCCCACAACCCTATTATTTGCACACTTCTCTGAGATTTGCCTACATATCTGTTCCTCTATCTGCCCCTGACTGTTTGGGGGCCTATAGTACACGCCCAGCAAAGTGCTTGCCCCCTTTTTGTTTTTAAGTTCTACCCATACGGCCTCATTAGAGGAACCTGTTAATATATCATCCCTCCTTACAGCAGTAATTGACTCCTTAATTAATATTGCGACACCCCCTCCTCTTTTACCCCCCCCTCTGTCTCGCCTGAAGATTCTATACCCCAGAATATTGAGCTGCCAGTCTTGCCCCTCCCTCAACCATGTCTCCATGATAGCAACAATATCATACTCCCATGTGTTCATCAACACCTTCAGTTCATCCACCTTATTCACAAGACTCCTTGCATTAAAATAAGTGCCATCCAGCCTTGCCCTACTCCCTTGTGCTGTTACATATTTGCTCTGCCTTCCAAGCTGACTTGTTTTTTCCTCTATATTTGGCTGTACATCACCCCCTATTATAGCTCCACTCTGTATCCCATCCCCCTGCCAAGTTAGTTTAAACCCCCCCCAACAGTGCTAGCAAACCTCCCCGCAAGGATATTTGTCCCGTTCTGGTTCAGGTGCAACCCGTCCGACTTGTACAAGTCCCACCTTCCCCAGAAGCAGACCCAGTGATCCAGGAAACTAAAGCCCACCCTCCTGCACCAACTCTTTAGCCACGCATTCATCTGCTCTATCCTCCTATTCCTATACTCACTAGCACGCGGCACCGGGAGTAATCCAGAGATGAAAACCTTTGAGGTCCTGCTCTTTAATCTGCTACCTAGCTCCCTAAATTCTTGCTGCAGGGCCTCATCCCTCTTCCTACCCATGTCGTTGGTCCCAATGTGAACCACGACCTCTGACTGTTCACCCTCCCCCTTCAGAATGCCCTGCAGCCATTCAGTGACATCCTTGACCCTGGCACCAGGGAGGCAACAAACCATCCTGGAGTCACGTCTACAGCCACAGAAACCAGGGGTCACAGTCTAAGGATAAGGGTTAAGCCATTTAGGACAGAGATGAGGAGGAATTTCTTCACCCAGAGAGTGGTGAACCTGTGGAATTCTCTGCCACAGAAGGCAGTGGAGGCCAATTCATTAAATATATTCAAGAAGGAGTTGGATATATTTCTTAAGGCTAAAGGGATCAAGGGATATGGGGAGAAGGCAGGGGCAGGGTACTGAATTTGGATGATGAGCCATGATCTCATTGAATGGCGGAGCAGGCTCGAGGAGCCAAATGGCCGACTCCTGCTCCTATCTTCTATGTTTCTATGTTTCTAAAATAGACTTTGCTTGCTTTGCTGACTCAGCAAACCTTATTTGCTTTGCTGTTTTTGGCTGATTAAATAAAAGTTTTTTTTGGCTGCATGCAGGTATTTAATTGAGTTAGTTCAGGCTTGCTGTCAGTCCTGGCCCTGGTCCCGCCCCTTCCTGCACCTCATTGGCCGACACCGCTGTCAATCGACACCACGAGGGGGAAGGGTGTCTGCAGCCTTCCAGACTCAATATCGAGTTCAACAATTTCAGATCATAAGCTCGGCCCCCATTTCATTTTCTCTTGTAATTGTTCCTCCCCTCCCTCCCTCCCCTCCTCCTGCCTCCTCCTCCTCCCCTCCCCTCCTCCTGCCTCCTCCCCCCCCTTCCTCCTCCCCCCCTCTCCCTCCCCCTCCCCTCTCCCTCCCTCCTTCTCCCCCCTCTCCCTCCTTCCTCCCCCTCCTCCTCCCTCTCCTCCTCCCTCCCCCCTCCTCCCTCTCCTCCTCCCTCCCCCCTCCTCCCTCTCCTCCTCCCTCCCCCCTCCTCCCTCTCCTCCTCCCTCCCCCCTCCTCCCTCTCCTCCTCCCTCCTCCTCCCTCTCCTCCTCCCTTCCCTCCCCCCCCCCCCTCTCCTCCTCCCCTCCCTCCCCCCCCCCCTCTCCTCCTCCCTCCCTCCCCCTCTCCTCCTCCCTCCCTCCCCCCCCCTCTCCTCCTCCCTCCCTCCCCCCCCCTCTCCTCCTCCCTCCCTCCCCCCCCCCTCTCCTCCTCCTCCCTCCCCCCCCCTCTCCTCCTCCTCCTCCCCCTCTCCTCCTCCTCCCTCCCCCCTCTCCTCCTCCCTCTCCTCCTCCCTCCTCTCCCTCCTCCTCCCCTCCTTTTGTTTCACTCTCACACACCCCTCTCCTCCCCCCTTTCCTTTTGTTTCACTCTCACACCTGGCAGCTATCTTTTGCCCTGCCAGTACACTTTACACCTAATCCCAGCCTATTACCATCTCGTCTAGCTTCTAATCTCTTTTACTTCTTTTGTTTCTTTTATTCTTTTGTCCGATCGCAGCCCTGCCATCGATCTAGTTTCTTTTCTTTCCAGTTTCGAGGAAGGGCCCAACCCGAAACGTCAACTCAAATTTCTCTCCACGGATGTTGTCTGACCTGCTGAGTTTTTCCAGCATTTTCTGTTGTTATTGGGGAAGGGAGGGTGATTGACAGGTGACGATTGATAGAAGCGCCTGCCCGCGCTGTGATTGGTGCAGGGGAAGGGAGGGTGATTGACAGGTGACGATTGATAGAAGCGCCTACCCGCGCTGTGATTGGTGCAGGGGAAGGGAAGTGGGCGTGTCCGGGCGCGGCCCACGTGGGGGAGTCCAAGGCTGGCTGGAGCGCATGCGCAGCCCGCCTCACACCGTTGGGAAGCTTTTCAAAATCTTTTTATTTCCGAAACAAATTGAAAACACTCATTAATTCCCCCAACCTCCTCCCCACTAAAGTGCGATTGTTATTATTATTGTTGTTCCTCATTTGTGTGGGGTGTCTTTTTTTTACCTTGCGGTGGCGTGTGCCGATCCAACCGACCTTGTTGCGTGCTGGCGTGAGCGCGTAATCGAAGGTGGGGTGTGATTGACGCGATGCGCCCGCCAATTAGCAGCGCGAAAAACGCTGGGAGGTCCGGGCGGGCTGACGGTCCTCCAGCCAATGCCGGCGCGGGAGGGAGGGGGGCGGGACCTCGGTGGGCTGCGTGCGCCGATCCAAACGACCCCCCTGGGCGTTGCGTGCACGCGTCAGCGCGTAAGCGGAGGGGGGGCTGATTGACGCGAGGCGCCCGCCAATCAGGAGCGCGGAACACGCTGGGAGGTCCGGCCTGGCTGACGGTCCTCCAGCCAATGGCGGTGCCGGAGGGATGGAGGCGGGACCTCGGTGGGCTGCGTGCGCCGCTTCCTGCTTTCATTGTCTGCAGGAGCTGTTAAAGGGAAGGGGAGGCTATTGATCAATTGCATTCATTTAAAAATAAGTGAACCTTTTCTCTTTTCGACTTTTATCCAGAACAAAGAGCCCTGGTGCTGTGAACATTTTGGTGGGCAGCCACTTGGGACAAAGACCAGCATTCTTCCTTCTCTCTCTTGTGAGTATTTGTGGTGGGCGAGAGGGGGGTGAGTCAAAGGGGACTGCGGCCCCTTTTCCCAAAAAATGATTGCTTGGCCATTTAAAGGGGAATGGTGGCCCCCAGGTATTTAAAGGGGCAGTGCCTCGCTCTGTATCATGTAAAAGCAGGGAGGTTCTGCTTGAACTGTACAAAACACCAGTTAGGCCACTGGCTAGTGTGCTGCGTGCAGTTCTGCTCGCCCCATTGCAGGAAAGATGTGACTGTGCTCCAGACGGGAGATTTACAAGGATGTTGCCAGGACTTGAGAATTTCAGCTACAAGGAAAGATTGAATACATAGAAACATAGATATTATCTACATCCAAGGGTACTTAAGGAAGTGGCCCTAGAAATAGTAGATGCATTGCTGGTCATCTTCCAAAATTCGATAGACTCTAGAACAGTACCCATGGATTGGAGGGTAGCTAATGTTACCCCACTATTCAAAAAAGGTGGTCGAGAGAAAACGGGGAATTACAGACCGGTAAGCCTGACATCGGTAGTGGGGAAAATGCTAGAGTCCATTATAAAAGATGTAATAGCACAGCACTTGGAAAACCGTGATCGGATCGGAAAAAGTCAACATGGATTTACAAAAGGTAAATCGTGCTTGACTAATCTACTGGAATTTTTTGAGGATGTAACTGGTAAAATAGATTAGGGCGAACCAGTGGATGTGGTGTATTTGGACTTTCAAAAGGCTTTCGATAATGTACTGCATAAGAGATTAGCGTGTAAAGTTAAGGCACATGGGATTGGGGGCAAGGTATTGACTTGGATAGAGAACTGGTTGGCAGACAGAAAGCAAAGAGTTGGAATAAACGGGTCTTTTTCCGAGTGCCAGGCAGTGACTAGTGGGGTACCGCAGGGACCGGTCCTTGGACCTCAGCTATTCACAATATATATTAATGATCTGGACGAGGGAACTAGATGTAATATCTCCAAGTTTGCAGATGACACAAAGCTGGGTGGGCGTGTGTGCTGTGAGGAGGATGCCGAGAAACTCCAGTATGATTTGGACAAGTTGGGTGATTGGGCAGAAGCATGGCAGATGCAATATAATGTGGATAAATGCGAGGTTATCCACTTTGGTGTCAAAAACAGGAAGGCAGATTATTATCTGAATGGCAATAGATTGGGAGAAGGGGAAGTGCAACGAGACCTGGGTGTCCTTGTGCACCAGTTGCTGAAGGTAAGCATGCAGGTGCAGCAGGCGGTTAAGAAGGCAAATGGTATGTTGGCCTTCGTAGCGAGAGGGTTTGAGTACAGGAACAAGGATGTCTTGCTGCAGTTGTACAGGACCTTGGTGAGACCACACCTTGAGTATTGTGTGCAGTTTTGGTCGCCTTTTCTGAGGAAGGATGTTCTTGCCATGGAAGGAGTGCAGCGAAGGTTCACCAGGCTGATACCTGGGATGGCAGGAATGACGTATGCGGAGAGATTGGGTCGATTGGGCTTGTACTCGCTGGAGTTTAGAAGAATGAGAGGGGATCTCATTGAAACTTATAAAATTCTCACAGGACTACACAGACTAGATGCAGACAGGATGTTCCCGATGGTCGGTGAGTCCAGAACCAGGGGTCATAGTCTAAGGATAAGTGGTAAGCCATTTAGGACAGAGATGAGGAGGAATTTCTTCACCCAGAGAGTGGTGAACCTGTGGAATTCTCTACCACAGAAGGCAGTTGAGGCCAATTCATTAAATATACTCAAGAAGGAGTTGGATATATTTCTTAAGGCTAAAGGGATCAAGGGATATGGGGAGAAGGCAGGGACAGGGTACCGAGTTTGGATGATCAGCCATGATCTCATTGAAAGGCGGAGCAGGCTCGAGGGGCCGAATGGCCTACTCCTGCTCCTATCTTCTATGTTTCTATGTGTCTCCAGGTATTAAAGGGGCAGTGCCTCTCTATCATGTAAGAGCAGGGAGGTTCTGCTTGAACGGTACAAAAACACCAGTTAGGCCACCGCGTGCAGTTCTGGTCATCCCCATTGCAGGAAAGATGTGACTGCTTGAGACGGGACATTTACGAGGATGTTGCCAGGACTAGAGAATTTCAGCTGCAAGGAAAGATTGAATACATAGAAACATAGAAGATAGGAGCAGGAGTAGGCCATTCGGCCCCTCGAGCCTGCTCCACCATTCAATGAGATCATGGCTGATCATCCAAACTCGGTACCCTGTCCCTGCCTTCTCCCCATATCCCTTGATCCCTTTAGCCTTAAGAAATATATCCAACTCCTTCTTGAATATATTTAATGAATTGGCCTCCACTGCCTTCTGTGGCAGAGAATTCCACAGGTTCACCACTCTCTGGGTGAAGAAATTCCTCCTCATCTCTGTCCTAAATGGCTTACCCCGTATCCTTAGACTGTGACCCCTGGTTCTGGACTCCCCGACCATCGGGAACATCCTTCCTGCATCTAGTCTGTCTAGTCCTGTTAGAATTTTATAAGTTTCAATGAGATCCCCTCTCATTCTTCTAAACTTCAGCGAGTATAAGCCCAATCGACCCAATCTCTCCTCGTACGTCATTCCTGCCATCCCAGGTATCAGTCTGGTGAATCTTCGCTGAACTCCCTCCATGGCAAGAACATCCTTCCTCAGATAAGGCGACCAAAACTGCACACAATACTCAAGGTGTGGTCTCACCAAGGCCCTGTACAACTGCAGCAAGACATCCTTGTTCCTGTACTCGAATCCTGTCTATTAGTCTGTCTATGTCCTCTTGAAGTCTATCACTATCATCCTCACTGTTCACTATACTTCCAAGTTTTGTGTCATCTGCAAATTTTGAAATAGTGCCCTGTACACCCAAGTCCAAGTCATTGATACATATCAACAACAACAACTTGTATTTCTATAGCGCCTTTAATGTAGTAAAACGTCCCAAGGCGCTGCACAGGAGGATTGTAAGACAAAAAAAATTTGACACCGAGTCACAGGAGAAATTAGGGCAGGTGACCAAAAGCTTGGTCAAAGAGGTAGGTTTTAAGGAGCGTCTTAAAGGAGGAAAGAGAGGTTGCGAGGCGGAGAAGTTGAAGCAGGGAATTCCAGAGCTTAGAGCCCAGGCAACAGAAGGCACGGCCACCAATGGTTGAGTGATTGTAATCAGGGATCCTCAAGAGGGCAGAATTAGAGGAGCGCTGATATCTCGGGGGGTTGTGGGGCTGAAGAAGATTACAGAGATAGGGAGGGGCAAGGCCATGGAGGGATTTGAAAACAAGGATGAGAATTTTGAAATCGAGGCGTTGCTTAACCAGGAGCCAATGTAGGTCAGCGAGCAGGGGTGATGGGTGAACGGAACTTGGTGCGAGTTAGGACACAGGCGGCCGAGTTTTGATTGACTTCAAGTTTACGTGGGCTGGAATGTGGGAGGCCAGCCAGGAGTGCGTTAGAATAGTCAAGTCTAGAGGTAACAAAAGGCCCGGATGTGGGTTTCAGCAGCGGATGAGCTGAGGCGATGTTACGGAGCGATGTTACGGAGGTGGAAGTAGGCGGTCTTTGTTATGCTGCAGATATGTGGTCAGAAGCTCATTTCAGGGTCAAATATGACACCAAGGTTGCGAACAGTGTGGTTCAGCCGCAGACAGGTGTTAGGGAGAGGGATGGAGTCAGTGGCTAGGGAACGGAGTTTGGGGCGGGGACCGAAAACAATGGCTTTGGTCTTCTCAATATTTAATTGGAGAAAATATTTGCTCATCCAGAACATATCAAGAAAAGCAGTGGTCCTAGAACCAACACCTGGGGAACGCCACTGTGTCCCTTCCTCCAGTCCGAAAAACAACCGTTCACCACTGCTCTCTGTTTCCTGTCACTAGGCCAATTTCATATCCATGCAGCCACTGTCCCTTTTAGTAATGGGCTTGCCAGCAAAGTTGAAGCCCATGGCTGTGGCACTTTATCAAATGCCTTTTGGAAGTCCATGTACACCACATCATAGAAACATAGAAGATAGGAGCAGGAGTAGGCCATTCGGCCCCTTGAGCCTGCTCCGCCATTTAATGAGGTCATGGCTGTTTATCCAATTTCAGTACCCTGTCCCTGCTTTCTCCCCATATCCCTTGATCCCTTTAGCCTTAAGAAATATATCTAACTCCTTCTTGAATATATTTAATGAATTGGCCTCTGCTGCCTTCTGCAGTAGAGAATTCCACAGGTTCACCACTCTGGGTGAAGAAATTCCTCCTCATCTCAGACCTAAATGGCTTACCCCTTATCCTTAGACTGTGACCCCTGGTTCTGGACTCCCCGACCATCGGGAACATCCTTCCTGCATCTAGTCTGTCCAGTCCTGTTATAATTTTATAAGTTTCAATGAGATCCCCCCTCATTCTTCTAAACTCCAGTGAGTATAAGCCTAATCGACCCAATCTCTCCTCATATGTCATTCCTGCCATCCCAGGTTTCAGTCTGGTGAATCTTAGCTGAGCTCCCTCCATGGGAAGAACATCCTTCTTCAGGTAAGGCGACCAAAACTGCACACAATACTCAAGGTGTGGTCTCACCAAGGCCCTGTACAACTGCAGCAAGATATCCTTGCTCCTGTACTCGAACCCTCTTGCTATGAAGGCCAACATACCATTTGCCTTCTTAACTGCCTGCTGCACCTGCATGCTTACCTTCAGCGACTGGTGCACAAGGACACCCAGGTCTTGTTGAACTTCCCCTTTTCCCAATCTATTGCCATTCAGATAATAATCTGTCTTCCTGTTTTTGCCACCAAAGTGGATAACCTCGCATTTATCCACATTGGGCAGATGCATGGCAAATGCAGTATAATCACCCAACCTTTCCAAATCATACTGGAGTTTCTTGGCATCCTCCTCACAGCACACACGCCCACCCAGCTTTGTGTCGTCTGCAAACTTGGAGATATTACATCTAGTTCCCTCGTCTAGATCATTAATATATATTGTGAATAGCTGGGGTCCTAGCACCGATCCCTGCAGTACCCCACCAGTCACTGCCTGCCACTTGGAAAAAGACCCATTTATTCCAACTTTTTGCTTCCTGTCTGCCAACCAGTTCTCTATCCAAGTCAGTACCTTACCCCCAATCCCGTGTGCTTTAACTTTGCACGCTAGTCTCTTATGTGGGACCTTATCGAAAGCCTTCTGAAAGTCCAAATACACCACATCCACTGGTTCTCCCTTATCTATTCTACCAGTTACATCCTCAAAAAATTCCAGTAGATTAGTCAAGCATGATTTACCTTTTGTAAATCCATGTTGACTTTGTCCGATCCTGTCACTGTTTTCCAAGTGCTCTGCTATTACATCTTTATAATGGACTCTAGCATTTTCCCCACTTACATCAACCACATTGCCCTCATCAACCCTCTCCGTTACATCATCAAAAAACTCAATCAAGTTGGTTAAACACGATTTGCCTTTAACAAATCCGTGCTGGCTTCCCTTAATTAATCTACACTTATCCAAGTGACTGTTAATTTTGTCCCGATTATCGTTTCTAAACGCTTCCCCACTACCAAGGTTAAGCTGACTGGCCTGTAGCGGCTGGGTTTATCCTTGCACCCTTTCTTGAACAAGGGTGTGACATTTGCAATTCTCCAGTCATCTGGCACCACCCCCGTATCCAAGGAGGATTGGAAGATTATGGTCGGTACCTCCGCAATTTCCACCTTTTACTTCCCTCAGCATCCTAGGATGCATCCCATCCAGCCATGGTCACTTATCTACTTTAAGCACAGCCAGCGTTTCTAGTACCTCCTCTTTATCAAAATTTAGCCCATCCAGTATCTCCTCTACCTCCTCCTTCACTATGTCTATGGCAGCATCTTCCTTGGTGAAGACAGATGCAAAGTACTGATTTAGTACCTCAGCCTTACCCTCTTCCTCCATGCGTAGGTCTCCTTTTCGGTCCCTAATCGGCCCGACCCCTCCTCTTACTACCCGTTTACTATTTATATGCTTATAGAAGACTTTCAGATTTCTTTTTATGTTAGCTGCCAGTCTATTCTCATACTCTCTTTGTCCTTATTTCCTTTTTCACTTCCCCACTGAACTTTCTGTATTCAGCCTGGTTCTCACTTGTGCAAGGGTCAAGGATGTCTCCGAGCGGCTGCAGAACATCTTGGAAGGGGAGGGTGAACAGCCAGTTGTCGTGGTGCATATAGGCACCAACGATGTAGGTAAAAAGCGGGATGAGGTCCTAAAAGTGGAATATAGGGAGTTAGGAGGTAAATTAAAAAACAGGACCTCAAAGGTAGTAATCTCAGGATTGCTACCAGTGCTACGTGCTAGTCAGAGTAGAAATAGAAGGATACTTCAGATGAATATGTGGCTAGAGGAATGGTGCCAGGGGGAGGGATTCAAGTTCCTGGGACATTGGAACCGGTTCTGGGGGAGGTGGGACCAGTTCAAACCGGACGGTCTGCACCTGGGCAGGGCTGGAACCGATGTCCTAGGGGGTTTGTTTGCTAGTGCTGTGGGGGAGGGTTTAAACTAAAATGGAAGGGGATTGGGAACCTGAGCAGGGAGACAGAGGAAAGGGAAACAAGGATAAAAGCAAAAGATAGGAAGGAGAAAAACTAAGTGGCAGCCAGAGAAATCAACGGTTTAAATCAAACATGGCCACAGTAAATAATAATTCTAATAGGTCTAAGAGCGTTAAAAAAACAAGCCTGAAGGCTTTGTGTCTTAATGCGAGGAGCATTTGTAATAAGGTGGATGAATTGGCTGCGCAAAGAGGTAAATGAATATGATTTGGTTGGGATAACGGAAACGTGGCTCAAGGATGGCCAAGACTGGGAACTCAACATCCAGGGGTATTCGATATTCAGGAAAGATAGGCAAAAAGGAAAGGGAGGTGGGGTAGCATTACTGGTTAAAGAAGGGATTAACACAATTGTAATGAAGGATATTAGCTCTGATGATGTGGAATCTGTATGGGTAGAATTGAGAAATACTAAGGGGAAAAAAACATTAGTGGGAGTGGTATATAGACCTCCAAACAGTAAGGCGGAGGTTGGGGATGGCATTAAAAGGGAAATTAAAGAAGCGTGCAATAAGGGCACAGCAGTCATCATGGGTGACTTTGATCTACATATAGATTGAGCTAACCAAATTGGTAACAATACTGTGGAGGAGGAATTCTTGGAGTGTTTACAGGATGGTTTCCTGGACCAGTATGTCGAGGAACCAACCAGAGATCAGGCCATCTTAGACTGGGTATTATGTAACGAGAAAGGATTAATTAGCAATCTTGTTGCACGAGGCCCCTTGGGTCGGAGCGATCATAATATGATCGAATTCTTCATTAAGATGGAGAATGAAGTAGTTGACTCAGAAACAAGGGTCCTCAATTTAAATAAAGGAAACTACGATGGTCTGAGGAGTGAGTTGGGTAGGATTGATTGGGGAATGGCACTCAAAGGGTTGACGGTGGATAGGCAATGGCAAACATTCAAAGATCGAATGGATGAACTACCGAAGTTGTTCATCCCAGTTTGGCATAAAAATAAAACAAAAAAGGTGACTCAACCGTGGGTAACAAGGGAAATTAGGGATAGCATAAGATCCAAGGAGAGGACATACAAATTGGCCAGAAAAAGCAATAATCCTGAGGATTGGGAGCAGTTCAGGATTCAACAAAGGAGGACAAAGGGATTAATTAAGAAAGGGAAAATAGAATATGAGAGTAAGCTTGCAGGGAACATAAAAACTGACTGTAAAAGCTTTTATAGATATGTGAAGAGTAAAAGATTGGTGAAGTCAAGCATAGGTCCCTTGCAGTCAGAATCGGGGGAATTTATAATGGGGAACAAAGAAATGGCAGACCAACTAAATACATATTTTGGTTCTGTCTTCACAAAGGAGGACACAAATAACCTCCCAGAAATACCGGTGAACATAGGGTCTGATGAAAGGGTGGAACTGAAAGAAATCAGTATTTGTAGGGAAATGGTGTTAGGAAAATTTATGGGACTGAAGGCCGATAAATCCCCAGGGCCTGATAATCTACATCCCAGAGTACTTAAGGAAGTGGCCCTAGAAATAGTAGATGCATTGCTGGTCATCTTCCAGAACTCGATAGACTCTGGAACAGTACCCATGGATTGGAGGGTAGCTAATGTTACCCCACTATTCAAAAAAGTTGGCAGAGAAAAAGCGGGGAATTATAGACCGGTAAGCCTGACATCGGTAGTGGGGAAAATGCCAGAGTCCATGATAAAAGATGTAATAGCAGAGCACTTGGAAAGCAGTGGCAGGATCGGACAAAGTCAATATCGATTTACAAAAGGTAAATCATGCTTGACTAATCTACTGGAATTTTTTGAGGATGTAACTGGTAAAATAGATAAGGGAGAACCAGTGGATGTGGTGTATTTGGACTTTCAGAAGGCTTTCGATAAGGTCCCGCATAAGAGATTAGCGTGCAAAATTAAGGCACATGGGATTGGGGGCAAGGTATTGACTTGGATAGAGAACTGGTTGGCGGACAGAAAGCAAAGAGTTGGAATAAACGGGTCGTTTTCCAAGTGGCAGGCAGTGACTAGTGGGGTACCGATCGGTCCTAGGACCCCAGCTGTTCACAATATATATAAATGATCTGGACGAGGGAATTGGATGTAATATCTCCAAATTTGCAGACGACACAAAGCTGGGTTGGAGGGTATGCTGCGAGGAGGATGTCATGAAACTCCAGTACGATTTGGACAGGTTAGGTGATTGGGCAGAAACATGGCAAATGCACTATAATGCGGATAAATGTGAGGTTATCCACTTCGGTGGCAAAAACAGGAAGGCACATTATTATTTGAACGGCAATAGATTGGGAGAAGGGGAAGTGCAAAGAGACCTGGGTGTTCTTGTGCACAAGTCGCTGAAGGTAAGCATGCAGGTGCAGCAGACGGTTAAGAAGGCAAATGGTATGTTGGCCTTCGTAGCAAGAGGGTTCGAGTACAGGCACAAGGATGTCTTGCTACAGTTGTACAGGGCCTTGGTGAGACCGCACCTTGAGTATTGTGTGTAGTATTGGTCGCCTTATCTGAGGAAGGATGTTCTTGCCATGGAAGGAGTGCAGCGGAGATTCACCAGGCTGATACCTGGGATGGCAGGAATGACGTATGAGGAGAGATTGTGTCGATTGGGCTTATACTCACTGGAGTTTAGAAGATTGAGAGGGGATCTCATCGAAACCTATAAAATTCTGTCAGGCCTAGACAGACTAGATGCTGGAAGGATGTTCCCGATGGTCGGGGAGTCCAGAACCAGGGGTCATAGTCTAAGGATAAGGGGTAGGACATTTAGGACTGAAATGAGGAGGAATTTCTTCACCCAGAGAGTGGTGAACCTGTGGAATTCTCTGCCACAGAGGGCGGTGGAGGCCAGTTCATTAAATATATTCAAGAATGAGTTGGATATATTGCTTAAGGCTTAAGGGATCAAGGGATATGGGGAGAAGGCAGGGACAGGGTACTGAATTTGAATGATCAGCCATGATCTCATTGAATGGCGGAGCAGGCTCGAATGGCCTACTCCTGCTCCTATCTTCTATGTTTCTATGTATTCTCAACCTGACATCTGTCATACGCCCCCTTTTTTCTGCTTTCTTACTCTCTATGTCTTTTGTCATCCAGGGAGCTCTAGTTTTATTTGCCCTACCTTTCCCCCTCGTGGGAATGTACCTCGACTGTACCTGAATCACCTCATCTTTAAAGGCAGCCCATTGTTCGATTTACAGTTTTGCCTGACAATCTTTGATTCCAATTTACCCGGGCCAGCTCTGTTCTCATCCCACTGAAATTGGCCCCTCCTCCAGTTAAGTATTTTGACTCTAGATTGCTCCCTGTCCTTTTCCAGAGCAAACCTAAACCTTATGATATGATCACTCTTCCCTAAATGTTCCCCTACTGAAACTTGATTCACCTGACGCACCTCATTCCCCAGAACCAGATCCAGCAATGCCTCCTTCCTCATTGGGCCGGAAACGTACTGATCAAGAAAGTTCTCCTGAACACACTTCAGAAATTCTTCCTACTGTCTGCCCTTTACACTATTACTATCCCAGTCTATATTAGGATAATTGAAGTCCCCCATTATCACTAATCTATTGTTCTTGCATCTCTCTGTAATTTCCCTGCAAATGTGCTCCTCCATATTTTCCCCACTAGTCGGTAGCCTATAGAATACACCTAGTAGTGTAATGGCACCTCTATTGTTTCTTAACTCAAACCAAATAGATTCAGTCCTTGATCTCTCCAGGACATCCTCTCTCTCCAGCACTGTAATATTCTCCTTCTTCCTTCTTCTTAGGCAGTCCCTCGGAACCGAGGATGACTTGCTTCCACATTAAAAATGAGTTCTCAGGTGACTGATGAGTCCAATGCGGGACCTACAGTCTCTGTCACAGGTGGGGCAGACGGTGGTTGAAGGGGCGGGTGGGTGGGGTGCTTGGGTTGACGTGCGCTGCCTACGCTTGGCTTCTGCTTGCTCCCGGCGAAGAGACTCGAGGTGTTCGGCACCTTCCCGGATGCTTCTCCTCCACTTTGTGCGGTCTTGGGCCAGGGATTCCCAGGTGTCGGTGGGGATGTTGTACCTTTTCAAGGAGGCTTTTCCAAGGAGCACTATAATATACTCCTTTAATCAATACTGCCACACCACCACCTTTCTTTCCTGAACACCTGATATCCAGGAATATTTAATACCTAATCCTGCCCTTTTTTGAGCCAGGTCTCCGTTATCACCACATCACATTCCCATGTGGCTATTAGTGCCTGCAGCTCACCAACCTTACTTACCACACTTTGTGCGTTTAAATACATGCATTCTTGTATTGTAGGAATTGTCAAATTCCTAACGAAAGCACTGAGATCGAGACTATCAGCTAACCAAATGAGGTTTAATGCAAACTGGTAAAAGTTTCAAACAAAAACGCAGGAGAAACTCTAAACAGGTCTGTACTCAAACTGGTTCCACGAGGACTGAGAGAGAACGCCTCCCCCTCTGACGTCATCACGTTTCCCGCCGTTGGGAACGTCACGTGACCTGCATGATGACGTCATCGCGCTGGATCGACATTTTACCGAACCTGCGCTATTTATACAAAGCAAACAATTAAAGGTAAAGAACCCCCGTTAAAGGCAATTATATACATTACTGCAAGAGTCTCTTGGTGGCTCTGCCACAGTATTCTCTTAGACTGACCCCACCTAATACCGTACTATTTCTTACTCTAGTGCCCTTTGTATCTCCCACTGTTTTGTGCACCATGTTTCTCCTGGCTAATGCTACATCCTGGTGCCCATCCCCCTGCTCCATTGGTTTAAACCCTCCCCAACAGCACCAGCAAACCCCCCAGCGAGGATATTGGTCCCGGCTCTGTTGAGGTGTAACCCGTCTGACCTGTACAGCTCCCACCTCCGTCAGAACCGGTCCCAATGTCCCAGGAATCTAAATCCCTCCCTCCTGCACCATCTCTCCAGCCACGCATTCATCTGCTCTATCCTCCTGTTTCTATCCTCGCTCACACGTGGCACCGGCAGTAATCCGGAGATTACTACCTTTTTGAGGTCCTGCTTTTTAATCTCTCTCCTAGCTCCCTAAAATCTGCCTGCAGGACCTCATTCCTCTTTCTGCCTATGTCGTCGGTACCGATATGGGCCGCGACCTCTGACTGTTCACCTGTCCGGCAGCCGTTCAGTGACATCCTTGAGCCTGGCACCAGGGAGGCATCATACCATCCTAGAGTCACATCTGCAGCCGCAGAAACACCAGTCTGTTCCCCTAACTATCGAATCCCCTATCGCTATTGCTTTTCATGATTTCCCCCCACTCCGGTACAGCTGAGCCACCCTTAGTGCCGTTAACTTGGCTCTGGCTGTACTCCCCAGAGGAACCATTGCCCTCACCAGAGCGAGATGCACTCGGGGGGACTCCTGCACTACCTGCCTGGTCCTCCTTTTCCTTCTGGTGGTCACCCACTGTTCGGGAGGTGGATGGAGTCAGTGGCCAGGGAGCGGAGTTTGTGGCGGGGACCGAAACATAGAAGATAGGAGCAGGAGTCGGCCATTCGGCCCCTCGAGCCTGCTCCGCCATTTAATGAGATCATGGCTGATCATCCAAATTCAGTACCCGGTCCCTGCTTTCTCCCCATATCCCTTGATCCCTTTAGCTTTAAGAAATACATCTATCTCCTTCTTGAATATATTTAATGAATTGGCCTCCACTGCCTTCTGTGGTAGAGAATTCCACAGGTTCACCACTCTCTGGGTGAAGAAATTCCTCCTCATCTCTGTCCTAAATGGCTTACCCCTTATCCTTAGACTGTGAGCCCTGGTTCTGGATTCCCCGACCATCGGGAACATCCTTCCAGCATCTAGTCTGTCTAGTCCTGTTAGAATTTTATAAGTTTCAATGAGATCCCCTCTCATTCTTCTAAACTCCAGCAAGTATAAGCCCAATCGACCCAATCTCTCCTCATAGGTCATTCCTGCCATCCCAGGTATCAGTCTGGTGAATCTTCGCTGCACTCCCTCCATGGCAAGAACATCCTTCCTCAGATAAAGCGACCAAAACTGCACACAATACTCAAGGTGTGGTCTCACCAAGGCCCTGTACAACTGCAGCAAGACATCCTTGTTCCTCTACTCGAACCCTCTCGCTACTGCCCAATCACCCAACCTGTCCAAATCATACTGGAGTTTCTCGGCATCCTCCTCACAGCACACACGCCCACCCAGCTTTGTGTCGTCTGCAAACTTGGAGATATTACATCTAGGTCCCTCGTCTAGATCATTAATATATATTGTGAATAGCTGGAGTCCTAGGACCGATCCCTGTGGTACCCCACTAGTCACTGCCTGCCACTCGGAAAAGACCAGTTTATTCCAACTCTTTGCTTCCTGTCTGCCAACCAGTTCTCTATCCAAGTCAGTACCTTGACCCCAATCCCATGTGCCTTAACTTTACATACTAATTTCTTATGCGGGACCTTATTGAAAGCCTTCTGAAAGTCCAAATACACCACATCCACTGCTTCTCCCATATCTATTTTACCAGTTACATCCTCTAAAAATTCCAGTAGATTAGTCAAGCACAGTTTACCTTTTGTAAATCCATGTTGGCTTTGTCCGATCCTGTCACTGTTTTCCAAGTGCTCTGCTATTACATCTTTTATAATGGACTCTAGCATTTTGCCCACTACCGATGTCAGGCTTACCGATTTATAATTCCCCGTTTTCTCTCTACCACCTTTTTTGAATAGTGGGGTAACATTAGCTACCCTCCAATCCATGGGAACAGTTCCAGAGTCTCTAGAATTTTGGAAGATGACCAGCAATGCATCTACTATTTCTAGGGCCACTTCCTCGAGTACCCTCGGATGTAGATTATCAGGCCCTGGGGATTTATCGGCCTTCAATCCCGTCAATTTCCCTCATACCATTTCCCTACAAATACTGATTTCTTTCAGTTCCTCCCTCTCATTAGACCCTATGTTCCCCGACATCTCTGGGAGGTTATTTGTGTCCTCCTTTGTGAAGACAGAACCAAAGTATATATTTAATTGGTCTGCCATTTCTTTGTTCCCCATTATAAATTCCCCTGATTCTGACTGCAAGGGACCTATGCTTGACTTCACCAATCTTTTTCTCTTCACATATCTATAGAAGCTTTTAAAGTCAGTTTTTATGTTCCCTGCAAGCTTACTCTCATATTCTATTTTCCCTTTCTTAATTAATCCCTTTGTCCTCCTTTGCTGAATCCTAAACTGCTCCCAATCCTCAGGTTTGCTGCTTTTTTTGGCCAATTTATATGTCCTCTCCTTGGATCTTATGCTATCCCTAATTTCCCTTGTTAGCCACGGTTGATTCACCTTTTTTGTTTTATTTTTATGCCAAACAGGGATGAACAAATTCTGTAGTTCATCGATGCGATCTTTAAATGTTTGCCATTGCCTATCCACCGTCAACCCTTTGAGTGACATTCCCCAATCAATCCTACTCAACTCGCTTCTCAGACCATTATAGTTTCCTTTATTTAAATTCAGGACTCTGAGTCAACTACTTCACTCTCCATCTTAATGAAGAATTCGATCATATTATGATCACTACGCCCCAAGGGGCCTCGCACAACAAGGTTGCTAATTAATCCTTTCTCGTTACATAATACCCAGTCTAAGATGGCCTGATCTCTAGTTGGTTCCTTGACATATTGGTCCAGGAAACCATCCTGTAAACACTCCAGGAATTCCTCCTCCACAGTATTGTTACTAATTTGGTTAGCCCAATCTATATGTAGATTAAAGTCACCCATGATAACTGCTGTGCCCTTATTGCACGCGTCTCTAATTTCCCTTTTAATGCCATCCCCAACCTCCGCATTACTGTTTGGGGGTCTGTATACAACTCCCACTAACTTTTTCTGTCCCTTGGTATTTCTCAGTTCTACCCATACAGATTGCACATCATCAGAGCTGTTGTTTCTCAAGGGGTTTTATACCCTTATCTATATAACAATTAAGAAGGACTCCGGGGTGGAGAGTTTAGTTGACGGCCATTTTATTTACAATGTGCTTCTTCAGTCAATGCACTACATTTCCCATAGTGCATTGCAAATCACCACTACGGTATCCCATGTGGGACAATTCTAATACACATTCAAAATACACAACATATTTCCTCCCCCTTAAAATAGAATGTCCACAAAACAGAATAACTGAAAATGACTATAACTTTGGAAGAGAGGGTAGACTGCCTCTACATTCCGCTAACCCTGGGGATTATTCTGCCCCATGCACACAGGTTAGCACTAACTGTAACTAAGGCGCTCTGGAGGCTG
This sequence comes from Somniosus microcephalus, assembly GCF_052327205.1. Taxonomy (NCBI): domain Eukaryota; kingdom Metazoa; phylum Chordata; class Chondrichthyes; order Squaliformes; family Somniosidae; genus Somniosus; species Somniosus microcephalus. The sequence goes on from NW_028225179.1 coordinate 9,438,514, forward strand.
CCTTTCTCTTTGGGGGTAACGCCTAGTCTCAGGAGCAGGCTCTGGCTGGCTCTCCCATGACCCTGCAGGCGTGGCTTCCTCCCTCGATGGCACAAGAGTGGATGGTGCCACCGTCTCAGGGTCGGACGACCAGTCCCTGCTGGAGCCCCCAGCAGGTCCTTGATCCTCTAGTTTCTTGGGTTACCTGTGGCGACTGTCTTGGCAGTAACTGGTCCACATGCCGTCTCCATGTTCGGTCGTCTCCGGTGCAGACTCGGTATGAAACGGGGCCCGTCTTTTGAATGACCGTAGCTGGGACCCACCACTCCGGGGTGGTGTAGTTATGCGTGAGGACTTTGCCCCCCACCACAAAGTGTCGTTCTTTGGACCTCTGAGCTCGTCTGCTGACTTGATCCTGCTGATTGGCGTGCACCACTGCTTCTGTGGACGTTGGCCTCAGCAGGTCAAGGCGTGTCCGTAGCTGCCTTCCCATGAGTAGGTAAGCAGGAGATGCTCCTGTCGTAGCATGAGGCGTGTTTCGGTATTTCAGCAAGAAAGCATTCAGGCGCTGCTTCAGAGGAGCATCACTTCTTGCAGCTTTCAACGCATGTTTCAGCGTTCTGACAAATCTCTCCGCCAATCCATTCGTGGATGGATGATAAGGTGCGGAGAACGTGTGCTGGATTCCATTGCTCTTGAGGAACTCCTCCATCTCCTGGGACGTGAACTGTGTTCCATTGTCGGTTACGATCTGCTCCGGCAGATCAAATCGCCCGAACAACTCACTGAGTCTCGATGGTTTTCTCCGTAGTGGTCATTACTGCAACCTCCAGCCATTTGGAATGGGAGTCCACTGCGACCAGGAACATCGCTCCTTCCACTGGTCCCGCGAAGTCCAGATGGATCCGTTGCCACGGTGTCGCCGGCCATTCCCATGGATGCAGTGGCGCTGCTCTTGGCGTATCCCTGGTTGTCTCACATGATGGGCATGATTTCGCTTCAACTTCAATTTCATGATCCAGACCGTAGTAGCTTCGTGCCAGCTCCTTCATCCGGACAATACCACAATGTCCTGAGTGCAGCTCGTTGAGGACATGTTTCCACAGCTTTGGTGGTATGATCACCCGCATGCCCCAAAGGAGGCATCCTGACATAACAGACAACTCCTTCCCTCTTGACAGGTAAGGTAGGAGCTCAGGTGGTGCGTCTGACACCCATGATCCGTCTCCTCGCATCACCCGATCCAGCACCGTGGATAGCGTAGGGTCCACTCTGGCCTCTTTCTTGACCTGCCGGGCCGTGACAGGGGCATTGCTCACCATGTCACAGAATCACAGAAGAATCACAGAAACCCCACAGTGCAGATAGAGGCCATTTCGGCCCATCGAGCCTGCACCGACACATATCCCACCCGATCCCCATAACCCCACGTATGTAATCCCCCTAACACTAAGGGTCAATTTATCATAGCCAATCAACCTAACCCGCACATCTTTGGACTGTGGGAGGAAACCGGAGCACCCGGAGAAAACCCACGCAAACACGGGGAGAATGTGCAAACTCCACACAGACAGTCACCCGAGGCCGGATTCGAACCCGGGTCCCTGGCGCTGTGAGGCAACAGTGCTAACCACTATGCCACCGTGCCATGTCAAAGTAGAAAATCTTCTGCTCACAGCCTTCAGAGGGCACAGGCAGCGGAAGTCTTGACAATCCGTCCACATTGCCATGTGCTGCTGACCTCTGGTATTTGATGTTGTAATTGTGAGCGCTTAACATCAGCGCCCAGCGCTGCATCCTGCACGCTGCCAGGGAGGGTATTCCTGTGTGTGGACCAAAGATCGATGTCAGAGGACGATGATCCGTCAGCAAGGTGAATTTCCTTCCGAACAAGGAGTGATGGAACTTTTTGATTCCAAAGATGATGCCCAAAGCCTCTTTTTCGATCTGCTGGTATTTCACCTCCGCCTTGCTCAGGGACCTTGACGCGAATGCAATCGGCTTCTCTTCGCCTGAGGGAAAGATGTGGGACACGACCGCGCCGACGCCATAAGGCGACGCGTCACAGGCCAGCTGAATCTGCAACGACGGGTCAAAGTGCGTCAACACTCTGGGGTCAGTCAAAGCTGCTTTGGCTTTCTTGAATGCAGCTTCACACTCCTTCGTCCATGCCCAGGCCTTGCCCTGACACAGCAGCTCATGTAATGGCTTCAACAGTGATGCCAGCTGTGGAATAAACTTTCCGTAATAGTTCAGGAGACTTAAGAATGACCGCAGCTGGCCGACATTTGTAGGTGCAGGAGCATCGGCACCTACTTTCGACGGTGCTGTGTGTAGGCCGTCCGTGTCGATGACATGGCCTAAGTACTCCACTGATGGCTTGAAAAATTCGCATTTGTCCTTGCAAACGCGTAAGCCATATTCTTCAAGTCTTCCCAGTGTCTTCGCCAGGTTCTGCAGATGCTCGTTGTCGTCCTTTCCTGTGACAAGGCTATCGTCGATGTAGTGTATGTGCCTTTAAGAGCCCCATGTGTACTGTAATGCCGGTAATGGCCACTCGGGCTATATAAGCCTGTATATTGTGTTGTATCAGTTAGTTCCCCTCCAGACTTTGTTTAGTAAACACCTGTGAAACCAACTCCTGTCTTCAGTGTCTCTATCAACACACGGACACAACAGTGGCGACGAATTGGAAACGGACTTACCTGCAATTCGGCAGCACCTCAAGGACATCGATTCCTCTGGCGTCCAAAGTTGAAGAAAAATCAAGAAAAAGAAAAAGCTGTGGTTTCACCAGCTAGCCAAGCTGGTGGCAGGTACTGCAATAATCCTTCCTGGGCGTCGGGCTGGGGCTCCAGCGGCTGGCTCTGCAGCTAGGCCAAGCAGCGAAAGCGGAGGCAAACAGTAACAGACGGGGAGGGAGCACTCGGGAGATGGCCGGCGCTGCAAGCAGGTCGGCGTTCAGACCTAGAGAGTCCGGCGGGAACGAGTCTCCAACTGTAAATAAATAAATAAAAAGAACGGAAACCACGGGAAACAGCGTTGTCATCGGCAGCAGCAGCGGGGAAGTGCGGGAAGCGCCATATCTGTTCTGCAGAAAAGAAAGAAAAGCGCGGGAAGCGCCATTTTTTTTCTAGGATGCCTAAGTCTGGCAATATTGATGCTTTTGATAACGAGATAGAGGATTGGACCACATATGTGGAAAGAGTGGAGGTATATTGCACCGCAAATGGAATAGAAGATGAAAAGAAAGCTTCAGTACTGCTAAATCTAATGGGCGCAAAGACATACGGGCTGTTACGAAATTTAATCACTCCAGCCAAACCAAAGGACAAGAATTTTAAAGAAATTGTTGATCCCCTACAGGAGCACTTAAACCCAACACCGCTGCTGATAGCGGAACGATTCAAATTCTTCAAGAGAAATCAACACAAGAATGAAAGTAACGCTGATTACCTCACCGAATTAAGAAAGCTATCAAAACACTGCCAATTCGGGGCAGGACTAGCAGATTATCTTCGAGACAAATTCGTCTGCGGTCTCCTAAGTGAAGGAACACAGAAAAGGCTGCTTTCTGAAAAAGATTTAACACTGGACAAGGCTTTCAGTATGGCTGTATCATACGAAGCAGCTGCAAGAGGAGCTGCAGAGATACAACAAAAGACACAGGACTTCGGCACCCATGAAATGACACAGGGTTTCGAGAGATGTTATTGCTGCGGCAGATCCACCCATGACCAGGGGGACTGCTGGTTCAAGGACATAGCATGCAGGCAATGCGGAAAGATTGGACACATTGCACGGGTATGCCGATCTGGACAAAAAAAATCCACGGACAGGAAAAAAAAAATTAATAAAGAAAAGTACAGAAAGGTACAAATGATGACGGACAGTAGCTCCGAAGACCAGAAGAGCGATAGCGACTCCGAAAACAAGAGACTAAGCTGTCTCAAATTACATAATATAATTGCCAAAGATGATTACCAGACCATTTGGGTTACCCTCACGATAGCAGGGTCCCCAGTTAAAATGGAGCTAGATACAGGATCAGCTCTGACCGTCATAAATCGACGGGATTACTAGCGGCTATTTCCGCATATACCTTTAAAAGACACATCCATTATATTGAAAACATATACGGGGCAGAAAGTATACCCTAAAGGAAAAATAAGGGTGCCTGTTGTATACAACGGCAAGGAAATACAAAAGTTGTATTTATACATTCTACAAGATGGTGGTCCACCGCTGTTGGGACGTGAATGGATCAGGAAAATACGTTTAGACTGGCACTCCATTCAGGCACTGACGGTGACCAGTAAGAAAAAAAACGATGATGACGTCATACCTGAACGATTAAAAGACATCTTGGCCAACGCCAAGAGAAACTTGGAACCTTGAAAGGCATCACCGCCTCAATAAAAATGGAAGATGCAGCAATTCCCAAGTTTTTTAAGGCAAGACCGGTGCCATACGCAATTCGTCCAGCAGTCGAGGCAGAGCTGGAGAATTTGGAAAAGGCAGGCGTATTATCGAAAATAGATTGGAGCGAGTGGGCAACACCCATCGTCCCAGTCATGAAGAAAGCATTGAATAATGATAAATCTGAAGAACAGAGAAAAATTCGCATCTGTGGAGACTTCAAGGTGACTGTAAACCCGGTCCTTCACACAGTACCGTATCCCGAGGATAGAAGATATTTTCGCCTCACTATCCGGAGGGAAACGTTTCACCAAAATTGACTTGGCACAGGCATATCTACAAATGGAGGTTGAAGAGGTCTCTTTTTTTTTTTTTTTTTTTTAAATCTCACGATAAATACACACAAAGGTCTGTACCAGTACAATCGACTGGTTTTCGGAGTAGCATCTGCTCCAGCTATCTGGCAAAGAGCTATGGAGCAAGTCCTCCAAGGGATTCCGGGGACTCAATGCTACCTAGACGACATCCTTGTAACAGGAGAAAATGACAACGAGCACCTTGCCAATTTGGAGCAGGTGCTCACTAGGCTGCAAATCGCCCCAAGTGCGAATTTTTCCAAAATCAAATATCATATTGTGGCCACATAATTAATAAGGAAGGGTTGCATAAGTCACCTGAAAAAATTGAAGCGGTCATAAAAGCCCCAGCACCTGAAAATGTTTCACAATTAAGGTCGTTCCTGGGATTAATAAATTACTATCATAAATTTTTACCGAACTTGTCAACTCTTCTACACCCTCTTAATGAACTGCTACAAACAGGAGTAATTTGGAAATGGAGCGAAGACTGTAAATGTGCCTTCCATAAATGCAAAGACTTAATCACATCCAAAGAAGTTTTGGCTCATTACAACCCATCACTGCCAATCAGACTGGCGTGCGATGCATCCCCTTACGGCATGGGAGCAGTATTATCGCATAAATTCGCTGATGGCTCGGAACGGCCGATAGCTTTTGCATCACGCTCATTGAACTCAGCTGAGCGTAACTATGCCCAAATCGACAGGGAAGCACTCAGCCTGGTATGGAGAGTGAAGAAATTCAACCATTACCTACACTGACAAAAATTTACCTTGTTGACTGACCATCAACCCCTCATCTCCATATTCAACCCTAAAAAGGGTGTTCCCATTATGACAGTGCAAAGGCTACAGAGGTGGTCCCTTTTTCTAGGGGCACACCAATACAACATAGAATACAAAGGATCAAAACAGCATGGGAATGCTGATGGGTTATCGCGCCTACCGTTGCCAATGGTAGAAGAAGCACCGACCGTAGACCCAGTAGAGATTTTCCACTCTACCATAGTCGAATGTCTACCAGTAACAAATTCTACCATTGAAAAGGAAACGCGAAATGACCCTACTCTCTCACGAGTCTACGATTTAACAGTGAAGGGATGGCCAGCACATGGCGAACCACTGTTGCCAGCATTCTTGCAAAGAAGAGAACAGTTGTCAGTGTGCCGAGGAACCTTGATGTGTGGATCCAGAGTGGTGATTCCACCCAAACTCCAGGATAAAGTTCTAAAGGAGCTTCACGAGGGGCATCTGGGTGGAGTGAAAATGAAGAACCTAGCCAGGGCATTTGTATGGTGGCCAGGTATCGATGGAGACATCGAAGAAATGACCAAGAGCTGCCTAGGATGCCAGAAGGTCCAAAACGCTCCACCACAAGCCCCTCTACATCCATGGGAGTGGCCCTCATCTCCCTGGCAAAGGGTACACATCGACTTTGCTGGTCCATTTATGGACTCGATGTTCTTGATCGCGGTTGATGCACACTCCAAGTGGCCGGAGGTAATCAAGATGTCCTCCACCACCACGGAAAAAACCATCACAGTATTAAGGACCATATTTGCCAGGAATGGGCTGCCGGAACAGATCTGTTCTGATAATGGACCGCAATTTGTGTCCGAAGAATTCAGGAAGTTCCTAAAAAAAACAATGGGGTTAAGCACTACACGTCCGCCCCATACCATCCTGCCACCAATGGATTGGCTGAAAGGTTTGTCCAGACCTTCAAGAAGGCCATAAAGGCCATGGGTAATGAAGACATAAAACTTCAGCACTAGGTGGATAACTTCTTGTTCGCATGCAGGAATGCAACACATATGGTTACAAACCAAACTCCCGCCATGATGTTCTTCAATAGAAGCCTAAGATGCTGGCTGGATTTGATCAAGCCAAACATCAGAAGGGACGTGGAGAACCGGCAATTTCAAGGCATGAATGAAAGGCCAACTAGAACCTTCCAGATAGGTCAACAAGTTTTGGCCTGGGACTACCGTACCGAGAAATGGCAGCCTGGAACTATCTGCACATGACTAGGACCGCTGATGTATACCGTGGACATCGGAGAAAGCATAATAAGGCGCCATGCTGACCAAATCATAGTCATCCGAAAAGGGACAACCTACACCACAATGCTATACGCCTAATGATGAAGTAGAGATACCCATATCTACCTCCGATCCGGCGATACTGGAACCCGATGAACCCGACACTGGCATTCAAGCCGAATCAGCCTTGCCAAAAGAACCTACTACACCACCAGAAACTACTACACCACCGAGGCGTTATCCGGACCGAGTCAGGAAGCCTCCAGAGAGACTGACTTATAATTAATTAACTACAGCAATGTGTAGATTATTTTTCTTGTAACATGTAATTAATGATTACTTAAAATATTATGTACTGGTTGGCTAAAAGGGGAGGAATTGTAGTGTATGTGCCTTTAAGAGCCCCATGTGTACTGTAATGCTGGTAATGGCCACTCGGGCTATATAAGCCTGCATATTGTGTTGTATCAGTTAGTTCCCCTCCAGACTTTGTTTAGTAAACACCTGTGAAACCAACTCCTGTCTTCAGTGTCCCTATCAACACACAGACACAACAGTCGAGATAACATTGTACCCCTGGAATGCCGCTTAAAATCTCGCCCATAGCCCGCTGAAACAAAGCTGGTGCTGACGTTATACCAAAGGGTAGGCGGCAGTACCTGTAGAGGCCCTTGTGGGTGGTGATGGTGAGGTACCTCTGTGAGTCCTCTTCTACATGCATCTGCAAGTAGGCTTGGCATAGATCAATCTTGCTAAACTTCTGACCGTCTGCTGGACCCACGAAAAGATCTTCAGTGATGGGGAGGGGGTACTGTTCAGCTGAGAGCACAGGATTCACTGTTACTTTGAAATCTCCACATAAGCGAACCGCGCCGTCACTCTTCATCACTGGTACCACGGGCGTGGCCCACTCACTGTGCAAAACTGGCACCAGGACCCCTATCTTGACCAGACGCTCCAGGTCAGCCTCCACCTTTGGTCTGAGGGCGTAGGGAACATTCCTGGCCTTCAGGAATCGTGGCTGGCTGTCAGGCTTCACCTTGAGTTTGACAGTAATCCCCTTCATACTCCCCAATTTTCCATCAAAGACAGCCGTATGCTTTGTCAACACTGCCGCTAGCCCCGCCTCTTCGACTGACACCGCATTCACTTTTTTCCAATCCAGCTGGATTTTCTCCAACCATGGCCTGCCTATCAGGGATGGATAGTCACCCTTGACCACGTAAACTGGCATCATCACGGTTTGTCCATTAAGCTCCACCTTGACCTCCGGCTTACCCAGCATTGGGACTGTTTCCCCAGTGTAGGTCTTTAAGATGAGCTTGGCCGGTGTCAGTGATAGGTGGTTTAGTTTTTCTTTGAATAGCTTCTCTGAGATCAAGGAGACAGCGGCCCCCGTATCCAGCTCCATTTTGACCGGTATTCCCTCTAGTAGTGGAGTGACTCCATAGCCTGATGAGCCTCCATTCACCGTTAACACATGGAGATTCAGCTCCCCATCAGAGTCTGTGTCACTGTCTTCCTGTACTTGTTTCACCATGTATAGGTTTTTCTTTTTAGAACGCCAGTTGGATGTGTTTCCTTGTTTGTTTTTGTGTGTCTCTGTGTAGGATTGTTTGCTTTGCCCTTTACACACACGTTCAATGTGTCCTTTCTTTTCACATTTCCGACAGGTCAGGTCAGCAGTCAGATGGCTGATGACCTGACCTCCCACATCTGTAACACTCTCTGGCACCCCTTGCATCCCTTGCATGCTTATCCGGTGTAGCTGCTACCCTGTGCACTCTTGTTGCAGCCCCCAACAGCTGTGCATCTTTAGCTGCTAACTCCATAGACACAGCGAGCTCCACTGCTGACTTAAGCGTCAGTTTGTCAGTCGTCAGGAAGCGCTTCTGTGTTGCTTCACTTCTTAATCCACACACAAACCTATCACGGACAGTGTCATTTAGAGTTTCACCAAACTCACAATGCTCAGTTAGCTTCTTTAGCACTGCAACATATTCGGCTATGGACTCATTGTCCCCTTGGTTTCGTTTGTGAAACCTGAACTCTCGGCAATCAGCAGCGGCTTGGGTGCGAAATGTGTTTCCAAAACTTCCACAACCTAATATGTCTTGGCGCCGGGTTTATCCGGGTGCATCAAACTCCGTAACAAGCCAAATGTTTTTGGTCCGATCACACTGAGGAACGTCACCACTTTGACATCATCTTTAATGCCATTTGCAGTCACGAAAAATCCGAAACGCTCTGTATAAGCACTCCATTGCTCTGCCGTTTCATCAAATGGTCCAAACGCTCCAGTTAGCATAGCCATTTTTTTTCCCCACAGTCCTTTTTCCTCCACTTCGTTTGTTTTTCCCAGTCCTTTTCCTCCACTTGGTTTCACTGTATCGTTACTCTCCCCCTTCTTATTTGTGTAACACCCGAACTGCCACCTTTACGAGGCGATTGCATCAGCACTAAACTGCGGGCGTGCCATTAAGAAAAGACAGGAACTTCTTACTTTAAACATCACCGATTCCAGTGCAAAGTGATGCGCAAGTCCGTCATCCTCGTCGCCAGTTCTTTGTTGTGTCTCAAGGGGTTTTATACCCTTATCTATATAACAATTAAGAAGGACTCCGGGGTGGAGAGTTTAGTTAACGGCCATTTTATTTACAATGTGCTTCTTCACTCAATGCACTACATTTCCCATAGTGCATTGCAAATCACCACTACGGTATCCCATGTGGGACAATTCTAATACACATTCAAAATACACAACATAACTCGAGCATGTTCTGGGCTGTGATCATAATTAAATGTGATTGGGCATTGGACTTTAGGTGTTTCAGGTAGCAGGTGTAGAATAGTAAGCACATCATTACTACAAGTTGGGATATGACCAGTACATGGGAAATTATCCTAATCCAATGAGGAATTTCCATGTTTGTCCCTATGTTATCTTATTAGTCCTAACAATTTTTGACTCCCTACCTTGTGACATTTGTGTTTAACTGGGTAGATCTTAAACAAACTTCTGATCTTACATAGTTCAAAGTTTTACTACATGGGTTACATATCTCAAATACAAAATCATTACAAGTTGGAGAACAACCAGAGCGTGTGAAATAATACGAGCCTAAGGGCATGCTGATGTATTAAGCCCAATATCCCACCAGTGTGTGTTGTCCCTTATGCTTTCAATTTCAATATCCTCCAGTTGTCTTGCTCCAAAACATAAAAAATGCTTTAGGGAGGAGTTCAGTCGTATCATGAGCTCACTGAAACCCTCAAACAATAGGGGAATGTCGGGTCTGAATTGTGCCACATAACTGTGCAGCTCGTACTTAAAAACGTGTTGGTTGATGGGACAGGTCCTGTTAGACCCGTAAAGCATGGTAGTTGTGGTGGTAGTGACACAGGAGGCACCACCAAAATCACCTCATACTGGATTCGTACTGGTTTTTCCCCACGCTCTGTTACCTACAAAACACGATTATTACAGTCACAGTTAAATTCAGTCTTACAATCATTTCAAGTGACATTACAGTTTCACATCTACTTCCTGATCTTCCAAGTCGAGATCCTTTCTCCCTTCCGTTTTTCAAAATAGCGGCCACGGGATCTTTTACACCCACCTGAGAGGGCAGACAGGGCCTTGGTTTAACGTCACATCCGAAAGATGGCACCTCTGACAGAGCAGCTCTCCCTCAGTACTGCCCTGGAGTGTCAGCCTAGATTACGTGCTCAAGTCTCCAGAGTGGGACTCAAACCCACGACCTTCTGACTCTAGAGGTGAGAGTGTCACCCACTGAGCTGAGGCTGACTCCTCTTAAACTCCAGCCTAGTTACTGGGGTTATTATCAGCATCTCCAAACCGCCCCCCGCCCCCACAACCCTGTAATTGCCATTATTAACACAGAACAGTCCTTCATGTGATTAACAGCAGAATGGGACCAGTGCGCTCAGGTGTGAACTCGCTGGTGTCTCAGCAGGTGAGTTGAACTGGTGAATCCCTTTTCACACACTGAGCAGGGGAACGGTGTCTTCCCGGTGTGGGCGAACTGGTGTTTCCGAAGATCGGATGAGCGCGTAAGCCTCTTCCCGCAGTGAGAGCAGCTGAACGGCCTCTCCCCGGTGTGGATGCGTCGATGCTTCTCCGGGCCCTTTGAGCATTTGAAACTCTTGTCGCAGTCGGAACATTTACACGGCCTCTCGTCAGTGTGAACCAGCTGGTGTTCCCGCAGAGAGTCGGAATGTGTGAATCCTTTCCCGCACTCGGAGCAGGTGAACGGCCTCTCGTCAGTGTGAACTCGCTGGTGTGTCTGCAGATGGAATGAACGACGGAATCCTTGCGCGCACTCGGAGCAGGAGAACGGCCTCTCGTCAGTGTGAACTCGCTGGTGTATCAACAGAGCGGAGGGACGAGTGAAACCTTTCCAGCACTCGGAGCAAGTGAACGGCCTCTCGTCAGTGTGAACGCGCTGGTGTTCCCGCAGGGAGTCGGAACATGTGAATCCTTTCCCGCACTCGGAGCAGGTGAACGGCCTCTCGTCAGTGTGAACTCGCTGGTGTGTCTGCAGATGGACTGAACGACGGAATCCTTTCCCGCATTTGGAGCAGGTGAACGGCCACTCGTCAGTGTGAACTCGCTGGTGTTCCCGCAGAGTGGAGGGACGAGTGAATCCTTTCCCGCATTTGGAGCAGGTGAACGGCCACTCGTCAGTGTGAACTCGCTGGTGTTCCCGCAGAGAGGAGGGACGAGTGAATCCTTTTCCGCACTCGGAGCAGGAGAACGGCCATTTCCCGGTGTGAACTTGCTGGTGTGTCAGCAGGGTGGAGGAGAGAGTGAATCCCTTCCCACACACGGAGCAGGTGAACGGCCTCTCCCTGGTGTGAACTTGCTGGTGGTGCTGTATCAGTTCGCTGGATCTCCTGATGCCCTTCTTGCAGTCGGAGCACTGAAAAGGTCTCTCATCGGTGCGAACACGCTCGTGTATCAACAGGTGGCAAGACTGGTTAAACCTTTTCTCACAGTGAGAGCAGGCGAACGGCTTCTCCCCAGTGTGAACTCGCCGGTATCTCCGCAGGGAGCCTGAATGAGTGAATCCCTTCCCACACACGGAGCAGGTGAACGGCCATTTCACGGAGTGACTGCGTTGATGAGTCTCCAGCTCGGAGAGGCAACTGAATCCCTTCCCGCATTCCCGACATTTGCATGGACTCTCCTCGCTTTGGTTACACTTGTACCTCCCCAGGCTGCTCGTTCGGTTGAATCCACGTCCACACACAAGACACGTGTGCAGTTTGCCCGCACTCTGCTGCTTTCCGCTTCCATATGTCAATGATATTCAGGTCCTGATGAATCGAGTGACTCTATCAGATCCTTGTGTGAAGTTTGCGTTAAGTTGCCCGTCTGCAATTCCTCCCCTTGCAAGAGACAGTAAAAGAGGTTTATATAAGTAATTAATGTAAATACAGGAGAGAAAATAAAGAAAGACTGGCCTTTATACAGTGCCTTTCACGACCAACGGTTTTACAGCCAATGAATTACTTTTTGAAATGTAGTCACTGTTGTAATGTGGGAAACACTGCAGCCAATTTGCATGATAAATAATGGCCAGGACAACGGGGATAACTCTCCTGCCCTTCTTCGAAATAATGGGATCTTTTATGTCCACCTGAACGTCTCTTCCGAAAGACGGCCCTCCGACAGTGCGGCGCTCCCTCAGTACTGCCTCTCCGACAGTGCAGCGCTCCCTCAGTACTGCCCCTCCGACAGCGCGGCGCTCCCTCAATACTGCCCCTCTGACAGCACAGCGGTCCCTCAGTACTGCCCCTCCGACAGCGTGGCACTCCTTCGGCACTGTCCCAGAGCGTCAGCCTAGGTTTATGTGCTCGAGTCCCTGGAGTGGGGACTTTGAACCCACAACTTTCTGACTGAGAGACGAGGGTGCTCCCAACGGAGCCACTGGCTGGCTCTCAAATGTCTTTCACATCCTTGCTAAAGTGCGGTGGCTGGGGGAATTGTCACAGTCCCTTTAATCAGAAAAACACGAGAGGGGGGAGGGAGTCCCTTTAAATGTGGAGGGGGCGGGAGTCCCTTTAAATGTGGAGGGGGCGGGTGTCCCTTTAAATGTGGAGGGGGCGGGTGTCCCTTTAAATGTGGAGGGGACGGTTGTCCCTTTAAATGTGGAGGGGGCGGGTGTCCCTTTACATGTGGAGAGGTGGGGCCGCGCATTCTCATTCGGCCCCCTCACCCCAACACCAGGCTGCCAGTGCGCCTGCGTGGGGCTTCCCGGGAGCAGACGGAAGGCCGGGCCCGGGGAAGAGGCGGAATCAGCGGCCGGGGTAAAGTCAAGTGTTTCGGGAATCGATTTAAATCGAGATGAGGGGGGAGCGGAGTGCGAGATTATAAAGTAAAATACGAGAAAAACCAAACCTGAGAGTCGGACGGGACCTCCGCGGATGCCGAACGGAGCGGATTGAACCGCGCGGGGGTGGCGGAGTGAGCCGGAGCAATGTGATTCTGACTGACGGGAGCACTGACCAATATGAAGAGGGCTGAACTAGGAGGACTGAACTGGGTGGCCTGGTCCTCCAACCAATGGCGGCGCGGCTAGGGGGCGGGGTCTCCTCTCCAGCTCAGGTGCGCTGTCCCCAGGTGAGAGCAGCACAAGGCTGGGGCTGGAATCTGGGAGAGGGGCCGCAGGCAGCGGGCCTGGCAAAGGGGCAGAAGCTTCACAATGCAAGCTTCTTTCAAATGCTAGAGTCCATTATAAAAGATGTAATAGCAGAGCACTTGGAAAACAGTGACAGGATCAGACAAAGTCAACATGGATTTACAAAAGGTAAATCGTGCTTGACTAATCTACTGGAATTTTTAGAGGATGTAACTGGTAAAATAGATAAGGGAGAACCAGTGGATGTGGTGTATTTGGACTTTCAGAAGGCTTTCGATAAGGTCTCGCATAAGAAATTAGCGTGTAAAGTTAAGGCACATGGGATTGGGGGAAAGGTATTGACTTGGATAGAGAACTGGTTGGCAGACAGAAAGCAAAGAGTTGGAATAAACTGGTCTTTTTCTGAGTGGCAGGCAGTGACTAGTGGGGTACCACAGGGATCGGTGCTTGGACCCCAGCTATTCACAATATTTATTAATGATTTGATGAGGGAACTAGAGGTAATATCTCCAAGTTTGCAGATGACACAAAGCTGGGTGGGCGTGTGTGCTGTGAGGAGGATGCAGAGAAATTCCAGAATGATTTGGACAGGTTGGGTGAATGGGCAGTAGCGAGAGGGTTCGAGTAGAGGAACAAGGATGTCTTGCTGCAGTTGTACAGGGCCTTGGTGAGACCACACCTTGAGTATTGTGTGCAGTTTTGGTCGCTTTATCTGAGGAAGGATGTTCTTGCCATGGAGGGAGTGCAGCGAAGATTCACCAGACTGATACCTGGGATGGCAGGAATGACGTATGAGGAGAGATTGGGTCTGTAGTATATGTACCTTGACGGGTAAGAGAGAGGGTAAAGCGCACAGGGCGCAGCCGGGGTTGAAGACCGAGCGGCGTCAGCGAGAGAGGGTGAAGCGCGCAGGGCGCAGCCGGGGTTGAAGACCGAGTGGCGTCAACGAGAGAAGCGCGCAGGAAAATGCGCAGAGCGCGGCCGGTTTCAAGGGCTGAGCAGCGTCCGCGGGGGAAGAAAAGACAGCGTGGGGTACGTCATTTGGGCCGCAGCGGAGAAGAAAGGGAAGCGCGGGAGACGCCATTTTGAGCCAGCGGAGAAGAAGGGAGAGCGCCGGAGACACCATTTTGAGCCAGTGGAGAAGAAGGGAGAGCGCGGGAGACGCCATTTTTAGCCAGTCTAAACACACCCAGGGATGCAGAAGAGTGGCAGGGTCACAGCGTTCGACAATGAAGTTGAAGATTGGGCGACTGAAATAAAGAATAGATTTGCCTTCCAAAGTTAGGCTTTATTAACTTTAAAATTAGCAGCATATCTTTCTACATCCAGTCCCAACTAAGGCTAGAAAAGGACTGAATTTAAGGTAGCCACAACACATCATGTGATCATCAACTACCAATGAGATTACAACACATATCCCAAGGCAGTTAACAAACAACGAATCATAATACTTTTACTAATCAAGGAATAATCACCACATTCACCCCTCCTTTTAAAATATACTCCTAATAACTTTTACAATGTACAATTAATTATTTACAGCTAACCTATGCACGAGAATAAAACTATTTACATAACACAATACTAAATGAACAACAACAAATAATAACATTACGCATAAGTATTAAGTATCTCTCAACTAAAACAATATACTATAATATTTCAACAATTTTTAAAACATTATCAATTTAAAAGTCCATTTTCAATCGGTCGACCGGATATCTTGTTCGTGTCGACCTTCTTAACCTTGGTGAAATTCCTTGCCCTCCCACGTCAGAAGGCACAGAAGTATCTTCAACAGGAAGGCTATCCATATCCCGATTTCTGAACGGTTTCCAGATTAGAAATCCCATCAGAAGATGAACTGGGACGGTCATAAACATCTACCAAAGGCTGACTAATAGAAGTATGATTATCTGCAATCGGATTGAAAATATTCGTAGTATCTGTAACAGCATCCACCTTATCCGAATCATGACCATTATTAATATCCTCAGAAGAGGGCTGGCCCCCACAAGGAGCCAAGTCTTTAATTGAAACAGTACTTTCTTTCCCATCTTGGAATCGATTATGAGCATATTGGGAATTTGCCTCCAACAGCTCCACCTCCTCCACCAAGGGGTCATATTTTGACAATCTAACATGGCGTCGAAGCAACACAGGTCCCTGCATAGTAAGCCATGAAGGTACCGAATATCCCGTAGTAGATCTCCGTGGATAGTTAAAGAGCCTTTCATGGGGGGTCACATTAGTAGCCGTTGAAAGCAGTGATCTAATGGAATGCAGGGCATCAGGCAGCACCATTTCCCACTGTGTATTCTTAAGGTTCTGGGATGTCAACGCCAACATAACTGCCTTCCAGATCACCCCATTGTATCGTTCGCACTGTCCATTACCCTGGGGATTATACGGGGTAGTTCTACTAGTAGAAATTCCCCGACTCTGAAGGTATTCCTTCAACTGGGAAGACATAAAAGAACTTCCCTGATCCGAATGGATATATGCAGGCATCCCAAAGATGACAAAAAGTTGAGTCAGACATTTAATAACTGTAGCAGCTGATACATCTGCACAAGGAAAAGCAAAAGGGAACCTTGAAAACTCATCCACAACAGTAAATATATATCGGTTTTGAGTAGTTGAAGGAAGAGGTCCCTTAAAATCAACACTCAAACGTTCAAAAGGAGAAGTAGCCTTTATAAGATGAGCTCGTTGAGGCTTAAAGAAATTCGGTTTACACCGAGCACAGATAGAACATGATGAAATCATCCGCTTGACGTCTTCAACTGAAAAAGGCAAGTTCTTACTGCGTACAAAGTGTATCATCCTCGTAACCCCAGGATGACATAAGGCATTGTGAAGATTAATAAGCGTATCTCCGTGAATCACCGAACAATAAGCCCTCGACAGTGCATCAGCAGCAACATTATCCTTCCCCGGACGATAAACTATGTCAAAATGGTAACATGCCAACTCAATCCTCCATCTCATTATTTTATCATTTTTAATCTTTCCAAAATGTTTAACATCAAACATAATGGACACAGATTTTTGGTCAGTTACCAGCGTGAAATGTCGCCCCGATAAATAATGTCTGCATTTACGCAATGCTTCTACTATTGCGTATGCCTCTTTTTCTATTGAGGAATGTCTTTTTTCACTATTATTCAAAGTACGTGAGAAAAAGGCCACAGGTCTTCCATTTTGGTTCAAAGTAGCCCCAATTGCAAAATCCGAAGCATCCGTCTCAATCACAAAGGGAACCTGCTCATCAATGGAATGCACAACTGCTCCTAAAATATCCTTTTTAAAATTCTCAAAACATGTCCTGGCCTCCCATCATAGAGGATATGTCGTAACCCAAATAAGAGGCCGGATCTTCCGTGAAAAATTTGCAATCCAATTAGAATAATAAGAAAACAGTCCAACAACTCGTTGCAAAGCCTTAGAATTAGTAGGACAAGGTAAATCGATCAATGGTCGCAGACGTTCTGGATCTGGTTTAATCTTATTTCCCGAAATAATATACCCCAATAAATTTACCTCAGTAGTCGAAAAGACACATTTCTCTTTGTTAAAAGTTAAACCAACTTTTTCCGCAGCTTGAAGGAATCTTTTAAAATTAGAATCATGCTCCACCCTTGATTTGCCACACACTGTGATGTCATCTAAGTATGAAAAGGTGTCAGAGAGGGAGTTATCACTTATAAAAGCATCCATTGCCCGTTGAAAACAAGCAACACCATTAGTAACACCAAATGGTATTCGGCAAAACTGATACAGCTTTCCACCAGCCTCAAAGGCCGTATATGGTTGATCCTTCTTAACAATAGGAATCTGATGATAAGCACTCTTTAAATCAGTAGTGCTAAAAACTTTATACTGAGATACTTTATTGATAAGCTCATCAATCTTAGGCAAAGGGTACGCGTCTAATTGAGTATACCTATTAATAGTTTGGGAATAGTCTATCACCATTCGTTTCTTGTGTCTCTCATTAGTCGTGACAACTACCTGTGCTCGCCAAGGCGAACAACTAGGTTCAATGATTCCTTCCAATAAGAGATGTTGAACTTCAGAATTAATAAATTCTCTATCCTGACTACTATATCTTCTTGACTTGGTAGCAATTGGCTTACAATCCGACATCAAATTGGAAAAAAGTGATAATGGAGGAATAGATAAAGAGGTTAATCCACAAATAGATAAAGGTGGCTTAGTCCCTCCAAATGAAAGACTAAGAGACTCGTGTAACTGAAGAACATCATGTCCAATCAAAATATCCGCACAGAGATTAGGCAAAACAGATAGGCGTATATCAGTATACGTATTACCCAGAAGAACCATTTTCACAAAGCAACAACCAGCTATTTGTGAAATAAGGGTCGTCTGAGCCATACACACCTGATACGTAACAGGCGAAATTTTCAAATGCTTCTCCTTCGCAAACTGAAGACTTATAAAACTCTCAGTACTGCCCGTATCTATAAGGGCCTTCACTTCCAACCCATTAACTTGAGCCGTAACTATAGCTTTGTTTAGGCCATGAGCAAATGCAGCAGAAATTGATGCAATAAATGCCCTATCTAAAGGCTGAATAGTCACAGAAGAGGTAGTGGAGGAAGACCCTCCCACACCAGAAGGAGGGAAGGTAATTGAACCTAATGATTTGCACACACGTGCATAATGACCTCTCTTGCCGCATTTACTACACACAGCCTCCCGAGCAGGACACTTCAGACGAGGGTGCCGGATATTCCCACAAAAATAACACTTCTGAATCCTAGAGGCAACGGCCGCCGAAGTAGAAACTGTTTCAAAATCTAGTAAACCACTCCCATTAAGTCCACATAATTCCTTTACATCCGAAACTGCCGAAACCATAGTCGCAGGCCGATTAAAAAGAGCATAAGAATCCGAACTTCTCTGAGCCACATCCAATGTAGAAGCTTGCTCAAAAGCACTTTTAAGATCCAGAGTCTTATTTTCTAACAACCGCTGATGAATTGATCTAGACAGTAATCCATTAATAAAAGCATCCCGTACCGATTCGTCCTTATGTTCTTCAGCCGTCACAGCCTTATAATTACAGTCAACACTAAGGCACCGAAGTGCTTGTAAATAAGTATCCAAAGATTCTCCCACCTGCTGCCTACGGGCAGATAAAAGATGACGTGCGAATACCTCATTCTTTGGTTTAACAAAAATCTTTTCCAATGTAGAAATAGCCTCTTCATAAGTTTTACAGTGCAAAATATATTTATATACATCCGGGTCAATGTAGTTGATCAGCATATTCAGCTTATTTAGAGCCTCTTGATCCAACACGCCCAAAAAGTTTTTAAATGTACAATACCAATGTTTCCATTTATCATCCGCTCCAGCAGAATTGGGGTCAGCCTTGAATCATTCTGGTTGAAGATATCGCTCCATTCTAACAAAAAGTTAATAAATTGAAATAAAGAATAGATTTGCCTTCCAAAGTTAGGCTTTATTAACTTTAAAATTAGCAGCATATCTTTCTACATCCAGTCCCAACTAAGGCTAGAAAAGGACTGAATTTAAGGTAGCCACAACACATCATGTGATCATCAACTACCAATGAGATTACAACACATATCCCAAGGCAGTTAACAAACAACGAATCATAATACTTTTACTAATCAAGGAATAATCACCACAGCGACATATGTAGAACGCATCGAATTGTACTGCAAGGCGAATGAAGTGCCAGATGCCAGGAAAGCACTGGTATTGTTGAATTCCATGGGTGCAAAAAGGTACGGCTTACTGCGAAACCTAGTCACCCCAGAGAAGCCAGTGGAAAAGGATTTTGAAAGCATAGTGGCAATCCTACAGGACCACTTAAACCCCACACCGCTGCTGATAGCAGAAAGATTTAAGTTTCACAAAAGGAACCAGCATAAAGACGAAAGTAATGCTGAGTATTTAACGGAACTGCGCAAGCTATCGAAACACTGCCAGTTTGGAACGGGACTAGCAGATACTTTAAGGGACAAGTTTGTGTGTGGGCTTCAAAGTGAAGGAACCCAGAAATGGCTTCTATCAGAAAAGGATCTTACACTGGACAAGGCTTTCAACATGGCAGTATCACATGAAGCAGCCGCACGGGGCGCTGCAGAGATACAACGGAGACCGGAAGAATATGGCACAAATGAAATGTCATATGTAGCAGTGAAGTGTTATCGCTGCGGCAGAACAACACATGACCATAAGGATTGTTGGTTTAAGGACCAAGTGTGTAGACAGTGTGGAAAAGTAGGACACATAATAAGAGTCTGCAGGTCGGGAAAGAAAACCAGCAGCAAGAAACCTCCACAGGAGAAGTACATAAAGGTACATAAGGTGACGGAGAGTAGTTCAGATGAACAGAAAAGTGATACAGACTCCAGAAGCAAGGAGCTGGGTTGTCTGAAACTACATAATGTAACCAAAATGGAGGATCACCAAACTATCTGGGTCACGCTCAAGATAGCAGGAGTCCAAGTGAAAATGGAATTGGACACAGGATCAGCCCTAACAGTCATAAACCGAAGGGACTACAAGCGGCTATTCTCACATATACCCTTGAGAGATACAGAGATTGTCTTGAAGACGTACACGGGGCAAAAAGTCTACCCCAAAGGAAAAATAAGGGTGAACGTGATATACAACGGCAAGGAAACACCAAAAATGGACTTATATGTATTGCCAGATGGAGGACCACCACTACTAGGATGTGAATGGATCCGGAAGATACAATTAGATTGGCACTCCATACAAGCACTGATGGTAGATGCCAAAAAGGATGACGACGTCACACCTGGACGACTGTCAAAAATGCTAACTGACGCACAAGAAGTGTTCCAGGAGGGACTCGGAACACTAAAAGGCATAACAGCGACGATCAAAATAGAGGAAAATGCAAGCCCAAAGTTTTTTTAAGGCCAGACCGGTGCCTTATGCGATCCGCCCAACCGTCGAAGCAGAGCTGGAAGGTTTGGAACGTTCTGGAGTACTGTCCAAAGTGGACTGGAGCGAGTGGGCTACACCCATCGTTCCTGTAATGACGAGGTCATTGAGTAATACGCCTAGGGAACCAAAGAAGATTCGCATCTGTGGGGACTTTAAGGTGACAGTGAACCCAGTCCTTCACACGGTACAATATCCGCTTCCGCGGATTGAAGATATTTTCGCCTCGCTATCTGGAGGAAAACACTTCACTAAGATTGATCTGGCCCAGGCGTACCTGCAAATGGAGGTAGAAGAAGCCTTGAAACAGTACCTCACGATCAACACTCATAAAGGTCTCTACCAATACAACCGGCTGGTGTTCGGGGTAGCATCAGCTCCGGCTATTTGGCAAAGGGCAAAGGGCAATGGATCAAGTCCTGCAAGGGATTCCAGGGACCCAGTGTTATTTGGACAACATCCTGGTCACGGGCGAAAATGACAGTGATCACCTCGCCAACCTGGAGCAGGTGCTCACTAGATTGAAGGAATGTGGGCTCTGAGCTAATCGCCACAAATGCAAGTTTTTCCAGAAGCAGATCTCGTATTGTGGCCACGTTATTGATGAAGAGGGGTTACTTAAGTCCCCTGAAAAGATTGAGGCAGTAGTCAAGGCTCCAGCACCGGAAAATGTGTCACAACTGAGGTTGTTCCTCGGGCTGGTGAACTACTACCATAAGTTCTTGCCGAATTTGTCTACAGTACTACACCCACTGAACACTCTACTGCAAACGGGGGTACCATGGAAGTGGAATGACGAATGTAAACGAGCTTTCCAGAAGTGCAAAGAATTGATCACATCAAAAGAGGTGTTGGCTCATTTCAACCCAGCACTACCAATTCGGTTGGCGTGTGATGCATCACCCTATGGTATTGGAGCGGTGCTGTCGCACAAATTCCCGGACGGCTTGGAGAGGCCAGTAGCCTTTGCGTCTCGGTCACTAACCTCAGCCGAGCGTAACTACGCCCAGATTGACAGGGAGGCCCTCAGCCTAGTGTGGGGAGTGAAAAAGTTCAACCACTATCTGCACGGGCAGAAGTTCACCTTGCTGACTGACCACCAACCACTGGTCTCCATCTTTAATCCAAAGAAGGGCGTTCCGGTGATGACTGCGCAATGGCTACAAAGATGGTCCCTTTTTCTAGGGGCGAACCAATATGAAATAGAGTATAAGGGCACGAAACAGCATGGAAACGCTGATGGGCTATCACGCCTGCCACTGCCTACTGCGGAGGAAGCACCAGCAGTGGACCCTGTCGAAATATTTTATTCGTCTATAATTGAACGCTTGCCAGTAACTAACGCGAATATAGAGAAGGAGACCCGAAATGACCCGACACTGTCTCGGGTATATGATTTGACGGTGAAGGGATGGCCAACACATGGCGACTCACTGTTGCCAGCATTCTCATCCAGAAGAGAACAGCTGTCAGTATGCCAGGGGACCTTGATGTGTAGATCCCGAGTGGTAATTCCACCCAAGTTAAGGGAGAGAGTGCTCAATGAGCTTCACGAAGGCCATCTGGGAGGGGTGAAAATGAAAATCCTTGCTAGGGCTTATGTGTGGTGGCTGGGGTTCGATCAGCAAATTGAGGACCTGACAAAGAGCTGCTCAGGATGCCAGAAGGTCCAAAATGCACCAACACATGCCCCTCTACACCCGTGGGAGTGGCCCTCCTCTCCATGGCAATGGGTGCATATTGATTTTGCTGGTCCATTCATGGACTCAATGTTTTTAATAGCTGTGGATGCGCACTCGAAATGGCCTGAGGTGATCAAAATGTCCTCCACCACCACGGAGAAAACGATTGCAGTCCTACGGACCATATTTGCCAGGAACGGCTTGCCAGTGCAGATTTGCTCTGATAACGGACCACAGTTTGTGTCCGAAGAGTTTCGGAAATTTATGAAAAGGAATGGGGTAAGGCATTACACATCTGCCCCGTATCATCCAGCCACAAATGGATTGGCTGAGAGGTTCGTACAAACCTTTAAAAAGGCAGTAAGGGCCATGTGCCATGGCGACATTCCACTGCAGCATAAGGTGGACAATTTCCTGTTGGCCTACAGAAATGCGACACATGCAGTCACCAACCAGACCCCGGCCATGATGTTCTTTAACCGAAGGTTGAGATCTCGTCTGGATTTGCTCAGACCAAATGTACGAAGAGATGTTGAGAGTAAGCAATTCCAGCACATCAATGAGAAGCCGACAAGGAGCTTCAATGTAGGGCAACCAGTCTTGGCCCGCGACTACCGAACAGAGAAATGGCAACCAGGAATGATATGCACATGGCAGGGGCCACTAATGTACACAGTGGATGTTGGGGAGAACATTGTGAGACGCCATGTCAACCAGATCCTAGAGTCACAGGAACGAGTCAACCCCATGTCTCGCGTACCTGGTGATGAACCCAATATACAGGTAGCATCTACCCCAGAAACAGTAGCATCGGAAGCTGATGAACCAACCGACGACGGGGCCAGAATCGCCTCCGCACCAAGAGCAAGACACTCAGGAAAGGCACTATCCAGAAAGGATCAGGAAGCTGCCCCAAGACTGAATTTATAAATGGACTATTTTCAGTTAATGTTGCATGTTAAAAGTGTTAATTGTTAAATGAATGTTATGGTACTGTTAATCTAAAAGGGGAGGAATTGTAGTGTATGTACCTTTAAGGGGAGAACTACTTTTTACAGCTCCTGTATACTGTAGTACCGGCAGTGACCACACCTGTATATAAACCCTGAGTAGGGATCTGTACTGTTAGTTTTAGAGTAACCCTCATCCAGTAAACACCTGTTCATTGTTCCTCTGCAGTCTCCGTCTATTTCTTGAAGGACACCATACATCAAGATTCACGGATTTAACACTTGATAGCACTGTCGATGACACCTTCCATCACTTTTACTGATCATTGAGGGTAGACTGATGGGGCGGTAATTGGCCGGGTTGGATTTGTCCTGCTTTTTATGGACAGGACATACCTGGGCAGTTTTCCACATTGTCGGGTCGATGCCAGTGTTGTAGCTGTACTGGAACAGCTTGGCTAGAGGCGCGGCTAGTCCAGGGTGTTGTCAGGTGTTTGTTGTATCCAGTATGCTCAACCCTTTCTTGAAATCAGGTGGAGCGAATGGAATTGGCTGGTGGAACAGGCTGGAGGGGCTGAATGGCTGCCTCCTGACAATATGTTCCGATGTAGTCCTCCCACCACTGGGAGCGACAGTGATGCATTCGTGCGACATCGCTCTCCCGCGCAGGCGCATTGCCGCTCCCTTTCTCTCCCTGCCGCGCAGGCGCCGTGCCGCACCCCTGCCCTCCCGCACAGGCGCAGTGCCGCTCCTTGCACTCCAGCACAGACGCAGTGCCGCTCCCTTACTCTCTCCCACGCAGGCGCAGTGCCGCTCCCTTTCTCTCACTCCTGCGCAGGCGCAGTGCCGCTCCCTTTATCGCTCTCCGGCGCAGGCGCAGTACCGCTCCTTGCCCTCCCACACAGGTGCAGTGCCGCTCCCTTTTTCCCTCCCGCGCAGGCGCAGTGCCGCTCCCTTTCTCTCTCTCTCTCCTGCGCAGGCGCAGTGCCGCTCCCTTGCTCTCTCTCTCTCTCTCTCTTTGGTGCAGGCACAGTGCCGCTCCCTTTCTGTCTCCCGCGCAAGCGCAGTGGTGCTCCCTTACTCTCTCCCGCGCAGTCGCAGTGACACTCCACTGCCGTCCCGCGCAGGTGCAGTGCCACTCCCCTGTTCCGCGCAGGCGCAGTGCCGGGTGGTGCGGGTTGATCGATGAGTGACAGTCAGAAACAGGCTGGTTGCCCGGGTTACAGGGCCTGCTCTGTGACTGAGGGAACTCGGCTCCATTCAGCACCCGGCCCGACAGTGGCTGCTCAGCCCCGAGTTTACATCACAGCGAGGGAGGGTCACAGGGTCACCGCTCCGGGCAGTAACTCCACACAGAAAATGGTGCATTTCCGCCCAGAGCAGTGAAAATGGGGGAGTCTCAGGAGGCCGGAAATTTACTGTGAGTAAAATCTCCAAACTCAACACACAGCCCCGCAACTGGGGATCTGAGGAAAATCTCCAAACTAAACACACAGCCCCGCAACTGGGGATCTGAGGAAAATCCCCAAACTAAACACACAGCCCCGCAACTGGGGATCGGAGGAAAATCCCCAAACTAAACACACAGCCCCGCAACTGGGGATCTGAGGAAAATCCCCAAACTAAACACACAGCCCCGCAACTGGGGATCTGAGGAAAATCCCCAAACTAAACACACAGCCCCGCAACTGGGGATCTGAGGAAAATCTCCAAACTAAACACACAGCCCCGCAACTGGGGATCTGAGGAAAATCTCCAAACTAAACACACAGCCCCGCAACTGGGGATCTGAGCAAAGGCACAAAATCAAACAAATACTCGGCCTTGAAATTGAATTATTAGTAAGCAGATTAAAAGTCTACATTACATTATTTCACGCTTTCAATATTGTTTTTATTTTCTGCTTTGCCACAATTAGATCTCCTGGTGAATGACTGAGTGATTGAGGAAGGTCCACAGCTCGAAGTAAACAGGGATTGTAGACTGAGGAACAGTAGGTGAACCAGCACCGGATTGTGAGCACCAACCAGAGAGAACCCTTCCGATTCAAAGAGCTTCCAGAGATCGACTGGGGAACAAGGTAAGAGAACGTCCCATTGACTCAGATACACACTGGTCCTGGAGATGGACTGGGGAGAAAGGTCAGAGAGAGTCCCATTGACTCAGATACACACTGGTCCTGGAGATGGACTGGGGAGAAAGGTCAGAGAGAGTCCCATTGACTCAGATACACACTGGTCCTGGAGATGGACTCGCCCCCCTGACCCTCCCGCGCTCGCCCCCTGACCCTCCCGCGCTCGCCCCCTGACCCTCCCGCGCTCGCCTTGATGGGGCTCTTCTCAACTAAACCAAGTGGTGCAATAAAACACCCCCAGAATCAAGGCCCTGCTCCTGGGGAAGGTGATCAGGCCCCAGTACAAATGAAACGACTCCTTCTTCCGGAGATTTATTAAACGTGAATACTCGAAGAGTTGACCAAAAATCAGGTTAGTAATATTAATCAAGGAGTCAATTACTGCTGTAAGGAGGGATGATATCTTACCAGGTTCCTCTAATGAGGCCATATGGGTGGAACTTAAAAACAAAAAGGGGGCAAGCACTTTGCTGGGAGTGTACTCTAGGCCCCCAAACAGTAATGGGAGATAGAGAAACAGATATGTAGGCAAATCTCAGAGAAGTGTAGAAATAATAGGGTAATAATTGTTGGGGATTTCAACTTCCCCAATATTAACTGGGATAGTCAGAGTGTGAAAGGCTTAGAGGGTGTGGAATTCTTAAAGTGCATCCAGGAGAGCTTTTTTAGCCAACATGTAGAAAGTCCTACAAGAGAGGGGGTGGTACTGGACCTAATTCGAGGGAATGTAGCAGGGCAAGTGGTAGAAGAGTTAGTAGGAGAGCACTTTGGTGACAGTGACCATAATTCGGTGAGATTTAAGGTAGTCATAGAAAAGGACAGAGATGGACCGGAAATAAAGGTTCTAAATTGGGGGAAGGCCGATTTTAATATGATAAGGCAGGATCTGGCCAATGTGGACTGGGATCAGCTACTTGAAGGAAAATCCACATCAGAGCAGTGGGAGTCTTTCAGAAAGGAAATAGAGAGAGTACAACGCTGTTGGATCTGTTAATTTCAGTGGACCACACTAATCTGAGGTCAACGCAATAAAATAAAAGATTTTGAGCCCGGTGGTAGGTTTTAAATAGTCGATTTATTGCAGCACTGATTTACACTGTTTGACTTCCTTTGTTCGACTAACAAGCATGTTCAAAATGGCTGGTTCTTATACAGCATCAGATTACAGCAAATGTACCCGCCCCTTTACTACCATTGGCTCAGCAGCATACATGCAGAGCTATGGTTGGTTCAGCTAAATCGGCCGACCTGACGTTACCACACTGTGATTGGATCTCTGGTACATCACACCATCCCTTTGTTCTATAGTTCAGCAGCACATGGTTGACTGTTTCTGTGGCTGTTTAAGCACAATCTGCACTTTCAGTCATTAGTTTAATCATATTAAAATCTATGTTATTAAAATATATATATATCCCCTAACAATCCTCCCTTTGATTCTTTCAAAAACTGAATCATAAAAATAAAAAGTCAGATAAAAATATAATCAATCATTGCTGTGTTTCGCCACTGTCCGGATCAGTGGCTCTGCACAAATTTACACCAACCAGGATTTTACCGTGGCCGCAGTAAAAGCCTGGTTTTAACAGGTTAGTTGATTTCCTGATCTTAAATTAATTAGTGCATCTTAAAAGGGGGAGGAGCTCCCCTCAGCTTATGGCTTTGAAAAATACATTCAGGTAAAAATTAAAAAGTAAAAAGGTGGAAAAATTATAAAAAGTAGAAAAGGTACAAACTGATCTAGCAGCTAAATATAACATGCCCCTTTAAGATGTAAAAATGGTCTGCGGCGACCTGCAAGGCATCTTACCCGCGGGGCAGCAGCCGCCTGGTGGCAAGCACATTTAATCAACAGAAACACACAATTTGATCCCCATCCTATTGTACAAGGCCTCCCTCATCTTTCTGAGGAATGTTTTGTCACATTTCTTCAAGGGCATTTTATGGCTTCGTGGCTCCTTCTTATAAGCAGGTGCTATCCTCTCTGTTTCCTTGCATTTTACCATTCCCTTATCATTTCTATTTGTCTTTTGATACTTGATATTCGACCTTGCTGGCATTGATGCTATCTTTTTCCACTTGCCTGTTGTCAGTCCCTGGTCTAAGAATTAAAACCCATCTTTGAATCTAACAGCTATTTCTTACAATTCCCTTTTTTGAGAAGGAAATATCCTTATTGACTTCTCACAATCGGCTCTTGACTAATCTAGCTAGCTCTTGTTGCTCTCTCAACTTGGGCGTTAGTTAGTAGGGAGTCTTGAAGATTTCTCCCTTCCTTACAGTCCATTCCTTTGAGGAGAAGGAGCAACCTCTGACCCCTTACTCAAATTCAATTCACTGTTCCGGTGTTCCAATTCTGCCCCGCCTGGGGTCTCCTCTGTTTCTTCTATCTTTCCTGATGTTACCCCACCTGGGGTCTCCTCTACATTGCTTCGGATCTTCTCTTTTGGTGTGCTCAATTAATTTGTTAGTGCTTGTCAGTCATGGGCATGAGTACCCAATTGGCTTATGTATCAAAGTCTTACTACACACGTTACATATATCAAATACACTATCATTACAAGTTGGATAACTACCAGAGCATGTGAAATAATACAAACCTAAGGTTGTGCTGATGTATTAAGCCCAATATCCCATCAATGTGAGTTGTCCCCTATGCTGTCAATTTCAATATCTATTCTCGAGTTGTCTTGCTCCAAAACATAAAAATGCTTTAGGGAGGAGTTCAGTCGCATCATGAGCTCACTGAAACCCACAAACAACAGGGGAATGTCATATCCGAGTATCCGAATTGTGCCACATAATTGTGTAGCTCATACTTAAAAACGTGTTGGTTGATGGGACAGGTCCTGTTAGACCTGTAAAGCATGGTAATTGCAGTAGTAGTGACACAGGAGGCACCACCAAAATCACCTCATACTGGATTCGTACTGGTTTTTCCCATGCTCTGTTACCTATAAAACACAATTATTACAGTCACAGTTACATTCAGTCTTACAATCATATCAAATACATCACAGTTTAACAAATCATGGATTTAAAAGATTCTCCAGATCTCTCTTTTACTCGTATCCATCTTGTGGATAATTCTTACTAAACATGATTTCTCCTTAGCCCTCAATTGTACCAATTCAGATTTCATGTAACTCTCCACTTCAATCCCTCTAACAGGTACCAGTGTGTTTAACTCTATTCTGATTGTTTCATAAATTAGATAGTTTCTCGATGGAGTATGTGTCAATGCTTTAAAAGTTGTCTCGCTCTCCTGAGCCACATTAACCATTTCATGTCTTGCTGTTGTCAAGTAACTGAGGAAACTGAAACCCATTCTTCAGTGCAAACTCAACATACATTCCTGGATGGTAATTACTTCATACGTAACAAATCACATTTGCACACTGCTACCGGTATCTCCATATCATGCCATCCGATACAAGCCTTTCTCGGGCTTTCAGGTGTCTTATCAAAAGATTGTAGTCAACTGGAGATCTTTGCTCATCTTCCTCTGCATAGCCCTGATGTCTTGGGTAATGGCCAGGCTATCAATTTACTATTCTTAACTACACTTTCCTGACTTTCACTAGAAAATTTTGAAAATTCCCATTCAGTAGTGTAATTCTCCTGTTTCAATCTTACACTCTCAATCACTTTCCTTTAATTACCATTCATATCTCATTCACAAGTCCTGGAGAAACTTTACTGTCCAGTACAATATTTAAGATAGAAAACATAGATCAAACGTTCTCACTTGATCCAAGTTATTAACACATTTTATTATCATTATTTTAGAGGATCTTTTATTTTCCCAAAAGTAACCAAATATATAGTGCCTGAGTCCATTTTGACATTTCAAAATTATCCCAAAATCCAAACAGCAGTATTATGAGCTATCTCTTACTTTCCCACACCGATAACAAAAGTATTTTCCAGCAGAGACATGGCTAGCTGGACAAAGCCACATTGAATTGTGCAGCTAGCTGAATACTTCTTCAAGGTCTTACTTGCTGCTATTTCTTAATTGTGCCTTTGTATCCTTATCTCTTCCAAGAACAGGCTCTTTCTAAATAGTTACCAGGCTGTAACTACAAGCAACATTTCAGGATGTCAGCTAATTTCTACTTATGTTAGTCTAAAAGGGTTAATATAGCCAAGTATCCCATTCTCAGGCTAGGTGGCTTACACAGTGTTTTAACATTAGAGACAGAAGTGCTGCAATCATTATCGGGCACAATTGCGTCACTTCACGTAAATTAAAAAAACTTTCCTGATCGAAAAAGACAGTTGTGTTTTCACACTTTAACTAAACACGAACAGAACAGATAAAACAAAATAAAATAGCACATTCTTGCAGAAAAGAGTAAATTACGTCGTATTTCTTATTGTCCTTTCTTCAGATGTCTTTCCAAAATACTGTAAAAACATTGAATATAACTGGAGAAAAATTAGTTTTTCACATTTAAACAAATCAAATCAAACTGCTTTAGAAGATTTCACCATAGCAACCGCGACTCCAAGGTTAAATCTTAGACTGAAACTTAATCTTTTGTTAAACAAACTTTTTGTTGCTCTTAGTTTTTACACACCAGCTTAACTTAAATTAGGTCAAAGTTTTTTTTTCAGTTCTTGGGGCACAATCTTATTCGCACATTCTTAAAACTTCCAAAATCCAAGACAAGACAAAAGATTTAAACGCTTTTAACACAGAGAAGTGGGTGGAGCTAAAACACACATAACAGAATCTTTCTTTTAAAGAACATCTAATCAGACAAAAGAAATACTGTAACTTCTTAAACATTCATAGTCAGGAAAACTTTCACACTTTAACACACACTTTCACACAAACTGAAATTCCAGCATTTTTTTTTTAAGGTTCCTTTTACTCAGCAAATCTTGTGTTTTATTTGTCTCAGCACAAATGTTAATAACTTCCATGTCAGTAAAACTTTAAGTTTCTCTTTTTTCCCCCTCTTTTTATATCAGTGTCTCAGCAACTTTTCCTGGCTTTCCAAATCCCTGTTTTTTTCCTTCCTTTGCTGAGTTTTCAGATTGGTTAGCCTGCAAATTAGATCTTTTTCCTTCTTTATCTCTCCTGTGTTCAGCCCCGAGTGTTCCAACCAGTTAGTTTTAAATCGCCTGTCGTACTCTAACACTTCCTCCGTCCCTTTCTGTTGACAGGCTATGATCTTTCCTCAATCCGTTTTTGCAGGGCTAAACACTTGTAACCACTGTTGGATCGCATCCCATCCGGCATCTAATTCTTGCTCATCATTTCCCAGGCCAGTCTTTACTTTGCTGTGTAACTTATTTCCCTCTCTCCTGGGTATCATTACAATCAGAATTTGGACTCTGTCCCATGGGTGGAGTTGGTAAATATTCCTCAGGCATTCCAGCTGTTCCCAGGTTTTCATTCCCCCCCTCTTTGGGTGAGGCAATTCTTTAGACCATTTATCTATTTTTTCTGGGTCTGCCGGGTCATGCTGCTGGAAGTACTTGTATTTGTACTTCGCCCTTTCTTCCCCATCTTCCTTCTTCTCATACTCCTTTTCTACTCTTTTCCTTTTCTGTCTCAACGGGGCCAAATGGGGTCCTATTTTCTCTTCTTCACTTTCACTGACATTACTAGAGGATCCCGAGTCAGTCTCTTGACCTGCTTCTTGTCTTTGTCTCCTACGTCCTTCCTCCTTTATTTCATTTAGATCTGGGTAACCCTTCCAGGTCCCGACACATTTTCCCTTTTCTTCAACTACCGGGACTATCGGTTGTTTATCCAATTGTTTTTTACAGTCCTGAACTTCACCCTTAAGTTTTTTAACTTCCACTTCTAACTTTTTAAGCTCAGTTGTTTTCTTTTTCAATTGTTCATAAATCGCATTTTTCTGCTCTTTTGCATTGGTCAAATCGTGGTTATGTTGGGAGTGTGTCTTAATTTCATTTCGCTGTCGGATCTGGCCCATAACTGCCAAGGACCATCTGATCCATCTTTTATCTTTCATATGGGTCGTTTTTCCCCAGACCCTTTTTATGTCATCCAAAGACCACTGTCTGGAGGAGGTACCATACTTTTGTTCGATTTCGGACCAGGTTTTAGGTAAGTCAAACTGTAATTCTATATAGTCATACAACTGCTGGAGAATTTTGCTCTCTGAAATCTCAGATGGGGCACGCCCACCCTTAATAGTTGTAGGTTTATCGAGTGATGCCATAATATCAATTTCTTTACTTGGGGGTCTCGAGTCGTAGGCTTTTCAGCCGGGTCGGTAATTAATTAAATAACACCGCCGTAGTTAGAGCTCCATATGGGACCTTGAGCCGTCTACCACCCGAAGGGTTCGCTACCTGGAGGTTTGCGGAATCGCGTGGAGGGGAGATGAGTAGA
This sequence comes from Somniosus microcephalus, assembly GCF_052327205.1. NCBI lineage: Eukaryota > Metazoa > Chordata > Chondrichthyes > Squaliformes > Somniosidae > Somniosus > Somniosus microcephalus. Next base: position 9,470,091 of record NW_028225179.1, read on the forward strand.
CAACTGACCGAGGACTTTTATAAAGAGGAGTCCTTACCTCCGAAAATAGATCCGGTGTCCCAGATCCAATCTCTTCCTTCAGCGATCTGGCTCACAGCGCCAAATTGTTAGATCTGTTAATTTCAGTGGACCACACTAATCCGAGGTCAACGCACTAAAATAAAAGATTTTGAGTCCGGTGGTAGGTTTTAAATAGTCGATTTATTGCAGCACTGATTTACACTGTTTGACTTCCTTTGTTCGACTAACAAGCATGTTCAAAATGGCTGTTTTTTATAAAGCATCAGATTACAGCAAATGCACCCGCCCCTTTACTACCATTGGCTCAGCAGCATGCATGCAGAGCTATGGTTGGTTCAGCTAAATCGGCCGACCTGACATTACCACACTGTGATTGGATCTCTGGTACATCACACCATCCATTTGTTCTACAGTTAAGCAGCACGTGGTTGACTGTTTCTGTGGCTGTTTAAGCACAATCAGCACTTTCAGTCATTAGTTTAACCATATTAAAATCTATGTTATTAAAATATATATATCCCCTAACAATTTATCTTTTTTGTGGATTTGCATGTTCCCGTAAAGGTCAAGGGTGGGACCAACAAGCCCAGGGAACCCTGGATGTCAAGGGATATACAAGAATGGTTTAGGAAAAAAAGGGAGGCTTTTGGCAGATGCAAAGGACTAAAAACAGTGGAAGCCCTAGAGGAGTATAGAAAGTGCAGGGGGGTACTTAAAAAAGAAATTAGGAGAGCGAAGAGGGGTCATGAAAAAACACTGGCGGGCAAAATAAAGGAAAATCCCAAGGTGTTTTATTAGTATATTAAGGGCAAGAGGATAACCAGGGAAAGAGTAGAGCCCATTAGGGACCAAAGTGGCAATTTGTGTGTAGAGCCAGAAGATGTAGGTGAGGTTTTAAATTAATATTTTGCATCTGTGTTCACTATGGAGAAGGACAATGCAGGCATAGAAATCAGGCAGGGGGATTGTGATATACTTGAACAAATTAGTATTGAGAGAGAGGAGGTACTAGTGGTTTTAGCGGGCTTAAAAGTGGATAAACCCCCAGGCCCAGACGAGATGTATCCCAGGCTGCTGTGTGAGGCAAGGGAGAAGATTGCAGGGGCTCTGACACAAATTTTCAGAACCTCTCTGGCCACAGGGGAGGTGCCAGAGGACTAGAGAACAGCTAACGTAGTACCATTATTCAAGAAGGGTAGTAGTAGGGATAAACCAGGGAATTACAGGCCAGTGAGCCGAACATCAGTGGTAGGGAAATTATTGGAAAAAATTCTGAGGGACAGAATTAGTCTCCACTTGGAGAGGCAAGGATTAATCAAGGATAGTCAGCATGGCTTTGTCAGGGGGAGATCATGTCTAACCAATTTGATTGAATTTTTCGATGGGGGTGACTAGGTGTGTGGATGACGGCAGTCCAGTTGATGTAGTCTACATGGACTTCAGTAAGGCTTTTGACAAAGTCCCACATGGGAGACTGGTCAAGAAGGTAAGAGCCCATGGGATCCAGGACAATTTGGCACATTGGATCCAAAATTGGCTTAGTGGCAGGAGGCAGAGGGTGATGGTCGAAGGTTGTTTTTGTGACTGGAAGCCTGTGTCCAGTGGTGTACCACAGGGTCTGGGTCCTTTGCTGTTTGTAGAGTACATTAATGATTTAGATATGAATGTAGGAGGTATGATCAGTAAGTTTGCAGATGACACGGAAATTGGTGGAGTGGTAAATAGCGAGGAGGGAAGCCTTAGGCTACAGGAGAATATAGACGGGTTGGTTAGATGGGCAGCACAGTGGCAAATGGAATTTAACCCTGAAAAGTGTGAGGTGATGCATTTTGGGAGGACTAACAAGGGAATACACAATGAATGGTGGAACCCTAGGAAGGACAGAGAATCAGAGGGACCTTGGTGTGCATGTACATAGATCCCTGAGGGCAGCAGGGCAGCTAGATAGGGTGGTTAAGAAGGCATATGGGATACTTATATTCTATGCCTCGGCTAATGAAGGCAAGAGCAGGGAGGTTATGATGGAGCTGTACAAAACGCTAGTTAGGCCACAGCTGGAATACTGTGTGCAGTTCTGGTTGCCACACTATAGGAAGGATGTGACTGCATTGGAGAGGGTGCAGAGGAGATTCACCAGGGTGTTACCTGGGCTGGAGCGCTTCAGCTATGAAGAGAGACTGGACAGGCTGGGGTTGTTTTCCTTAGAGCAGAGAAGGCTAAGGGGGGACCTGATTGAGGTGTACAAAATTATGAGGGGCATAGGGTAGATAGAAAGGAACTTTTCCCCTTAGGAGAGGGGTCAATAACCAGGTGACATCGTTTCAAGGTAAGGGGCAGGAGGTTTAGAGGGGATTTGAGGAAAAACTTTTTCACCCAGAGGGTGGTTGGAATCTGGAACTCACTGCCTGAAAGGGTGGTAGAGGCAGGAACCCTCACAACATTCAAGAAGCATTTAGATGAGCACTTGAAATGCCATAGCATACAAGGCTACGGACCAAGTGCTGGAAAATGAGATTAGATTAGACAGGGCTTGATGGCCGGCGTGGACACGATGGGCCGAAGGGCCCCTTTCTGTGCTGTATAAATCTATGACTCTATGGTAGCACTCTTGCCTCTGAGGCATAAGGTTGTGGGTTCAAGTCCCACTCCAGAGACTTGAGCACAAAAATCCAGGCTGACACTCCAGTGCAGTGCTGAGGCACTATCAGAGGTGGTGTCTTTCGGATGAGACATTAAACTGAGGCCCTGTCTGTTCTCTCAGGTGGATGTAAAAGATCCCATGACATTATTTTGAGAAAGAAAGACTTGCATTTATATAGTGCTTTCATGACCAGCAGACGTCTTGAAGTGCTTTACAGCCAATGAAGTACTTTTGAGGTGTAGTCACTGTTGTAATGTGGGAAAGAGCAGGGGAAATATCCCCGGTGTCCTAGCCAATGTTTATCCCTCAATCAATGTAACAAAAGGATAATAGCAAAATACTGCGGATGCTGGAAATCTGAAATAACAACAGGAAATGCTGGAAACACTCGGCAGGCCAGGCAACATCCGTAGAGAAACAGAGTTAACAAAAAGATAGATTATCTGGTCATTATCACATTGCTATTTGTGGGAGCTTGCTGTGCGCTATTTGACTGCCGCATTTCCTACATTACAACAGTGACTACACTTCAAAAGTACTTCATTGGCTGTAAAGCACTTTTGGGCATTCGGTGGTAGTGAAAGGTGCTATAGAAATGCAAGTGTTTCTTTCTTCACTGGTCTCATCAGCGACCTCTTCTGGCTGATGGTTGATTGACAGACGATAGTCCGCGCATGCGCACACGGAGCGGCGGTTTGGGCCGAGTCCAACACAGCGACCCCTCCCGGTCACCAAGGGTAATAACCGCGCATGCCCAGAGGAGACCAACCCCCTCCCCCACTCAGAGCTGCACTTGCGCGGTCGGATCCTGCCGGACGGAGTTGGCGCAGGCCATTCCGGGGAAAGGCCTTGGTGTCGGTTCCAGAGCCGCGATCGGTGACGCAAAGTGAGTTTTCTCCGCTCTGATTGGGTGGAGAATCGCGCGGGGTGGGGGGGAGGGGTGGATCGGGAGAGAATAAAGAGAAATAGAAAAACCTGAGAGTCCACGAGGCCCCGGACTGAGCGGCGGCAGTTGGACAGAGCACGTGATCTCCTCGGGGACACGTGACCCAGCCCAGGGCCTGATTGACGGGAGTTTCCGACCAATAGGGAGCGAGCGGGGCGGGGCTGGAGGAGCGAGCCGGCGGCGGGTCCTCCAACCAATCGGGGAGCCCGAGGGGCGGGACTAGCGCCGGCTGATTGTCTGATCTGCAGGGCAGCGAGTTTCTCCAGTCTCTTGTTCAGGGCCCGGGGCCAGGGGAGGCTGTGGGCCTTTATTCCCCGCATTGGACACAAGGCTCTTTGGCTCACAACACACTGGCTCAGGTTTTAATAGAGACTTTTTAAATTCATCAATAAAAGCAGATAAACCCCGTGCTTCTGTGGAACAAACTTTCTACTATTTTATAGAATCATAAAATGGTTACAGCACAGAAGGAGGCCATTCAGCCTGTCGAGCCCGTGCCAGCTCTCTGCAAGACCACTTCAGCTAGTCCCACTCCCCGCCCTTTCCCCGTAACCCTGCAATTCTTTTTCATTCAGGTACTTATCCAATTCCCTTTTGAAAGCAGTGATTGAATCTGCCTCCACCACCCTTTCAGGCAGTGCAGTCCAGATCCTAACCACTCGCTGAGTAAAAAAGTTTTTCCTCACGTCGCCTTTGGTTCTTCTGCCAATCACCTTAAATCTGTGTCCTCTGGTTCTCGACCCTTCCGCCAATGGGAACAGTTTCTACTCTGTCCAGACCCATCATGATTTTGAACACCTCTATCAAATCTCCTCTCTACCTTCTCTGCTGTAAGGAGAACCACCCCAGCTTCTCGAGTCTATCCACATAACTGAAGTCCCTCATCCCTGGAACCATTCTTGTAAATCTTTTCTGCAATCTCTCTGAGGCCTTCACATCCTTCCTAAAGTGCAGTGCCCAGAATTGGACACAATTCACCAGTTGAGGCCGAACCAGTGTTTTATAAAGGTTGATCATAACCTCCTTGCTTTTGGACTCTCTGCCTCTATTTATTAAGCCCAGGATCCCGTATGCTTTTTTAACCGCTTTCTCAACCTGCCCTGCCACCTTCAACGATTTGTGCACACATACCCCCAGGTCTCTCTGTTCATGCACACACTTTAGAATTGTACCCTTTAGTTTATATTGCCTCACTTGGTTCTTCCTGCCAAAATGTATCACTTTGCACTTTTCTGCGTTAAATTTCATCTGCCACATGACCGCCCATTCCACCAGCCTGTCTATGTCTTCTTGAAATCTATCACTATCCTCCTCACTGTTCACTTTACTTCCACGTTTTCTGTCATCTGCAAATTTTGAAATTGTGCCCTGTACACCCAAGTCTAAGTCATTATAATATATATCAAGTAAAGCAGTGGTCCTAGTACTGATCCCTGGGGAACACCACTGTATACCTTCCTCCAGTCCGAAAAACAACCGTTCACCACTACTCTCTGTTTCCTGTCACTTTGCCAATTTTGTATCCATGCTGCCACTGTCCCTTTTATTCCATGGGCTTCAACTTTGCTGGCAAGCCTATTATGTGGCACTTGTCGAACGCCTTTTCGAAATCCATGTACACCACGTTAACCACATTGCCCTCATCAACCCTCTCTGTTACCTCATCAAAAACTCAATCAGAATCAGAGCGGCTGGGCCCGGAGGACATGTGGCCAGAGCCCCGGCACCAGGAAACCCAGGGTGCAGCGCCTCCCCCATCCGAGCCGCCACTTCCCGGTTTCTTCAGCCGGTTCCATCGAGTCCGAATCGGGAAAAGGACAGGAGCCAGGCTCCCAGAATGGCCCATGGCCCCGGGGGGCATGCGCACTCTCAGCGGGGAAATCAGCGCATTGGATAGAGCGGTTTCTGGGGCACGGGGGATTGTGGGTGCTGCGGCCGCCATTAGTCAGCGGCTGTCGGGAAGAGTTTTATTGCAGGCTGACGGAAGGTAGGTCCCTGGCCGCCTGTGTAGGTCTTTTTGTTGCTTCATTGTTGAGGATATAACTAGTAAAATAGATAAGGGAGAACCAGTGGATGTGGTGTATTTGGACTTTCAGAAGGCTTTCAATAAGGTCCCGCATAAGAGATTAGCGTGTAAAGTTAAGGCACATGGGATTGGGGGTAAGGTATTGACTTGGATAGAGAACTGGTTGGCAGACAGAAAGCAAAGAGTTGGAATAAACGGGTCTTTTTCCGAGCGGCAGGCAGTGACTAGTGGGGTACCGCAGGGATCGGTCCTTGGACCCCAGCTATTCACAATATATATTAATGATCTAGAGAAGGGAACTAGATGTAATATCTCCAAATTTGCAGGTGACACAAAGCTGGGTGGGCGTGTGTGCTGTGAGGAGGATGCCGAGGAACGACAGGATGATTTGGACAGATTGGGTGATTGGGCAGAAGCATGGCAGATGCATTATAACGTGGATAAATGTGAGGTTATCCACTTTGGTGGCCAAAAGAGGAAGGCAGATTATTATCTGAATGGCAATAGATTGGGAGAAGGGGAAGTGCAACGAGACCTGGGTGTCCTTGTGCACCAGTCGCTGAAGGTAAGCATGCAGGTGCAGTAGGCGGTTAAGAAGGCTAATGGTATGTTGGCCTTCATAGCGAGAGGGTTTGAGTACAGGAACAAGGATGTCTTGCTGCAGTTGTACAGGGCCTTGGTGAGATCACATCTTGAGTATTGTGTGCAGTTTTGGTCGCCTTATCTGAGGAAGGATGTTCTTGCCGTGGAAGGAGTTCAGCGAAGATTCACCAGGCTGATACCTGGGATGGCAGGAATGACGTATGAGGAGAGATTGGGATGATTGGGCTTGTACTCACTGGAGTTTAGAAGAATGAGAGGGGATCTCATTGAAACTTATAACATTCTGACAGGACTGGACAGACTAGATGCAGGAAGGATGTTCCCGATGGTCGGGGAGTCCAGAACCAGGGGTCACAGCCTAAGGATAAGGGGTAGGCCATTTAGGACAGAAATTAGGAGGAATTTCTTCACCCAGAGAGTGGTGAACCTGTGGAATTCTCTACCACAGAAGGCAGTAGAGGCCAATACATTAAATATATTCAAGAAGGAGTTGGATATATTTCTTAAGGCTAAAGGGATCAAGGGGTATGGGGAGAAAGCAGGTACTGGGTACTGAACTTGGATGATCAGCCATGATCGCATTGAATGGTGGAACAGGCTCGAGGGGCCGAATGGCCTACTCCTGCTCCTATCTTCTATGTTTCTATGTTTGTATGTTTCGGTTTGAGCTGGAGTGGAGATGGAGGAGAAGCTGTTGGGTTTAACCGCCAGTACTTCTGAGCCCAGGAGGACCCAACAATTTCCAATGTGAGACTATCAAGGGAGGTGGATTCTGGGGGAGATTAGGTTGTTAAACAGACACTGTCTGTATAATGTAAAAGAGGATTGTTTTAGGAACAAGTATTTCTGTACAGGCTTTTAATCCAGTTTACATCTACAGATTTGTTTTAATTCATTCTTGGGATGTGGGCATAGCTCGCAAGAGCAGCAAATATTGCCAATCCCCAGTTGCCCGTTGAGAAGGGGGTGGTGAGTCGCCTTCTTGAACTACTGCAGTCCGTGTGGTGAAGGTATTCCCACAATGTTGTTCGGTAAGGAGTTCCAGGATTATGACCCAACAACGATGAATATATCTGAGTCAGGATGATGTGTGACTTGGAGGGGAACTTGGAGGTGATGGTGCTCCCATACAACAGCTGCCCTTGTCCTTCTAGGTGGTGGAGGTTGTGGGTTTTGGAGGTTCTATCAAAGTTCTGGTCGAGTTGCAGATGTATAAAGTTCCTTTGCTTCGCCCCCTCCCCTCCCCCTCCCACCTCTCTCTCTCTCTCTCTCCTCCCATAGAGGCCAGAGTCTTGTGTAGGCCCAGACCAGGTGGCAGATTCCCTTCCCTGAAGGACATTAGTGAACCAGTTGGGTTTTTATGACAATCCGGCAGCTTTCATGGTCACTTTTTTCTAGTGCCGGCCCCACAATTGACCAGATTCATTGAGCTCAATTTCACAACCTGCCTTTGTTTTCTTGTGGGTTGTCTCTCACGCTCCCTGTTTTATATTAATTTTACAGGGCACTGAAAGGGGAAGATTTACAGACAGGAAACTCAAACCAAACATCACTTCAAGATCTGACAGTCACTCGACTCACCGGATCTGAATATCATCGGCCTCTGAACATGGAAGCAAAAAGCACCGTTCACAGCGGGGAGAAACCGTACACGTGTTCTGTGTGTGGACGAGGCTTCAGCCAACGCTCTGATCTATCGAGACACAAGCGCATTCACACCGGGGAGAGGCCGTTCACCTGCTCTGAGTGTGGGAAGGGATTCACTCAGTCATCCAACCTGCTGATACACCAGCAAGTTCACACTGGGGAGAGGCCGTTCACTTGCCCTGTGTGTCGAAAGGGATTCACTAATTCATCCAACCTGCTGATACACCAGCGCATTCACACCGGGGAGAGGCCGTTCACCTGCTCTGAGTGTGGGAAGGGATTCACTAATTCATCTGACCTTCAGACACACCAGCGTGTTCACACCGGGGAGAGGCCGTTCACCTGCTCTGAGTGTGGGAAGGGATTCACTCAGTCATCCAACCTGCTGACGCACCAGCGAGTTCACACTGGGGAGAGGCCGTTCACCTGCTCTGAGTGTGGGAAGGGATTCACTAATTTATCCAACCTGCTGATACACCAGCGAGTTCACACCGGGGAGAGACCGTTCACCTGCTCTGAGTGTGGGAAGGGATTCACTCAGTTATCCCAGCTGCTGACACACCAGCGAGTTCACACTGGGGAGAGGCCGTTCACCTGCTCTGAGTGTGGGAAGGGATTCACTAATTCATCCAACCTATTGAGACACCAGCGAGTTCACACTGATGAGAGACCGTTTAACTGCTGGGACTGTGGGAAGTGCTATAAAGGTTCCGGGGAACTGATATGCCATCAACGTGTTCACACTGACGAGAGACCGTTCAGGTGCTCGCACTGCGGGACTGGGTTCAGGCAGTCATCTGAGCTCACTATACACCAGCGTGTTCACACTGGGGAGAGGCCGTTCACCTGCTCCGTGTGTGGGAAGGGATTCACTCGTTCATCCACCCTGCTGAATCATCAGCGAGTTCACACTGGGGCGAGGCCGTTCACCTGACCTGAGTGTGGGAAGGGATTCTCTCAGTCATCCACCCTGCTGACATACCAGTGAGTTCACAAGTGACTGCAGGGGTTGGATTCTGTTGTTGTTGCTGCTGTTAATCACATCCAGGACTGAACCATGTTCATTCTGACAGGTGGGGATTGTTTCTGCTGATGTTAATAACTCCGGGAACTGGACTGGAGTTTAATATTCTGAATAGATGTCAAATAAATCAGCTTTGTTTTAAACACATTGTTGTAGATTTTTGCCTTTCCCACCTGAGTGTTTAGCATCACCTGGCTGGAGCTCAAAGGACGATCTGGGGGAGGATCGTACGGCGGGAACAGAACTCCAGCCTGGACACAGTCCTTCAGGGCCACACTGAGAGGGGCAAACGGCACTTTGGTCTTTCTCATCTCTCTTCACTGACAGCAAAGTTGCCGTGCGGGTTAATCTCGAGGCGTGTGAGAAACGTGTCCCAGCCGCTCTCTGCCATGGTTCAGAGCTCCTAGGCATGGAACAGGAGGCTCCTTTAGGAATGTACCCCAGTGCTTTTTTTTTAATGGCCTTATTAACCTGTGTCGCTACTTTTAGTGATTTGTGTATCTGTATCCCTGGATCCCTCTGCTCCTCCAGCCCATTTAGACTATTAGGGGGAAATTCGGTGGCGCCCCCTTTGGGTCGCTAACGTCGCCAGGGCTAATTTTAGTCCCCTGAAAAAGTTAGCGCCCCTGCGCATTAAATTCTGTGGTAGCGCCCCAGGCAGGAGGCGGGGTGCTACTGGAAGCGCTCCCCTCCCTCTTGGGGCACTACCAGTGAATTTCGCGGCGCTTCATGTAACAGCGCCACGCCTGTTGGCACATAAGAACATAAGAAATATGAGCAGGAGTAGGGCAATCGGCCCCTCGAGCCTGCTCCGCCATTCAGTAAGATCATGGCTGATCTGATCCTAACCTCAAATCTACTTTCACTCTCCATCCCACCCGAACCCATGTGATCTCCCAGGAGAGGCGAAAAAACAGATAAAAAACCCAATGGCCAATTTGGGAGAAAAAATCTGGGAAATTCCTCTCCGACCCATCTATGCAATCGAAACTCATCCAGGAGATCACTCTGTCCCTGTATTTCCTGCAGTACTTACCTTCTGTAAGAGGTGATCTCCACCCCAGCCAGGAACAGGCCCAATTTACTCTTGAAGGACTCCTAGCAGGCAGCCTGTTCCCGAGGTCTCCACTAATCCTTGTGAATAGAGCCATCTCCTGAAATCTAACACAGAATTAGAACACAAGAAGTAGGAGCAGAACCAGGCTACACGGCCCCTGGGCCCGCTCCGCCACCCACAGGGCCATGACCAATCCGAACCTAGACTCATGTCCAATTTCCTGCCCGCTCCCCGTAACCCTTAATTCCCTTTACTTCTGGGAAACTGTCTATTTCTGTTTTAAATTTATTTAATGATGTAGCTTCCACCGCTTTCTGGGGCAGCAAATTCCACAAACCTACTACCCTCTGAGTGAAGAAGTTTCTCCTCATCTCAGTTTTGAAAGAGCAGCCCCTTATTCTAAGATTATGTCCCCTAGTTCTAGTTTCACCCATCATTGGGAACATCCTCACCGCATCCACCAGATCAAGCCCCTTCACAATCTTATATGTTTCAATAAGATCGCCTCTCATTCTTCTGAACTCCAATGAGTAGAGTCCCAATCTACTCAACCTCTCCTCATATGTCCACCCCCTCATCCCTGGGATTAACCGAGTGAACCTTCTTTGTACTGCCTCGAGAGCAAGTATGTCTTTTCTTAAGTATGGACACCAAAACTGTATGCAGTATTCCAGGTGTGGTCTCACCAATACCTTGTATAACTGCAGCAATACCTCCCTGTTTTTATATTATATCCCCCTAGCAATAAAAGCCAACATTCCATTGGCCTTCTTGATCACTTGCTGCACCTGCATACTAACTTTTTGAGTTTCGTGCACCAGGACCCCCAGATCCCTTTGTACTGTACTTTCCAGTTTCTTGCCATTAAGATAATAACTTGCTCTATGATTTTTCCTGCCAAAGTGCATAACCTCACACATTCCAGTATTGTATTGCATCTGCCAAATCTCTGCCCACTTACTTAGCCTGTCTATGTCCCTTTGCAGGTTTTTTATGTCCTCCTCACTCACTACTTTCCCTCCCATCTTTGTATCATCTGCAAACTTTGATATGTTGCACTCGGTCCCCTCCTCCAAATCGTTAATATAGATTGTAAAGAGTTGGGGACCCAGCACTGACCCCTGCGGAACACCACTAGTAACTGATTGCCAGTCTGAGAATGAACCATTTAGCCCAACTCTCTGCTTTCTATTAGATAACCAATCCTCCACCCATGCCAGAATATTACCCCCAATCCCGTGATTTTTTATCTTGAGCAATAATCTTTTATGTGGCACCTTGTCAAATGCCTTTTGGAAGTCTAAATACACTACGTCCACTGGTTCCCCTTTATTCACCCTGTATGTTACATCCTCAAAGAACTCGAGCAAATTTGTCAAACATGACTTCCCCTTCATAAAACCATGCTGACTTTGTCCTATTAAATTATGTTTATCTAAATGTCCTGTTACTGTCTCCTTAATAATAGACTCCAAAATTTTACCAACCACAGATGTTAGGCTAACTGGTCTATAGTTTCCAGCCTTCTGCCTACTACCCTTTTTAAATAAGGGTGTTACATTAGCAGTTTTCCAATCTGCCGGGACCTTTGCTGAGTCCAGGGAGTTTTGGAAAATGATTACCAATGCATCCACAATCCCTACCGCCACTTCCCTCAAGACCCTAGGATGTAAGCCATTAGGTCCAGGGGATTTATCCGCCTTGAGTCCCATTATTTTACCGACTACCAATTCCTTAGTGATTTTAATTGTATTTAGCTCCTCCCCTCCTAGAGCCCCCTGTTTGTCCAGTGTTGGGATATTCTTAGTGTCCTCTACCGTAAAGACTGAAACAAAATATTTGTTCAGCGTTTTTGCCATCGCCATGTTTCCCACCATTAATTTCCCGGTCTCATCCTCTAAGGGACCAACATTTACTTTAGCCACCCTTTTTCTTTTTATATAACTATAGAAACTTTTGCTATCTGTTTTTATATTTTTTGCTAATTTACTTTCATAATCTATCTTCCCTTTCTCAATCAATCTTTTAGTTATTTTTTGCTGTCTTTTAAAGACTTCCCAATCTTCTATCCTCCCACTAGATTTGGCTACCTGAAATGCCCTTGTTTTTAGTCGGATACTATCCTTAATTACTTTACTTAGCCACGGATGGCTGTCATTTCTTTTACACCCTTTTTTCCTCAGTGGAATATTTTTTTTTTGAAAGTTGTAAAATAACTCCTTAAATGTACACCACTGCTCATGTACCGTCTTACACTTTAATCTATTTTCCCAGTCCACTCTAATCAATTCTGCTCTCATACCTTCATAGTCTCCTTTATTCAAGCTCAGCACGCTTGTTTGAGATCCAACCTTCTCACCCTCTAATTGAATATGGAATTCAACCATGTTATGGTCACTCATTCCAAGGGGATCCTTTACTAGGACATTTTTAATTAATCCTGACTCATTACACAGGACCAGATCTAAGATTGCCTGCCCCCTGGTCGGTTCAGTTACATACTGCTCAAGAAACCCATCCCTAATACACTCAATGAACTCTTCCTCAAGGCTGCCCTGTCCAATTTGACTTGTCCAGTTAATATGACAGTTAAAATCCCCCATAATTATAGCTGTTCCCTTATTACAAGCCCCAACTAGTTCCTGATTGATACTCCGTCCATCAGAGTTACAACTGTTAGGAGGCCTATAGACTACGCCCACTAGTGTTTTTTTCTCCTCATTATTCCTTATCTCCACCCAAACTTTTTCACTATCGTGATCCTTTAACACAATATCATTTCTCTGTATTACAGTGATTCCTTCCTTTATTAACATAGCCACCCCACCTCCCCTTCCTTCCTGCCTGTCCTTCCTGATTGTTAAATACCCATAGAGGGAGTGCAACAAAGGTTCACCAGGCTGATTCCTGGGATGAGGGGATTGTCCTATGAGGAGAGATTGAGGAGTCTAGGCCTATATTCCCATGAATTTTGAAGAATGAGAGGTGATGTCATTGAAACATCTACAATTCTTACAGGGCTTGACAGGGTAGATGCTGGGAGACTGTTTCCCCTGGCTGGGGAGTCTAGAACCAGGGGTCACAGTCTCAGAATAAGGGGTCGGCCATTTAGGACTGAGATGAGGAGAAATATCTTCACTCAGAGGGTGGTGAATCTTTGGAATTCTCTGCCCCAGAGGGCTGTGGAGGCTCAGACATTGAGTATAATCAAGGCTGAGATCGATAGATTTTTGGACTCATGGGGAATCGAGGGATTATGGGGATCGGGCGGGAAGGTGGAGATGAGGTAGAAGATCAGCCATGATCTTATTGAATGGCGGAGCAGGCTCAAAGGGCCGAATGGCCTACTCCTGCTCCTATTTCTTATGTTCTTAAGAAAGCTGTTTGCTATAGCCAGCTGCACCACGACAAATACACAGAGGATTTCAGTTACGTGGAGAGACTGGAGAATCTGGGATTGTTCTCCTTGGAGCAGAGAAGGCGCAGCGGAGATTTAATAGAGGTGTTCAAAACAGGAAGGGTTTTGATAGAGTAAATTGGAGCATGGGAACAGGAGGAGGCCATTCAGCCCCTCCAGCCTGTTCCGCCATTCAATGAGATCATGGCCGATCTGTGTCTTAACTCCACCCACCTGCCTTGGCTCCATATCCCTTTGCCCCCTTGTCTAGCAAAAATCTATCGCTCTGGGATTTTAAATGATTAATTGAGCATCGACTGCTTCCTGTGGGAGAGGGTTCCACACTTCTACCACCCTTTGTGTGAAGAAGTGTTTCCCAACTTCTCTCCTGAATGGCCTGGCTCTGATTTTAAGGTGATGTCCCCTTGTCCTCGACTCCCCCACCGGCAGAAAAAGTTTCTCTTTATCTACTCTACCAATTCCTTTCAAAATCCTAAAATCCTCAATCACCCATTAACGTTCTAGATTCCAGGGAATACAAGCCTAGTTTATGTAACCTCTCCCTCATAATCTAACCCTTGGAGCCCGGGTAACATTCTGGTGAATCTGTGCTGCACTCCTTCCAAGGCCAATATATCCTTTCTGAGGTGCGGTGCCCAGAACTGTACACAGTGCTCCAGGGAGTTCCTGGGAGTTAATGTGCGTAGGTCCCTGAAGGTGGCGGGACATATTGAGAGAGTGGTTAACAAAGCATATGGGATCTTGGGCTTCATAAATAGAGGTATTGAGTACAAAAGTAGAGAAGTTATGCTGAACCTTTATAAAGCGCTGGTTAGGCCACAACTGGAATATTGCGTCCAGTTCTGGTCACCACACTTTAGGAAGGGTGTGAAGGCCCTTAAGAGGGTGCAGAGGAGATTTACCAGAATGGTTCTGGGGATGGGGGATCTTAGCTACAAGGACAGGTTGGGGAAGCTGGATTTGTTTTCATTAGAGCAAAGGAGGTTGAGGGGTGGTTTGATAGAGGTGTATAAGATTATGACGGGTTTGGATAGGCTAGACGGGGAAAGGCTGTTCCCACTTGTTGATGGTACAAGGACTAGGGGACACAGAATTAATGTTTTGGGCAAGAGATACAGGGGGGGGACGTGAGGAAAAATATTTTTACACAGCGAGTGGTGATGACCTGGAACTCGCTGCCGACGGAAGTGGTGGAAGCGGAGACACTCAATGTTTTCAAGGGGAGACTGGATAGGCACTTGAGGGAAATAAACTTGCAGGGCTACGGGGATAGAGCGGGGGAATGGGACTGACTGGATTGCTCTACAGAGAGTCAGCACGGACTCGATGGGGCGAATGGCCTCCTTCTGTGCCGTTATGACTCTATGACTCTCTGGGTTCTACCCAGGGCTTTATATAGCTGTAGCTTATAAGGAGAAACTGTTTCCAGTGGCAGGAGGGTCAGTAACCAGCGGACACAGATATAATTGCATTTGCAACTATCTTCAGCCAGAAGTGCCAAGTGGATGATCCATCTCGGCCTCCTCCTGAGCTCCCCAGCATCACAGATGCCAGTCTTCAGCCCATTCAATTCACTCCACTTGATGTCAAGAGACGGCTGAAGACACTGGATACTGCAAAGGCTATGGGCCCTGACAACATTCCGGCAATAGTACTGAAGACTTGTGCTCCAGAACTAGCTGCGCCCCTAGCCAAGCTGTTTCAGTACAGCTACAATGGCATCTACCCGGCAATGTGGAAAATTGCCCAAGTATGTCCTGTCTACAAAAAGCAGGACAAATCCGACCCGGCCAATTACCGTCCCATCAGTCTACTCTCAATCATCAGCAAAGTGATGGAAGGTGTCATCGACAGTGCTATCAAGCGGCACTTACTCAGCAATAACCTGCTAACTGATGCCAAGTTTGGGTTCCGCCAGGGCCACTCAGCTCCTGACCTCATTACAGCCTTGGTCCAAACATGGACAAAAGAGCTGAACTCAAGAGGTGAGGTGAGAGTGACATCAAGGCAGCACTTGATCGAGTGTGGCATCAAGGAGCCCTAGCAAAACTGAAGTCAATGGGAATCAAGGGGAAAACTCTCCATTGGTTGGAATCATACCTAGCACAAAGGAAGTTGGCTGTGGTTGTTGGAGGTCATTCATCTCAATCACATGACATCACTGCAGGAGTTCCTCGGGGCAGTGTCCTAGGCCCAACCATCTTCAGCTGTTTCATCAATGACCTTCCCTCCATCATAAGGTCAGAAGTGGGGATGTTCGCTGATGATTGCACACTGTTCAGCGCCATTCGAGACTCGTCAGATACTGACGCAGTCCGTGTCCATATGCAGCAGGACCTGGACAACATTCAGACTTGGGGTGGCAAGTAACATTCGCACCACACAAGTGCCAGGCAATGACCATCTCCAACAATCGAGACTCTAACCATCTCCCCTTGACATTCAATGGCATTACCATTGCTGAATCCCCCACTATCAACATCCTGGGGGTTACCATTGATCAGAAACTGAACTGGACCAGCCATATAAATACTGTGGCTGCAAGAGCAGGCCAGAGGCTGGGAATTCTGCGGCGAGTGTCTCACCTCCTGACTCCCCAAAACCTTTCTACCATCTACAAGGCACAAGTCAGGAGTGTGATGGAATACTCTCCACTTGCCTGGATGAGTGCATCTCCAACAACACTCAAGAAGCTCGACACCATTCAGGATAAAGCAGCCCATTTGATTGGCACTCCATCCACCACCTTCAACATTCACTCCCTCCACCACCGGCGCACTGTGGCTGCAGTGTGTACCATCTACAAGATGCACTGCAGCAACTCGCCAAAGCTCCTTCAACAGCACCTTCCAAACCCGCGACCTATACCACTTAGAAGGACAAGGGCAGCAGACGCATGGGAACATCACCACCTACAAGTTCCCCTCCAAGCCACACACCATCCTGACTTGGACCTGTATCGCTGTTCCTTCACTGTCGCTGGGCCAAAATCCTGGAACTCCCTTCCTAACAGCATTGTGGGTGTACCTACACCATATGGACTGCAGCGGTTCAAGAAGGTGGGTCACCACCATCTTCTCAAGGGCAATTAGGGATGGGCACTAAATGCAGGCCTAGCCAGCGACGCTCACATCCCATCAAGGAATAAAAAAAAAAATAAGGTCATTGGCAAAAGAACCAGAGGCGAGGTGAGGAGAATTTTATTTACGCAGCGAGTTGTTGTGATCTGGAATGCGCTGCCTGAAAGGGCGGTGGAAGCAGAGTCAATAATAACGTTCACTGGGGAATTGGATAAATACTTGAAGGGGAAACATTTTCAGGGCTATGGGGAAAGAGCAGGGGAGTGGGACTAAATGGAGAGCTCTTTCAAAGAGCCGGCACAGGCACGATGGGCTGAATGGCCTCCTTCTGTGCTGTCTGATTCTAGGAGCCACTCCTAGAGTGGAGTGGTATCCGCAGGGATCGCTTGGCAGGAAATTGGGAGGAGGTGGTTCACACACAGACAGCACCTGATTTCGAGACACTGTCATTTTAAAATTGGTCCTCCACAGGCAAGGAGGGACTCGGTCCCTTTAATGAAAATCACATTGAAAAGGAGAGTCCCTGTCCCTTTAAGAGCCCTCTGCCCACCACTCCCGCCTTTTTCTTAAAGTCTTTGAAATTAATAATAAAAGTTCATGCAGAATAAATGTGAGTGTCTGACTGTATTTTTGTGAGTATCTGTGTCTGTGTGTGTCTGACTGTATGTGTGTGTGTCTGTGTAGAATCGCATCACAGAATGATACCGTACAGAATCTCCTCTTAATCTTCTCTGCTCCAAGGAGAACAACCCCAGCTTCTCCCGTCTCTCCACAGAACTGAAGTCCCTCATCCCTGGTCCCATTCTAGTAAATTTCTTCTGCACCCTCTCCAAGGCCTTGACATCCTTCCTAAAGTATGGTGCCCAGCGGAAGCCTAGCCAGTGTTTTATAAAGGCTTAGCATAACTTGCTTGCTTTTGTACTCTATTCCTCTATTAATAAAGTCAAGGATCCTGCTTGCTTTATTAACAGCCTTCTCAACTTGTCCTGCCACCTTCTAAGATTTGTGTACAGACACCCCGAGGCCTCTCTGTTCCTGCACCCTCTTTAAAACTGGACCATTTAGTTTATATTGCCTCTCCTCATTCTTCCTACCAAAATGAATCACTTCACACTTCTCTACATTAAATTTAATCTGCCATGTTTCTGCCCATTTCACCAGCTGGCTACATCCTCCTGAAGTCTGTTACTATCCTCATTGTTTGCTACATTTCTGAGTTTCGTGTCATCTGCAAATTTTGAAATTTTGCCCCGTACACCCAAGTCCAGGTCAGTGATATACATCAACAAAAGCAGTGGTCCGAATCAATGTTCACGTTAAGCTGCGCAGCCATGCAGCAGTCTGGAGGTTCCGCACAGCCGGCTCACTGCCCAATAAATGGAAAATACGTGCTTGTGTGGAAATTTGAATGGGCCGTGCAGCCCGTTAAAGGGGCCACGCACCTCAAAAAAAAAGAGGGAACATTGGTCCTAATACCGACCCCTGGGGAACATCACTGTTTACCTCCCTCCAGTCTGAAAAGAAACCGTTCACCACTACTCTCTGCTTTCTGTCCCTTGGCAGAAAATTGGGAGGGGGCGAGAGCAAACAGCACCTGATTTCTCGCCAAGCACTCAGGGGAGCAGGGGATTAGCCCTACTTTAAATGTCAGTCTCTTACATAGACATTATAGAAAGGGAGACGCTGTCCCTTTAAAGTC
This sequence comes from Somniosus microcephalus, assembly GCF_052327205.1. Taxonomy (NCBI): domain Eukaryota; kingdom Metazoa; phylum Chordata; class Chondrichthyes; order Squaliformes; family Somniosidae; genus Somniosus; species Somniosus microcephalus. Next base: position 9,488,253 of record NW_028225179.1, read on the forward strand.
AGTCATCCACGGGGACGCAGTCCCTTTAATGAAAATCACATAGAAAAAGAAAGTGCCTGCCCCTTTAAGAGAAACCCCCACCACTCCCATATATCTCTTAAACTGCTTGAAATTAAGAATTAAAAATGCTGAAAATTAATATTAAGAAAATTAGTTCAGGGAGAAAATATTTTTACTCACAAGTATTTGTTCCACAGGGTTTCTTGTTTTTGTTTCATTAATTTAAAAACAAACCTTTTTTTTAAAGTATCTTCTGCAAAACGCAATTAGTTTGAGCTGTAAAATGTGAAAAGAACATTAAAAATAAACTTTCCTAGGCTCACAGATCCTGACCAGGCCCCTTTACAAAATGGCGGCGGGACGATCCGTCCAATGAGCCGGTTCCAGGTCCCACCTCCTCCTTCGCCACGATTGGTTAGAGGACCAAAGCCCCTCAGTCAGTCCTCCAGGCTCAGCCTCCCCTCGCTCATTGGTGGAGAGCTCAGTGTCAGTCAGTGCACGCCGGCGACGTCGTGACGTTGCAGGGTGGGCGGTTGGAGCAGGCGGGAAATTAATTTAAATTAAATCTCCCGTCAGCCTCCTCTGTCCCAATCAGCCGGCGCAAGTCCCGCCCCCAGGCTCCCCGATTGGTTGGAGGACCCGCCGCGGGCTCCCTCCTCCAGCCCCACCCTGCTCGCTCCCTATTGGTCCAAAGCTCCCGTCAATCAGGCCCTGGGCCCGGGTCACGTGTCCCTGGAGCGTGCTCTGCCAAACTGAAGAAGCTCCATTCGGTGCCTGCGGAGCCCTCGGACTCTCAGGTTTGGATTCCCCTTTATTCTCTCCACTCCTCTGATCTCAATCGGATCTGGGGGAACACTCACTTTCCCTCACTGATTGAGGCTCTTCACCAACACCGACTTTACAAAGAAAGCCCCGCGCGGCAGCCTGGAGCTCAGGGGCCCAGCGCGCAGGCACGGGGGAGGATGATTAACAGGGGCCCAATGTGTGTGCGGAGCATGCGCGGTGCAGGTCGGGCACCTGTGGAGCAGGAGGGGGCGGGGCCATGGGGCGCATGTGCGGGGTCAGCCACAACTCAGCGCGGTGGCCGGAGCGCTTTCTGGAGCACGGGGGCTTGTGGGCATTGCAGCCGCCATAATTGTTGATCCTTTCAATTAACCTATGCAGCAGCTGGGGCCTGAAAATCAGCTTCACTGCCCCTGGGCTGGGAAAGGGCGACATGGGGCAACATTTTCCCTCTTACCCCTTTCTAAACTCCTTTTACAGTGTTTTAGAAGTGGAGCATTTACAGACTTGAAGCTCAGACCAAACATCACGTCAGGGTCAGACAGAGTTGCTCGATTCATCAGGACCTGAATATCATTGGCCTTTGCACATGGAAGGAGAGAGCAGCGATCACAGCGCGGACAAACCGCACACGTGTTCCGTGTGTGGACTCAGATTCAGCTTATTGCCTGACCTGGTGAGACACATGCACCATCACACCGGGGAGAAACCAGGTAACGGTGGGGACTGCGGGAATGGATTCAGTTCCCCATCTACATCAGAAGTTCATCCACACAGTCACCCGGGGACAGTCTGTTCACCTGCTCACTCGCACATCCCACCTGCTGAGACACCAGCTTGTCCACACTGATGAGAGACCGTTTCAATGTTCCGACTGTGGGAAGAGGTTTAAAAGCTCCATGAATCTGACAAGACACCAGCGGTCTCACACTGGAGAGAGACCGTTCACCTGCTCCGTGTGTGGGAAGGGATTCACTCGCACATCCCACCTGCTGAGACACCAGCTTGTCCACACTGATGAGAGACCGTTTCAATGTTCTGACTGTGGGAAGAGGTTGAAAAGCTCCACGAATCTGATGACACACCAGCGGTCTCACAATGAAGAGAAACCGTTCACCTGCTCTGTGTGTGGGAAGAGATTCATAGATACATAGATACATAGAAGATAGGAGCAGGAGTAGGCCATTCGGCCCTTCGTGCCTGCTCCGCCATTTAATGAGATCATGGCTGATCCTTTACACGCTCATTGAACTCAGCTGAGCGTAACTATGCCCAGATAGACAGGGAAGCACTCAGCCTGGTATGGGGAGTGAAGAAATTCAACCATTACCTACACGGACAAAAATTTACCTTGTTGACTGACCATCAACCCCTCATCTCCATATTCAACCCTAAAAAGGGTGTTCCCATTATGACAGCGCAAAGGCTGTCATAATGGGGCACACCAATACAGCATAGAATACAAAGGATCAAAACAGCATGGGAATGCTGACGGTTTATCGCGCCTACCGTTGCCAATGGTAGAAGAGGCGCCTACAGTAGACCCAGTGGAGATGTTCCACTCAACCATAGTGGAATGTCTACCAGTAACAAATTCTGCCATTGAAAAGGAAACGAGAAATGACCCGACTCCCTCACGAGTCTACAACTTAACAGTGAAGGGATGGCCAGCACATGGCGAACCACTGTTGCCAGCAGGCTCGCAAAGAAGAGAACAGCTGTCAGTGTGCCGAGGAACCTTGATGTGTGGATCCAGAGTGGTGATTCCACCCAAACTCCAGGATAAAGTGCTAAAGGAGCTTCACGAGGGGCATCTGGGTGGAGTGAAAATGAAGAACCTAGCCAGAGCGTTTGTATGGTGGCCAGGTATCGATGGAGACATCGAAGAAATGACCAAGAGCTGCCTAGGATGCCAGAAGGTCCAAAGCGCTCCACCCCAAGCCCCTCTACATCCATGGGAGTGGCCCTCATCTCCCTGGCAAAGGGTACACATCGACTTTGCTGGTCCATTTATGGACTGAATGTTCTTAATCGCGGTTGATGCACACTCCAAGTGGCCAGAGGTAATCAAGATGTCCTCCACCACCACGGAAAAAACCATCACAGTATTAAGGACCATATTTGCCAGGAATGGGCTGCCGGAACAGATCTGTTCTGATAATGGACCGCAATTTGTGTCCGAAGAATTCAGGAAGTTCTTAAAAAACAATGGGGTTAAGCACTACACGTCCACCCCATACCATCCCGCCACCAATGGATTGGCTGAAAGGTTTGTCCAGACCTTCAAGAAGGCCATAAAGGCCATGGGTAATGAAGACATAAAACTTCAGCACAAGGTGGATAACTTCTTGTTCGCATACAGGAAAGCAACACATATGGTTACAAACTAAACTCCCGCCATGATGTTCTTCAATAGAAGCCTAAGATGCCAGCTGGATTTGATCAAGCCCAACATCAGAAGGGACGTGGAGAACTGGCAATTTCAAGGCCAACTGAAATGAAAGGCCAACTAGAACCTTCCAGGTAGGTCAACAGGTTTTGGCCCGGGACTACCGTACCGAGAAATGGCAGCCTGGAACTATCTGCACATGACTAGGACCACTGATGTATACCGTGGACATCGGAGAAAGCATAATAAGGCGCCATGCTGACCAAATCATAGAGTTATCCGAAAAGGGACAACCTACACCACAACTCTATACGCCTAACGATGAAGTAGAGATACCTATATCTACCTCCGATCCGGTGATACTGGAACCCGATGAACCTGACACTGGCATTCAAGCCAAATCAGCCTCACCAAAAGAACCTACTACACCACCAGAAACTACTACACCACTGAGGCATTATCCGGACCGAGTCAGGAAGCCTCCAGAGAGACTGACTTATAATTAATTAACTGCAGCAATGTATAGATTATTTTTCTTGTAACATGTAATTAATAATTACTTAAAATATTATGTACTGGTTAGCTAAAAGGGGAGGAATTGTAGTGTATGTGCCTTTAAGAGCCCCATGTGTACTGTAATGCCGGTAATGGCCACTCGGGCTATATAAGCCTGAGTATTGTGTTGTATCCATTAGTTCCCCTCCAGACTTTGTTTAGTAAACACCTATCAAACCAACTCCTGTCTTCAGTGTCTCTATCAACACACAGACACAACACTCCGGGTCTCTGAGCAGACACCAACGAGTTCACACTGATGAGAGAGCATTTCAATGTTCTGACTGTGGGAAGAGTTTTAAAAGCTCTGGGGCTCTGACCAGACACCAGCTTGTTCACACTGGGGAGAGACCATTCACCTGCTCCGTGTGGGGAAAGGGATTCTCTGATTCATCTACATTGCTGAGACACCAGCTTGTTCACACTGATGAGAGACCGTTTAAATGTTCTGTCTGTTAGAAGAGCTTTAAATGCTCCGGGGACCTGGAGCAACGCCAGCTTGTTCACACTGATGAGAGGCCGTTTACATGTTCTGACTGTGGGAAGAGCTTTAAAATCTCCGGGGCTCTGACCACACACCAGCGAGTTCACACCGATGAGAGTGCGTTTACATGTTTTGAATGTGGGAAGACCTTTAAAAGCTCCAATCACCCGCTGAAACACCAGTGAGTTCACACTGTTCTGTAGCGCAGGGCCCTGCAAGACAGGTGGGGTGACATGAACATGGAATGGCTGAATGTTTTATAAATTCTTGTACTGCTGTTTAATCTTTAAGACTGCTGTGCTGATGATTCCCTTTGAGTGACTGTTCATGGTGTTACTTAGAATGTACAGCCTAGAAACAGGCCATTCAGCCCAACTGGTCCATGCCAGTGTTTATGCCCCACACCCACCCTACTTCAATTAACCCGATCAACACATCCTCCCATTCCTTTCTCCCTCATGTGGCTTCCCCATAAATGCATCTATGCTGTTCACCTCAACTATTCCTTGTGGTAGTGAGTTCCCCTTTCTGCCACTATCTGGGTAACATAGAAACATAGAAGATAGGAGCAGGGGTAGGCCATTCGGCCCCTCGAGCCTGCTCCGCCATTCAACGTGATCATGGCTGATCATCCAAATTCAGTAACCTGTCCCTGCTTTCTCCCCATATCCCTTGATGCCTTTAGCCTTAAGAAATATATCCAGCTCCTTCTTGAATATATTTAATGAATTGGCCTCTACTGCCTTCTGTGGTAGAGAATTCCACAGGTTCACCACTCTCTGAGTGAAGAAATTCCTCCTCATCTCTATCCTAAATGGCTTACCCCTTATCCTTAGACTGTGACCCCTGGTTTGGGACCCCCCGACCATCGGGAACATCCTTCCTGCATCTAGTCTGTGTAGTCCTGTTAGAATTTTATAAGTTTCAATGAGATCCCCTCTCATTCTTCTAAACTCCAGCGAGTATAAGCCCAATCGACCCAATCTCTCCTCATACGTCATTCCTGCCATCCCAGGTATCAGTCTGGTGAATATTCGCTGCACTCCCTCCATGGCAAGAACATCCTTCCTCAGATAAGGCGACCAAAACTGCACAAAAGTAAAAAAGTTTCTCCTGAATTCCCTCCTGGATTTATTAGTGACTTTTATATTTATAGCCACATAAATATGATGAGATTCTGTTAAGCTGACCAGTATATTGTTGTACTTTGTCTTTTTCTGATGAATGAAACATTACTGAGCCCCTGTACCCGTGTTATGGGATGAACTGGCAGACAAGTGAAGGCACAACATCTGGGTGTGAATCTAATAATAACCTCACGGACCATATAGGTGTGATAACCAGATGGGCTTGTGGTTATAGTCTGGTCACAGATGGACTAAATTCCCTGAATTAGCAGGAGTTCAGCAGGCGGTCAACAGACGGGTCCAAACAATCCCATTTCCTGAGCGGTAACCAAGCTTGTGTATAAGAACAGGCCACTTAAGCCGTTGTCAGTTTGAACAGACTCAAGAAGATCGCGCGTGAATCCACTGTACTTCTATTCTCCCGATTGAGGGAATTATCACCCAATCTGTGTTATGCAGTGCTCTTAATAAAGCCTGGAGAGACAATTTGTGTTCTTGTGAGCTTGATTATCTGGTATCCGAAACCCTAGGACTCCCGATCATTAGAGTCAACCTCAGTGTGTGGAAAGGGATTCCCTGGTGTATTCCACCCGCTGACACACCAGTGTGTCCACAGTGTGACTGCGGTGGGTCAATTCCACTGTTTCTGATGCCTTTAATCACATCCAGGACTGAACCGTGTTAATTCAGGCAACTGGGGCTTGTTAATGTTAAAACCCCAATAACTGGGCTGGATTTTAATATTCTGTCTCAATAAATCAGCTTCGTTAGAAACACACAGTCTATTGAGTCCTTGTTTCTAAGATAAGTCGAGAGCTAATTGATGACATGTTACAGACATTCCCTGTCCTCAATATCTGTGTCCAGGGGAGAAGCTGAGGGGCTTCTGTTACTTTTGTGGGGTGAATTTTTGTGCTCATTGAGGTTCTGGATGTCATTATGGGGAAAGGAACATTTTAACATTCTCAGCACCTGGTGTCAACATCAAACACTCCCAGGGCAGGTACAGCACATGTTAGATACAGAGTAAAGCTCTCTCTACACTGCCCCATTAAACACACCCAGAGCAGGTACAGCACGCGTTAGATACAGAGTAAAGCTCCCTCTACACTGTCCCGTTAAACACCCCCAAGGCAGGTACAGCATGGGTTAGACACAGAGTAAAGCTCTCTCTAAACTGTCCCATCAAACATTCCCAGGGCAGGCACAGCACAGGTTAGATACAGAGTAAAGCTCCCTCCACACTGTCCCATCAAACACTCCCAGGGCAGGTACAGCACGGGTTAGATACAGAGTAAAGCTCCCTCTACACTGTCCCATCAAACACTCCCAGGGCAGGTACAGCACGGGTTAGATACAGAGTAAAGCTCCCTCTACACTGTCCCCATCAAACATTCCCAGGGCAGGTACAGCACGGGTTAGATACAGAGTAAAGCTCCCTCTACACTGTCACATCAAACACTCCCAGGGCAGGTACAGCATGTATGATACAGAGTAAAGCTTCCTCTACACTGTCCCATCAAACACTCCCAGGGCAGGTACAGCACGGGTTAGATACAGAGTAAAGCTCCCTCTACACTGTCCCATTAAACACTCCCAGGGCTGGTACAGCATGGGGTTAGATACAGTTCAATTCAATTCAATTGAAATCGCTTTATTGGCATGATAAGGTACATCTTATGTTGCCAAAGCATCAAAATACATTTATGGTTGAACACATAAACGCAGGTCTATTCACACAGTGTATAAACAGCTTTTTCCCTGAGTGTATAAATATACATTCGCATAATTTATATATACTCTTTTCTTAGGTTTACTGGTTGTCCCTCTGTTTATGGCAAGCTGTAACATAGTGTGCCGCTAGTGTTACACAGTTTCTCTCTTCCCCTAGTAGGTATGGGAGTTTTTGGTCGTCATTCAAATTTCTGAATTCAGGGCATATTTGTGAGAATTTTTGGTAGAAATTCTCCCTGATGCCCTGATATTTTCCACAGGCTGTGAGGAAGTGCATCTCTGTCTCCACCATCCCTGACTGCAGTGAGAGCATATCCTGTCCTCTCTTGGCAGCCTGGTCTGCCTGTGTCTGCCTTTTTCGATCGCGAGGCTATGTTCACTAAGTCTGTACCTTGTCAAGGTTTTTCTCAGTTTGTTATCCTTTACCAACAGAGTAAAGCTCACTCTACACTGTCCCATCAAACACTCCCAGGGCAGGTACAGCATGGGTTAGATACAGAGTAAAGCTCCCTCTACACTGTCCCATTAAACACTCCCAGGGCTGGTGCAGCACTGACGTTAAGATCTGACAGAGTCACTCGATTCATCGGGACTTGAATATCATCGGCCTTTGCACATGGAAGGAGAGAGCAGCGATCACTGCGCGGACAAACCGCACACGTGTTCCATGTGTGGACTCTGTTGTGTCTGTGTGTTGATAGAGACACTGAAGACAGGAGTTGGTTTCATAGGTGTTTACTAAACAAAGTCTGGAGGGGAACTAACTGATACAACACAATATACAGGCTTATATAGCCCGAGTGGCCATTACCGGCATTACAGTACACATGTGGCTCTTAAAGGCACATACACTACAATTCCTCCCCTTTTAGCCAACCAGTACATAATATTTTAAGTAATTATTAATTACATGTTACAAGAAAAATAATCTACACATTGCTGCAGCTAATTAATTATAAGTCAGTCTCTCTGGAGGCTTCCTGACTCGGTCCGGATAACGCCTCGGTGGTGTAGTAGTTTCTGGTGGTGTAGTAGGTTCTTTTGGCAAGGCTGATTCGGCTTGAATGCCAGTGTCGGGTTCATCGGCTTCCAGTATCACCGGATCAGAGGTAGATATGGGTATCTCTACTTCATCGTTAGGCGTATAGAGTTGTGGTGTAGGTTGTCCCTTTTCGGATGATTCTATGATTTGGTCAGCATGGCACCTTATTATGCTTTCTCCGATGTCCACGGTATACATCAGCGGTCCTAGTCGTGTGCAGATAGTTCCAGGCTGCCATTTCTCGGTACGGTAGTCCCAGGCCAAAACCTGTTGACCTACCTGGAAGGTTCTAGTTAGCCTTTCATTCATGCCTTGAAATTGCCGGTTCTCCACGTCCCTTCTGATGTTGGGCTTGATCACATCCAGCCGGCATCTTAGGCTTCTATTGAAGAACATCATGGCGGGAGTTTGGTTTGTAACCATATGTGTTGCATTCCTGTATGCGAACAAGAAGTTATCCACCTTGTGCTGAAGTTTTATGTCTTCATTACCCATGGCCTTTATGGCCTTCTTGAAGGTCTGGACAAACCTTTCAGCCAATCCATTGGTGGCGGGATGGTATGGGGCGGACGTGTAGTGCTTAACCCCATTGTTTTTTAAGAACTTCCTGAATTCTTTGGACACAAATTGCGGTCCATTATCAGAACAGATCTGTTCCGGCAGCCCATTCCTGGCAAATATGGTACTTAATACTGTGATGGTTTTTTCCGTGGTGGTGGAGGACATCTTTATTACCTCCAGGTACTTGGAGTCTGCATCAACCGCGATTAAGAACATTGAGTCCATAAATGGACCAGCAAAGTCGATGTATACCCTTTGCCAGGGAGATGAGGGCCACTCCCATGGATGTAGAGGGGCTTGGAGTGGAGCGTTTTGGACCTTCTGCCATCCTAGACAGCTCTTAGTCATTTCTTCGATGTCTCCATCGATACCTGGCCACCATACAAACGCCCTGGCTAGGTTCTTCATTTTCACTCCACCCAGATGCCCTCGTGAAGCTCCTTTAGAACTTTATCCTGGAGTTTGGGTGGAATCACCACTCTGGATCCACACATCAAGGTTCCTCGGCACACTGACAGCTGTTCTCTTCTTTGCGAGAATGCTGGCAACAGTGGTTCGCCATGTGCTGGCCATCCCTTCACTGTTAAATCGTAGACTCATGAGAGAGTCGGGTCATTTGTAGCCAAGTGGGGAAAATGCAGTGAATATTTAAGCTCACTAGATGGCGCGGTTCATTTTCCCCTTTAGTAATTTGAACAAGGAGAAAAGGATTATGGGTAGGACCATGTGATGCCAAAGGAACCTCCCCTTTCTTCACAGCCTCCATTTTCTACATCCAGCGTGAGAGATTTCTTGAGGGAGCTGGGGTGAATATGACTTTTGAAATGAACTTATTCTGTGTTTTCTTGTAAGATGTAACAAGTGATAACGGGACATAAGAATGTATTGTACTATTGGTTTTGTTTTGTATAATGAGTGTTAGCTAACTAACTAACTGCACCTGTGGTTTGCCTCATGTTCTGTTCTACAGCAAGCCACTGCCATATTTTATCGACTGTGTTTTCTTCTATTTGCCGTATTTCCGTCTTTTCCGTATTTTATACAATTAAATGTGGTTTTATGTATTTACAACTACATCCTAAGCCTAGAACCCAAGTTATCAATTCAGAATAAAAAACCCTAGAAAAAAGAAAGTTCTGTGTCCTGTGCTGCTCCATTTCGCCAGGCTACACATTTTGGTACCAGGAGTGGGGTCTGTTAGCTTGGAGTTTCTCAGGCTCGGTAAAGAAAAAATACATAAAATACGGCAGTGGGGGAAGAGCGGTGTGGTGCCAAGTGGACCTGGAGACGGACGGAGAGTGCTGCCTGGGGTTGCTAAGGAGGACCAGACCAGACAGACGGGATCCAGAGGGTGCCAGGACCAATCTGGGAGAGGACCCATCAAGGCACCGAGGAGGGACACCATTGGAGAAGAATCGTCGCAGCTGCCATCCCATTCAGTGGCTTTCAGGGACTTGTGAACTGAGTCAAAATGTTAGAGTCTCCTGATGAGGAGGTTGGAGCTCACACTTCGGATGGTGAGGCCAATACCTCTAGTGTGGGTGAGGGCAACCGGATAGATGAACTCAAGTCACAGATTTCAGAGTTGAAAAAAAACCATGACCAAGCAATGGCAATTATTGCCACTCCAGGTAATGGGGCAACCAAGTCATATGTGTATGTACCTAGAGAGCGTCAGATCCAACCATTCAGTGGTGAGGTATCTAAAGATAGTCGTTCAGTTGATGAGTTCATTGAAGAGGTTGAAAGTGTACTACGAGCTAGAGATCAGACTCCTGCAGAGCAGGTAGATTTCATTCGATCTTTGTTGAGGGGGGCAGCCCTACAGGAAATTAGGTTACGGTTGGGTGGAGAGTCTAAGCAGCCCAGTGACCTGTTCAGTTACCTAAGGGGGGCTTTCACCGAAAAACGCAGTGAGTCTCAGCTGTTAGAAACTTTCTATGGACGCAAGCAAGAAGAGGGTGAAGATTTCCGAGAATACTCACATGCACTCTCTCAGATTATTAGAGCTGTGGTAAAGCAATCACCAGATGCTGTGCCGAACACAAAACGGGTTGTCAGAAACAGATTTGTTGATGGTGTTAGAGATCCCTCACTCCGGAGAGAGTTGCGCAAGTTTGTACGAGGCAACCCCCAGTCTACCCTGTTTGATGTACGTGAGGAAGCTGTCTTATGGTCCTTAGAAGACCAGCCCTGTAGCACTAAAGTTGTAAAGAGCAAGAATGTAGTGTGTGACAGTACGGGGAGGGATCTTCAGTGTTCTGCCATTGGGGTACCAGGCAGCCAGGCTGTCACTTTACAGGATGTTCTTAAAGTGGTGGCGGAGCAGGGTAAAGCTATCAGGGAACTAACAGAGGCAGTACGGGGTCTTGCTCTACAGAAGGAAAACACTGGTAATGACAAGGTTGGGAAACCTAGAGCCAAGCCAAAGTTCACTGATGAAGGTCAGCCTATTTGCTTTAAGTGTAACGGGGCGGGACACATTGCCAAACAGTGTCCTCAGAAGCACAAGGTAGCAAACACATCCACCGATACCGGCTGGGGTGCAGGAAAACTAGCTCCCTCGATTGCCATGAGCCGGGCAATGCGAGGAAAACCTGCAGGCTCTCAGAACAGTACTTGTATTCGTGACAGATTTCTTGACCGTGCAATAGGTAAATGTCCAGTAGTAGATCTCAAGATTGGGGGGGGGTTACTGCTAACTGTTTACTGGATACCGGGAGCCAAGTCAGCACTATTACTGAAGGTTTTTTCAGAGAGCACCTACTTGGGAGGGATGAGGATATGCTGTCTACAACCGGGTGGCTTAAGATCACTGCCGCCAACGGGTTGGACATTCCCTACTTGGGCTACCTTGAGTTAGACATTGAAACTATGGGCATAACCTTACCCGAGTGTGGTTTCGTGGTAGTCAAAGAGCATCAGCAGTCACAGCCTGCAGCACCAGGTCTTATTGGTATGAACGTCATCAGCCGATGCAGACAACTAGTTCATGCTGAGTTTGACACTACTCTAGGGGGAAAGTTAGATTCAGATTGGAGGGAAGCATTTCAGCAAGTACAACAGTGTAACATCACTCCAAAGTCATCTTCTGTCCGTGTAGCTGGTAGGGGTTCTGTACATGTGCCTGCGTCTTCCATAGCTACAGTCTATGTAAAGGGACTTAAAACTCAGTCAGGTGACAGCACTAAAATGCTGTTGGAGCCAGGTAACACACCATTGCCTGGTGGCCTGGTAGTTGTCCCCACTCTAGTTGAATCAAAGGGACATTTATTTCCAGTGCAGGTGGTAAATTTCTCTGAGGAGGATATGTGGTTAAGCCCCAGGACCAGGCTTGGTATTCCGACTCAGGCAGAGTGTGTAGACAAGGACTCCTGTGAGGTGCGATTTCAACGCATCTCTGCTGACACAGAGGAAGTAACTGTTGGCAGAAAAGAAGGACAGATGACAGACCAAGACATTCAGTTGCTTTTGGACAAACTACACATAGGTGGCACACAGGGCCAACAAGCAGAGTTAGGTGCACTTTTAGCCAGGTATTCGGAAGTATTTGCTTTTAAGGATGAGGACCTAGGCTACACTGATAAAGTTGAGCATGAGATTAACTTGGTAGATGACGCATCAGTTACAGAGCCATACCGTCGTGTCCCACCTACACTGTACAAAGAGGTGAGGGACCACATCACTAAGCTTCTAAGAAAGCGTGTCATCCAGGAGAGCAATAGTTCATACGCTTCACCCATAGTGGTAGTTCGTCAGACTGATGGAGACATACGACTATGTGTTGACTTTAGGAAACTAAACTCAAAAACCAGACGTGACGCATTTCCTTTGCCCCGCATTGACGAGAGTTTTGATGCCCTTCATGGTGCAAAGTTCTTCTCGACCATTGATCTTGCAAGTGGGTACCACCAGGTTGCTGTTCGTGAAAGTGACAGGCCTAAGACTGCTTTTACAACTCCTTTTGGCCTTTTTGAGTACCTCAGAATGCCTTTTGGTGTCTGTAATGGACCTGCGACTTTTCAACGACTTATGCAAGCGACTATGAGCGACTTAGTGTTCCACATCCTATTGGTGTATTTAGATGACATCCTTGTGTTCTCTCAGACCTTCCCGGACCATTTAGAGAGGCTTGAGACAGCTCTAAGATGACTGAAAGAGACAGGCTTGAAAGTAAAGCTTGAAAAGTGTCACTTCCTGCAGCAGGAAGTCAGGTTCCTTGGGCATCAAATTTCAGGGGAGGGTATAGGGACAGATCCAGAGAAAATTGCCGCCGTAAAGAAGTGGCAGGTCCCCAGTACAGTCAAAGATCTGAGGTCATTTCTTGGCTTCTGTAGTTATTACAGGAGGTTCATTGAGGATTTTTCTAAACGAGCTGGCCCTCTCCATGACGTAGTCAATGCATGCCTTAGGGAAGACAGCCCAGCAAAAGCAAAACGGTTGTTTGAAGGTTCATGGACAGCTGAGTGCCAAGCTGCTTTCGAACAGTTGAAAGAAAAGCTGACCAGTGCTCCAGTGTTAGGTTACGCAGATTTCACTCAGCCTTTCATTGTAGAGACGGATGCCAGTAACCTAGGATTAGGTGCCATCCTCCACCAGCAGCAGGGAGATAGGAAGAGAGTGATAGCATATGCCAGTAGGAGGCTCCGTAATGCTGAAAGAAATGACAGAAACTACAGCAATATGAAACTAGAGCTCCTCGCCCTCAAATGGGCTGTTTCAGAGAAATTTCGAGGTTACCTTCTAGGTTCCAAGTTCACTGTCATAACAGATAACAACCCCCTGTGTCACCTTTCTACAGCTAAGTTAGGTGCTGCTGAGCAAAGGTGGGTGGCTCAGTTAGCTGTTTTTGACTTTGACGTCAAGTACCGCCCAGGCCACTGTAATGCAGCAGCAGATGCCCTCTCTAGGCAGCTGTTAGCAGGGGAGCCCGAGTCAGACAGTGGGGATGCAGACTATGATGATTGTGTGGCCATATGTAATGTCATTCACAAGGGAACAGCTCTAGGACCAGACTTAGTGACAGCAGGAGTCAAGTGCTGTAAAGTCAGACAGATCCGTGTTTCGGACGCAGAAGAAAGTACTGAGCATAGTGAGTTGCAGGGTAACACACCAACACTTCCCGGTTACTCTAAAGAGGAACTACGTAAGTTTCAGGACACAGACCCCATCCTCAGCGTGTTTAGGAAGTTTTGGGGTGAGCAGCGAAAGCCAACTTACAAGGAGAGGTCGCAGTTATCCAAGCTAGTATTATCCATGTTAAAGCAGTGGCACCGTATTTGTGAGCAAGATGGCTTGTTGTACCGTGTAATCGAGGATGTCCATGTTGGTGAATGTCACCAGCTACTACTGCCCTCTTGTTTGAAAGAAGTCGTGCTTGAAGGTGTGCATGATCGTATGGGCCATCAGGGAATAGAGCGCACACAGAACCTTTTGAGACAGAGATGTTTTTGGGTTGGGATGTATGAGGATGTGGAACAGTGGGTCAAGAAATGCAAGAGGTGTGTTTTGACAAAAATGCCCCACCCCAAGATACATGCCCCTATGAAATCATTTCTAGCCTCCCGGCCCCTTGAAGTAGTTGCTGTAGATTTCACCATGCTGGAACCGGCCTCTGATGGTCGTGAGAATGTGTTAGTGGTGACAGATGTTTTCAGTAAATTCACACAAGCCTTCCCTACTCGGGACCAAAAGGCTGGTACCACGGCAAAAGTCCTTCTCAAAGACTGGTTCATGAAGTATGGGGTCCCAGAAAGATTGCATTCAGACAGAGGTCGAAATTTTGAGAGTGAAATCATTGCCGAGCTGTGTAAGCTTTATGGTGTAAAGAAAACCCACACTACCCCACACCACCCGGAAGGAAATGCTCAATGTGAGAGATTCAACAGATCTTTACATGATCTTTTGCGTACACTGCCTCCAGAAAAGAAACGCCGCTGGCCTGAGCACTTATCTGAGTTGGTGTATGCCTACAATGTAACACCCCATGCTACGACTGGCTACTCACCGTACTATCTGCTTTTCGGGGTTCATCCACACCTTCCTGTAGATGCTTTATTAGGTCAGGAGCAAGTGTTAGACAAGAAACATGAGTGGTTGGTTGTCCACCAAGAGCGTTTGAATGAGGCACATGCAAGGGCAAGAGAGTACACTGAAAAGAAATCAGCTCAAAGAATTGAACTTAACAAAGACAAAGTGTACTGTCCAACCATTGAGGTGGGTCAGCTGGTATACTTACGACACAGGCCTTTGGGTAGGAACAAAATTCAGGATGCTTGGGGTCCTACTGTGTACAGAGTGGTGGAGGTACAGGGCACTACACATGCAGTTGAGTCTTTAGAGGGCGGTCCTTTAAAAAGGGTCCATAGAGTTAATCTTAGGCCATGTGTTACCCCTGTCCCTGAGCCTAGGCGGATGAGAACCAAGTCCCCTGCCACCGTACCCCCTGTCACTCTTTTGACAGAATCGTTGCCAGAGCCCTCTGATACTGAGTTTGTTGTGGTAGAGGAAGTCACCTATCCAGAGTTAACTCAGGAGGAAAAAGTAAACAATGATCCTGTTGGTAATGCCCAAGAGGTACAGGAATCAGAGGCTGTTTCTGAGCCAGAGCATTCAGATCCTCCTGAGTGTGGGACTGAGGTTGAGGTACCCATTCCGGCTCCTCGCAGAACTAAAAGAGCCAATGCTGGGGTAAACCCTAACCCGTACCATTTGCCTCAGTCAGCCTGTAATGCAGTCTCACTCAGTCCTGAGGTGTTCTCTCATGTTTTATCTAGTCTGGGGGCTGCATTTTTTCGAGAAGCTGTAAAAGAAGTGAAAAACTGGTGCTAAGTCACCGAGGACGTTGACTTTAAAGCAGGGGAGAATGTAGCCAAGTGGGGAAAATGCAGTAAATATTTAAGTCCACTAGATGGCGCGGTTCATTTTCCCCTTTAGTAATTTGAACAAGGAGAAAAGGATTATGGGTAGGACCATGTGATGCCAAAGGAACCTCCCCTTTCTTCACAGCCTCCATTTTCTACATCCAGCATGAGAGATTTCTTGAGGGAGCTGGGGTGAATATGACTTTTGAAATGAACTTATTCTGTGTTTTCTTGTAAGATGTAACAAGTGATAACGGGACATAAGAATGTATTGTACTATTGGTTTTGTTTTGTATAATGAGTGTTAGCTAACTAACTAACTGCACCTGTGGTTTGCCTCGTGTTCTGTTCTACAGCAAGCCACTGCCGCATTTTATCGACTGTGTTTTCTTGTATTTGCCGTATTTCCGTATTTTATACAATTAAATGTGGTTTTATGTATTTACAACTACATCCTAAGCCTAGAACCCAAGTTATCAATTCAGAATAAAAAACCCCAGAAAAAAGAAAGTTCTGTGTCCTGTGCTGCTCCATTTCGCCAGGCTACATCTAGTTTCCCTTTCAATGGCAGAATTTGTTACTGGTAGACATTCGACTATGGTAGAGTGGAAAATCTTCACTGGGTCTACGGTAGGTGCTTCTTCTACCGTTGGCAACGGTAGGCGCGATAACCCGTCAGCATTCCCATGCTGTTTTGATCTTTTGTATTCTATGTTGTATTGGTGTGCCCCTAGAAAAAGGGACCACCTCTGTAGCCTTTGCGCTGTCATAATGGGAACACCCTTTTTAGGGTTGAATATGGAGATGAGGGGTTGATGGTCAGTCAATAAGGTAAATTTTTGTCCGTGTAGGTAATGGTTGAATTTCTTCACTCCCCATACCAGGCTGAGTGCTTCCCTGTTGATTTGGGCATAGTTACGCTCAGCTTACTGTTGTGTCTGTGTGTTGATAGAGACACTGAAGACAGGAGTTGGTTTCATAGGTGTTTACTAAGCAAAGTCTGGAGGGGAACTAACTGATACAACACAATATACAGGCTCATATAGCCCGAGTGGCCATTACCGGCATTACAGTACACATGGGGCTCTTAAAGGCACATACAGTACAATCCCATCCTCGTCGCCACTGTTGTGTCTGTGTGTTGATAGAGACACTGAAGACAGGAGTTGGTTTCATAGGTGTTTACTAAACAAAGACAGGAGTTGGCATTACAGTACACATGGGGCTCTTAAAGGCACATACACTACAGGCTCAGATTCAGCCGATTGCCTGACCTGGCGAGACACGTGTACCGTCACACCAGGGAGAAACCAGGTAAAGGTGGGATGGTGGGAAGGGATTCAGTTCCCCGTCCGTCGGAAGTTCATCGGCACAGTCACACTGTGGACAGTCCGTTCACCTGCTCCATGTGTAGGAAGGGATTTGTTTATCCATTCCATCTGCTGACACACCAGCTTGCTCACCCTGATGAGAGATTGTTTAAATGTTCTGATTGTGGGAAGAGCTTTGAAAGCACCGGGGAGATGAAGGGACATCAGCGAGTTCACACTGGAGAGAAACCCTTTAAATGTTCTGACTGTGGGAAGAGCTTTAAAAGCTCGAAGAGCCTGAAGAGACACCAGCGAGTTCACATTGTTCCTCGAATCTTACAGCACAGAAGGTTCTTGGGCCCATTGTGATGTGCCGGCTCTTTGAAAGAGCTGTTGAATTTAGTCCCACTCCCCTGCTTTATCCCCATAACCTCCAAACTCGTCCTCTTCAAGTACATGTCCAATTGCCTTTGAAAGTTCCTTTGGTATCACATAGAAGGCTGGT
The DNA here is from genome assembly GCF_052327205.1 of Somniosus microcephalus. Classification (NCBI taxonomy): domain Eukaryota; kingdom Metazoa; phylum Chordata; class Chondrichthyes; order Squaliformes; family Somniosidae; genus Somniosus; species Somniosus microcephalus. Next base: position 9,505,606 of record NW_028225179.1, read on the forward strand.
TATCAAAATTGCGGCTCATGGAATAGGTGGGTCTGTGGCAGCTTGGATAAGGAATTGGCTTAAGGACAGAAAACAGCGAGTTGTTGCAAATGGCTGTTTTTCAAACTGGAGGATGGTAGACAGTGGTGTTCCCCAAGGGTCAGTGCTGGGGCTGATAAGTTAAATTAATCACATACTGCCGTACAAATGCCTTGCAAGGCATGATGGACTAGTTGACATGGGTTAAAAGTTTAAATGTTGAAAAAACTGATGCAAGGCTATTGAAATGCAGTAGGAGTAGATAAGAAGGAACAGAAGGAGCAGAATGTTCTACTCCCTAACCACACTCAAGGCGCATCCTGTAGATAAAAAAGAACTGAACAATGTAGGAGGAATTGAAATAAGCTGGACATAAGATAACTGGTGTAGCAATGTGAAACTCAAGCAAAACTTTGTAAAAAAACAAGTGACTCACAGAACGCGTGATCGCCCAGTTTAATGTTTTCCCATGACGTGCAGTGTATGAAAATGTATAAATGTTGTAGCTCCGTGGGTCTCGGGGCTTACTCTTGGGGAGGCACACTTGTGTGCAGACACAAAGGCCTAGAAATTGAGTTTGCGCTGCGCCGGGGCTTAACGCCGGAAATTTAGCGCCGGTGCTAAGACGCGCTGTGCGCGCCAAAAATTCAGTAGCGCCGCGCCCAAACGGCTGCCGGCGCTACTGAAGGCTGTTTGCGCCTGAAAACTGGCGCTACGCGCCGCATTGCGGCGCTATTCCGGCGCTGCGGCGCCCGATGCGGTGCGGCAGGCTCGGGAAGTGCAGGCCTCCTCCTTCAGTTAAGGAGGAGCTGCCTGCACCCGCCCGCTGGCCGGTTAAATCGCCACAAAAATGAGCCCGGCACCTCGGGGAAGTGCCGGGCTCGCAGCCGAGAAGCATCTGTTCCGCGGGGGGGGGAGTCCGGGGAGGGAGGTGCGGGCAGGCGGCCGGCGGGAAAGCGGCCGGCCGCCGCTCCACCTTTATGCGCCGGCGCAAAGTCGTGCAAGACTCCGTTGCCAGAGTCTTAGTTGCAGCTGCCACGGGCGAGGCGGCCGCAACTGAATTTCGGCGCTGGGGCCCGTCACCACGGCAACCGGGACGCTGCGCACACCGATGACGTCATCGGTGCCGGCGCAGCGCTACCGGTGTAACGCCGATGTTGGGCCCTAGTCAATTTCAAAACCAGCTGTAAGTCCAGCGCAATGCCCTCTAGCGCCGCAAAATGGGCGCTAAGCCCACTCAATTTCTAGGCCAAAGGGTTTCTCAGAGTGAGTCCAGGTACCAGATTACCTTAATAAAACTTTACTTATTGTACATGTTCTGACTTTGTGTATTACTGAGAAAGTGATAAGACTGACCGGCGTGTTTAGTCTCCTAAAGCAGCGAACCTTGATCCCCCACGGGAGGGGTAGATCCTCCTCAATGACTGCGAGGAGTTAACAATTCTGGCGATGAGGATGGGATTCCAAAGCACTGCGGTCTAAATCACAGCGGTCTAGGCTGACGAGTCGCTTTCAGACGACTGAGCAACTAAGTGGCCACAGGTAAGATTTTTACCTTTTTGCTCTGTCTGTTACGAAGTGACTTGGCGCATTCGCTTGTGATTCTGGCCTCGTGCTGACAGAATCCTTTAGGTAGGAATTCGGGAGATAACACTTTCTCAAAGTCAGACTAAATGTTAGGTTAAAGTCCTTTGGGTTCGAGTCCCATAAATAAAGAAGGTTCGAGTCCTTCGAGGAAAGGGTTCGGCACATTAAACCGGTTCGAGTCCGGAGAACTAAATCAAGTACGTACTAAGGGCGGGAATATGGGGGCAGGAAATAGTAAATTGACGGAGATCGGGGATCCGAAAACTCCGTTGGATATAATAATCGAACAAAATAAAAACGAAGGAAAGATGGTGACTAATTATTGTAAGAAATGGGCCAAAGGGAAGACAGGCTGGCCACAAACAGGTACCTTTGATCCGGAAATAATACAGAAACAACAAGTTGAGCTCAGAAGCAAAGCGCCGAAATTGAATCAAAAAGAATGGGACGTATTGGCAAAATGGTCAAAAGAATCCAATGATCGGGTCCAAAAGTCCCAGTGACGCCCAAGCAAAGGGAATATTATTGCAAGATGAGTTTGGTGTGCAAAAATCCCCAGACAGGCTTAAAGCAGAATGTATAGCCGACAATTTAAAACTGAAACAAGATCGTGAAAAACAAAAATTAGAAAAAGGTATAAAAGATCGAAAGGAAGGAATGTCCCCGATGGCTGAGAAATCGGCTAAAGACGCGAAGGCAGCTGTGGATAAAGTAGAGCAGGATATGTTAACTGTGAAACAAGCTTTTGAACAACTGCCATACGATGCAGCATCAGAGGATGATGAAATTATCACTCAAACGTTGGTAAAATTGGGGGGATTATTGGCTTCAGCTCACTCTCGGCAACAACAGCAACCCCAACCATCTTCGCCAGCACAGTCACTGTCGGTGCAGTCACCTCGGCAAAGTTAAAAATCTTTGGGGCTTCTCAGGAACTATGGTTTCTAATGAAATCTCAAAAGAAGTAAAGGTGGAAGCAGCAGGCATCGTCACCCCCCCACCAATTCCTAAAAACAAAGGATATCGAGTTTAATGTCCTCGGCCGGGACCTATTGTGTAAATTGGGAGTAGTGATCAAATGTAATAAGGAAGGATAATCAATTGATCAGGAGGAAAGGAGTCTTATGCTTTCCCAGGCGGAAAGCTATTCTCCGCAATGGTGGACTTTGGACTTAGGAGAGGATGAGAAAGAAAAGCTTGTCCTGTCCCTTGGATCACTGTGCTGTAAAACTAATCAGTCACGAGGTTTTACGGAACAAATAAACCCGAGATCACCTTTACATTGTACGCTAGCATATGACAAAACCGGGAAGGATCAGGTTCTGGAAGATTTTTTCAAACCCTTTATTAGGACACAGCATACTCTGGAAGTCTGGGGATACTTTGCGGGAAGGGAAGGAACTGCCGCCTGGGTTCAGCGAGCATCCGGAGATACGAGTCTTTACCAACAAGGTTGTAATAGGGCCCCCCATATCACCCTGCATGTCAACCTAGGTTGTTTGGCCAAAGATCTCGGGCCTATGGTTCAGAGTCCTGTCAATACTACCAATCGATGCTGAACCAGGATTTCACCGGCTAGATGAGCACACTTTCGCTTGGTTATGCGATTGGCCCCTACTCCTTGCATCGATCCTCTCTCATCACCCGGATCGATCCACGGTTCCCTTAAAAATGGAAGAGGGGGTTAATAATAACCTGACAGAGGGAATAGATCCTGCTGTATGGGCGGTACATCCTAACCAAGTAGGATTCGCTAAAAACGCTGAATCATACAGAGCCCATTTAAAACCAGGGACTCGAATGCCAGCCATTCCACAATACCCGATGAAACTGCAGGCTAGAGATGGCATTAGACCAATGCTGAAGGATTATTTACAACAAGGAATTTTAGTACCCACCTCCTCGCCATGCAACACACCCATATTTTTAGTTCCGAAGCAAAATAATGATTGGAGATTAGTACATGATTTAAGGGCCGTAAATGAAGTAGTTGTTCCAATGTTTCCATTAGTCCCGGACCCATCCACTATTATGGCTTCTATTCCCCCGAAGGTTGAAAGATATACGGTTATTGATCTAATAAATGCTTTTTACGCGATTCCAATCCATGTGGATTCACAGTACTTGTTCGCCTTCTCTTTTGAAGGCCGACAGTATACGTGGACACGTTTACCACAAGGTTTTGTTGATTCTCCAACCGTCTTTTCAAGGGAATTACACAAATGTTTGGCCCCTTTACAACTACCGGGAGGTTCAACTCTTGTACAATACGTGGACAACTTGCTTATTGCATCACCCACAGAGACGGATTGTCAAATGGAAACAACATTCATTCTGAACCATTTGTCCAGGGAAGGGTAGGTAGTATCAAAAGCAAAGATCCAATTTTGCAAAAAGCGTGTCACGTATTTAAGCACATTCTGACACCAGATGAAAAAGTCCTGCTCTGTATCTAACCTGTGCTGTACCTGCCCTGGGAGTGTTTGATGGGCCAGTGTAGAGGGAGCTTTACTCTGTATCTAACCCGTGCTATACCTGCCCTGGGAGTGTTTGATGGGACAGTGTAGAGGGAGCTTTACTCTGTATCTAACCCGTGCTGTACCTGCCCTGGGAGTGTTTGATGGGACAGTGTAGAGGGAGCTTTACTCTGTATACAACCCATGCTGTACCTGCCCTGGGAGTGTTTGATGGGACAGTGTAGAGGGAGCTTTACTCTGTATCCATCCCATGCTGTACCTGCCCTGGGAGTGTTTGATGAGACAGTGTAAAGGGAGCTTTAATCTGTAACTAACCCGTGCTGTACCTGCCTTGGGAGGGTTTGATGGGACAGTGTAGAGGGAGCTTTACTCTGTATCTAACCCGTGCTGTACCTGCCCTGGGAGTGTTTGATGGGACAGTGTAGAGGGAGATTTACTCTGTATCTAACCCGCGCTGTACCTGCCCTGGGAGTGTTTGAAGGGATAGTGTAGAGGGAGCTTTACTCTGTATCTAACCCGTGCTCTACCTGCCCTGGGAGTGTTTGATGGGACAGTGTAGAGGGAGCTTTACTCTGAAGCTAACCTGTGCCGTACCTGCCCTGGGAGTGTTTGATGGGACAGTGTAGAGGGAGCTTTACTCTGTATCCAACCCAGTGCTGTACCTGCCCTGGGAGTGTTTGATGGGATAGTGTAGAGGGAGCTTTAATCTGTAACTATCCCATGCTGTACCTGCCTTGGGAGGGTTTGATGGGACAATGTAGAGGGAGCTTTACTCTGTATCTAACCCGTGCTGTACCTGCCCTGGGAGTGTTTGATGGGGACAGTGTAGAGAGAGCTTTACTCTGTATCTAACCCGTGCTGTACCAGCCCTGGGAGTGTTTGATCGGATAGTGTAGAGGGAGCTTTACTCTGTAACTAACCCGTGCTGTAACTGACCTGGGAGTGTTTGATGGGACAGTGTAGAGGGAGCTTTACTCTGTATCTAACCCATGCTGTACCAGCCCTGGGAGTGTTTGATGGGACAGTGTAGAGGGAGCTTTGCTCTGTATCTAACCCATGGTGTACCTGCCCTGGGAGTGTTTGATGGGACAGTGTAGAATGAGCTTTACTCTGTATCTAACCTGTGCTGTACCTGCCCTGGGAGTGTTTGATGGGACAGTGTAGAGGGAGCTTTACTCTGTATCTAACCCATGCTGTACCAGCCCTGGGAGTGTTTGATGGGACAGTGTAGAGGGAGATTTACTCTGTATCTAACCCGTGCTGTACCTGCCCTGGGAGTGTTTGATGGGGACAGTGTAGAGACAGCTTTACTCTGTATCTAACCCGTGCTGTACCAGCCCTGGGAGTGTTTGACAGGACACTGTAGAGGGAGCTTTACTCAGTATCTAACCCGTGCTGTACATGCCCCGGGTGTGTTTGATCGGACAGTGTAGAGGGAGCTTTACTCTGTATCTAACCCGTGCTGTACCTGCCCCGGGAGTGTTTGATGGGACAGTGTAGAGTGAGATTTACTCTGTATCTAACCCGTGCTGTACCAGCCCTGGGAGTGTTTGATGGGACAGTGTACAGGAAGCTTTACTCTGTATCCAACCCGTGCTGTACCTGCCCTGGGAGTGTTTGATAGGACAGTGTAGAGTGAGCTTTACTCTTTATCTAACCTGTACTGTACCTGCCCTGGGAGTGTTTGATGGGACAGTGTAGAGTAAGCTTTACTCTGTATCTAACCCGTGCTGTACCTGCCCTGGGAGTGTTTGATGGGACAGTGTAGAGGGAGCTTTACTCTGTATCTAACCAGTGCTGTACCTGCCCTGGGAGTGTTTGATGGGACAGTGTAGAGGAAGATTTAATCTGTATCTAACCCGTGCTGTACCTGCCCTGGGAGTGTTTGATGGGACAGTGTAGAGGAAGCTTTACTCTGTATCTAACACGTGCTGTACCCGCCCTGGGAGTGTTTGATGGGACAGTGTAGAAGGAGCTTTACTCTGTATCCAACGCATGCTGTACCTGCCCTGGGAGTGTTTGATGAGACAGTGTAGAGGGAGCTTTACTCTGTATCCAACCCGTGCTGTACCTGCCCTGGGAGGGATTGACGGGATAGTGTAGAGGGAGCTTTAATCTGTAACTAACCCGTGCTGTACCTGCCCTGGGAGTGTTTGATGGGACAGTGTAGAGGGAGCTTTACTCTGTATCTAACCCGCGCTGTACCTGCCCTGGGAGTGTTTGAAGGGATAGTGTAGAGGGAGCTTTACTCTGTATCTAACCCGTGCTGTACCTGCCCTGGGAGTGTTTGATGGGACAGTGTAGAGGGAGCTTTACTCTGTAGCTAACCTGTGCCGTACCTGCCCTGGGAGTGTTTGATGGGACAGTGTAGAGGGAGCTTTACTCTGTATCCAACCCGTGCTGTACCTGCCCTGGGAGTGTTTGATGGGATAGTGTAGAGGGAGCTTTAATCTGTAACTATCCCATGCTGTACCTGCCTTGGGAGGGTTTGATGGGACAGTGCAGAGGGAGCTTTACTCTGTATCTAACCCGTGCTGTACCTGCCCTGGGAGTGTTTGATGGGACAGTGTAGAGGGAGCTTTACTCTGTATCTAACCCGTGCTGTACCACCTTGGGAGTGTTTGATGGGACAGTGTAGAGGGAGATTTACTCTGTATCTAACCCATGCTGTACCTGCCCTGGGAGTGTTTGATGGGGACAGTGTAGAGAGAGCTTTACTCTGTATCTAACCCGTGCTGTACCAGCCCTGGGAATGTTTGACAGGACAGTGTAGGGGGAGCTTTACTTTGTATCTAACCCGTGCTGTACCTGCCCCGGGAGTGTTTGATCGGATAGTGTAGAGGGAGCTTTACTCTGTAACTAACCCGTGCTGTACCTGACCTGGGAGTGTTTGATGGGACAGTCTAGAGGGAGCTTAATTCTGTACCTAACCCGTGCTGTACCTGCCCTGGGAGTGTTTGATCGGATAGTGTAGAGGGAGCTTTACTCTGTAACTAACCCGTGCTGTACCTGACCTGGGAGTGTTTGATGGGACAGTGTAGAGGGAGCTTTACTCTGTATCTAACCCATGCTGTACCAGCCCTGGGAGTGTTTGATGGGACAGTGTAGAGGGAGCTTTACTCTGTATCTAACCCATGGTGTACCTGCCCTGGGAGTGTTTGATGGGACAGTGTAGAATGAGCTTTACTCTGTATCTAACCTGTGCTGTACCTGCCCTGGGAGTGTTTGATGGGACAGTGTAGAGGGAGCTTTACTCTGTATCTAACCCATGCTGTACCAGCCCTGGGAGTGTTTGATGGGACAGTGTAGAGGGAGATTTACTCTGTATCTAACCCGTGCTGTACCTGCCCTGGGAGTGTTTGATGGGGACAGTCTAGAGAGAGCTTTACTCTGTATCTAAACCATGCTGTACCTGCCCTTGGAGTGATTGATGAGACAGTGTAGAGGGAGCTTTACGCTGTATCTAACCCCGTGCTGTACGTGCCCTGGAGACTTCACCAATAATCAGGGAAACAATTACGTATTTGGGAATAACCACTTTGACATCCCTTCCCTTCCATACAGGCATAACTGCGACAAGCAGTCAAATACCAACGGTAAACAGCTACTACAGCTCTGTCGAAACCTGGGTCTGTACATTGTCAATGGTAGGTTCATAGGAGACCTCCTAGGAAGATCGACCTACTGCTCACCTCTTGGCTGCAGCACAGTAGACTATATGATTACAGACTTGGACCCATCCTCTTTCAGAGCATTCACAGTCAAACCACAAACAACACTGTCAGATCACAGTCAAATTACTATGTTTCTCAAAAAGACAGAAACAAACAACATAGAAACACAACCCAGTAAACTGTACAACACCAAAAAATCGTACAGATGGGCCAAAAACGACACGGAAAAATACCAGAAAACAATTAGCAATGCATCAACTCAAGCTCTCTTAGACACCTTTCTGGGTAACATATACACTCACAATAAAGAAGGCGTAAACCGGGCAGTTAGTAAACTAAACAATATTTTTGATAATTTGGCAACAAATGCAAACTTGAAAGCTCGCAAGAACAAACCCAAAACAAAAAACTATGAAAAATGGTTTGACCATGATTGCCATAACATGAGGAAAAAACTTAGAAAACTATCAAACCAAAAACACAGACATCCAGAAAACGAGGAATTACGCCTTACTTATTGTCAAATACAGAAACACACTCAGGACCAAAAAAGAGCAATTTATTAAGAATACACTCAGCTCCATGGAGGAATCCATTGAGTCGAATTGTTTCTGGGACAACTTGAAAACACTACACAAAAAACAACACGACGATTTGTCCATTCAAAATGGGGACACATGGGTAAACCACTTTGAAAAATTATACCAGAAAAACACACTAGGACCAGAGCAACACCAAATACGCAAAAAACTTGAAAAGCTTGAAATGGCCATAAAAGATAACCAAAACCCGCTAGACGCCATAATAACAGAAAAAGAACTTCTTGAAAAACTCAAGGACCTGCGACCAGGAAAAGCTTGCGGGACAGACGGCATACTAAACGAGATGATTAAACACGCAGACGACAAACTGAAACTGGCTATCCTAAAACTCTTCAACTTGGTTCTGAGTGTCGGTTATTTCCCTGACATCTGGAACAAAGGACTCATAACACCCATATACAAAAGTGGGGACAAAATCGACCCAAACAACTATCGAGGCATCTGTGTAAACAGTAACCTGGGGAAGGTATTCTGTAGCATCATAAACAAAAGACTTATAAACTTCCTTGAAGAGCACAATGTCTTGAGTAAAAGCCAAATTGGATTCCTGCCAAACTATAGAACATCCGATCATATCTTCACCCTACAGACCCTAATTGACAAACATGTTCACCATAACAAAAGCAAAATCTACGCATGCTTTGTAGATTTCCAGAAGGCTTTCGACTCCATCTGGCATGACGGTTTATTCCTGAAACTTATCGAAAGCGGGGTAGGAGGTAAAACATATGATGTAATTAAATCAATGTATACAAACAATAAATGTGCAGTTAAAATTGGAGACAAACAAACAAAATACTTCCCACAGGGGCGGGGGGTGACGCAGGGCTCGCCAATCTCACCGACACTCTTTAATATTTACATTAATGGATTGGCAAAACTACTTGAACAATCTACAGCACCCGGCCTCACCCTATATGAATCCAAGGTTAAATTCCTCCTCTATGCCGACGACCTGGTTCTGCTGTCACCAACTAAGGAGGGTCTACAGCAGAACCTGGACCTGCTGGAGTCGTACTGCCAGACTTGGGCCCTGACAATAAATCCCCAAAAAACCAAAGTCCTTGTGTTCCAGCAAAGATCCAAACAACATGGACCCACAATAAATTTCACAGTAGGAACAACCAAAATTGAACAAACCACTCACTACACATACTTGGGCTTAAAAATCAGTTCTACGGGAAACTTCAAACTGGCTGTGAATGAACTGAAAGAGAAAGCAAGAAGGGCTTTCTATGCCATCAAAAAATCAATCCAAATAGAAATCCCAATTAGCATTTGGCTCAAAATTTTCAAATCAGTAATTGAACCAATTGCACTCTATGGCAGTGAGGTCTGGGGACCACTAACACAACAAGATTTTGCAAAATGGGACAAACACCCAATTGAGATCCTACATGCGGAATTCTGTAAAAGTATCCTCCGGACTCAAAGGAAAACAGTAAACAACGCATGCAGGGCGGAACTAGGCCAATACCCATTAATAATCACTATCCAAAAAAGAGCCACCAAATTTTGGAATCACCTACAAATGAGCAACCCCCAATGCTATCACTACGACGCCCTGAAATGCCAAGAGCTGACCATAAAGAAGAATACCCTCAGTCAACTAGTCCTGGGACTCAATAAAGTAACTAATAACAATACTAACAATAACCAGCCCCAGGACAGTGACAGGGTAACACAAAGAATTCGACCCAACACAATCGTCGCTAAGCAAAAGGAAAAATATCTGTCATATTGGGCAGAAACAACAAAAACCCAAAGCAAACTCAATTGCTACTTGGCCCTAAACAGACAATACAACATAGCTGATTACCTGACCATGGTAAAGGATAACAAACTGAGAAGAACCTTGACAAGGTACAGACTTAGCGAACATAGCCTAGCGATCGAAAAAGGCAGACACAGGCAGACCAGGCTGCCAAGAGAAGACAGGATATGCTCTCACTGCAGTCAGGGAGTAGTTGAGACAGAGATGCACTTCCTCACAGCCTGTGGAAAATATCAGGGCATCAGAGAGAATTTCTATCAAAAATTCTCACAAATATGCCCGGAATTCAGAAATCTGACTGACAACCAAAAACTCCCATTCCTACTGGGGGAGGAGAGAAGCTGTGTAACACTGGCGGCACACTATGTTACAGCTTGCCATGAACAGAGGGACAACCAGTAAACTAAGACAAGAGTATATATAAACAAGGCGAAAATATATTTATAAACTCAGGGATATACCTGTTTATACACTGTATGAATGGAACCGCGTTTATGTGTTCAACCATAAATGTATTTTGATGCTTTGGCAACATAAGATGCACCTTATCATGCCAATAAAGCGATTTGTATTGTATTGTATTGTATTGAGTGTTTGATGGGACAGTGTAGAGGGAGCTTTACTCTGTATCTAACCCATGCTGTACCTGCCCTGGGAGTGTTTGATGGGACAGTGTAGAATGAGCTTTACTCTGTATCTAACCTGTGCTGTACCTGCCCTGGGAGTGTCTGATGGGGCAGTGTAGAGGGAGATTTACTCTGTATCTAACCCGTGCTGTACATGCCCCGGGAGTGTTTGATGGGACAGTGTAGAGGGAGCTTTACTCTGTATCTAACCCGTGCTGTACCACCCTGGGAGTGTTTGATGGGGCAGTGTAGAGGGAGATTTACTCTGTATCTAACCCGTGCTGTACCTGCCCTGGGAGTGTTTGATGCGGACAGTGCAGAGAGAGCTTTACTCTGTATCTAACCCGTGTTGTACCAGCCCTGGGAGTGTTTGACAGGACAGTGTAGAGGGAGCTTTACTCTGTATCTAACCCGTGCTGTACCTGCCCCGGGAGTGTTTGATGGGACAGTGTAGAGGGAGCTTTACTCTGTACCTAACCCGTGCTGTACCTGCCCTGGGAGTGTTTGATCGGATAGTGTAGAGGGAGCTTTACTCTGTAACTAACCCGTGCTGTACCTGACCTGGGAGTGTTTGATGGGACAGTGTGGAGGGAGCTTTACTCTGTATCTAACCCGTGCTGTCCCAGCCCTGGGAGTGTTTGATGGGACAGTGTAGAGGGAGCTTTACTCTGTATCTAACCCATTGTGTACCTGCCCTGGGAGTGTTTGATGGGACAGTGTAGAATGAGCTTTACTCTGTATCTAACCTGTGCTGTACTTGCCCTGGGAGTGTTTGATGGGACAGTGTAGAGGGAGATTTACTCTGTATCTAACCCATGCTGTACCAGCCCTGGAAGTGTTTGATGGGACAGTGTAGAGGGAGATTTACTCTGTATCTAACCCGTGCTGTACCAGCCCTGGGAGTGTTTGACAGGACAATGTAGAAGGAGCTTTACGCTGTATCGAACCCCGTGCTGTACGTGCCCTGGGAGTGTTTGATGGGACAGTGTAGAGGGAGCTTTACTCTGTATCTAACCCATGCTGTACCTGCCCTGGGAGTGTTTGATGGGACAGTGTAGAATGAGCTTTACTCTGTATCTAACCTGTGCTGTACCTGCCTTGGGAGTGTTTGATGCGACAGTGTAGAGGGAGCTTTACTCTGTATCTAACCCGTGCTGTACCTGCCCTGGGAGTGTTTGATGGGACAGTGTAGAGTGAGTATCACTCTGTATCTAACCCATGCTGTACCTGCCCTGGGAGTGTTTGATGGGACAGTGTAGAGGGAGATTTACTCTGTATCTAACCCGTGCTGTACCAGCCCTGGGAGTGTTTGATGGGACAGTGTCGAGGGAGATTTACTCTGTATCTAACCCGTGCTTTACCTACCCTGGGAGTGTTTGATGAGGACAGTGTAGAGAGAGCTTTACTCTGTATCTAACCCGTGCTGTACATGCCCCGGGAGTGTTTGATCGGACAGTGTAGAGGGAGCTTTACTCTGTATCTAACCCGTGCTGTACCTGCCCTGGGAGTTTTTGAAGGGACAGTGTAGAGGGAGTTTTACTCTGTATCTAACCCGTGCTGTACCAGCCCTGGGAGTGTTTGATGGGACAGTGTAGAGGTAGCTTTACTCTGTATCTAACCAGTGCTGTACCTGCCCTGGGAGTCTTTGATGGGACAGTGTAGAGGAAGATTTAATCTGTATCTAACCCGTGCTGTACCTGCCCTGGGAGTGTTTGATGGGACAGTGTAGAGGAAACTTTACTCTGTATCTAACACGTGCTGTACCCGCCCTGGGAGTGTTTGATGGGACAGTGTAGAAGGAGCTTTACTCTGTATCCAACGCATGCTGTACCTGCCCTGGGAGTGTTTGATGAGACAGTGTAGAGGGAGCTTTACTCTGTATCCAACCCGTGCTGTACCTGCCCTGGGAGGGATTGACGGGATAGTGTAGAGGGAGCTTTAATCTGTAACTAACCCGTGCTGTACCTGCCCTGGGAGTGTTTGATGGGACAGTGTAGAGGGAGCTTTACTCTGTATCTAACCCGCGCTGTACCTGCCCTGGGAGTGTTTGAAGGGATAGTGTAGAGGGAGCTTTACTCTGTATCTAACCCGTGCTGTACCTGCCCTGGGAGTGTTTGATGGGACAGTGTAGAGGGAGCTTTACTCTGTAGCTAACCTGTGCCGTACCTGCCCTGGGAGTGTTTGATGGGACAGTGTAGAGGGAGCTTTACTCTGTATCCAACCCGTGCTGTACCTGCCCTGGGAGTGTTTGATGGGATAGTGTAGAGGGAGCTTTAATCTGTAAATATCCCATGCTGTACCTGCCTTGGGAGGGTTTGATGGGACAGTGCAGAGGGAGCTTTACTCTGTATCTAACCCGTGCTGTACCTGCCCTGGGAGTGTTTGATGGGACAGTGTAGAGGGAGCTTTACTCTGTATCTAACCCGTGCTGTACCTGCCCTGGGAGTGTTTGATGGGACAGTGTAGAGGGAGATTTACTCTGTATCTAACCCATGCTGTACCTGCCCTGGGAGTGTTTGATGGGGACAGTGTAGAGAGAGCTTTACTCTGTATCTAACCCGTGCTGTACCAGCCCTGGGAATGTTTGACAGGACAGTGTAGGGGGAGCTTTACTTTGTATCTAACCCGTGCTGTACCTGCCCCGGGAGTGTTTGATGGGACAGTGTAGAGGGAGCTTAATTCTGTACCTAACCCGTGCTGTACCTGCCCTGGAGTGTTTGATCGGATAGTGTAGAGGGAGCTTTACTCTGTAACTAACCCCGTGCTGTACCTGACCAGGGAGTGTTTTGATGGGACAGTGTAGAGGGAGCTTTACTCTGTAACTAACCCGTGCTGTACCTGACCTGGGAGTGTTTGATGGGACAGTGTAGAGGGAGCTTTACTCTGTATCTAACCCATGCTGTACCAGCCCTGGGAGTGTTTGATGGGACAGTGTAGAGGGAGATTTACTCTGTATCTAACCCGTGCTGTACCTGCCCTGGGAGTGTTTGATGGGGACAGTGTAGAGAGAGCTTTACTCTGTATCTAACCCGTGCTGTACCAGCCCGAGGAGTGTTTGACAGGACACTGCAGAGGGAGCTTTACTCAGTATCTAACCCGTGCTGTACATGCCCCGGGTGTGTTTGATCGGACAGTGTAGAATGAGCTTTACTCTGTATCTAACCCGTGCTGTACCTGCCCCGGGAGTGTTTGATGGGACAGTGTAGAGGGAGCTTTACTCTGTATCTAAACCATGCTGTACCTGCCCTTGGAGTGATTGATGAGACAGTGTAGAGGGAGCTTTACGCTGTATCTAACCCCGTGCTGTACGTGCCCTGGGAGTGTTTGATGGGACAGTGTAGAGGGAGCTTTACTCTGTATCTAACCCATGCTGTACCTGCCCTGGGAGTGTTTGATGGGACAGTGTAGAGGGAGATTTACTCTGTATCTAACCCGTGCTGTACCAGCCCTGGGAGTGTTTGATGGGACAGTGTCGAGGGAGATTTACCCTGTATCTAACCCGTGCTGTACCTACCCTGGGAGTGTTTGATGGGACAGTGTAGAGGGAGCTTTACTCTGTATCTAACCCGTGCTGTACCAGCCCTGGGAGTGTTTGACAGGACAGTGTAGAGGGAGCTTTACTCTGTATCTAACCCGTGCTGTACATGCCCCGGGAGTGTTTGATGGGACAGTGTAGAGGGAGCTTTACTCTGTATCTAACCCGTGCTGTACCACCCTGGGAGTGTTTGATGGGACAGTGTAGAGGGAGATTTACTCTGTATTTAACCCGTGCTGTACCTGCCCTGGGAGTGTTTGATGGGACAGTGTAGAGTGAGTATCACTCTGTATCTAACCCATGCTGTACCTGCCCTGGGAGTGTTTGATGGGACAGTGCAGAGGGAGATTTACTCTGTATCTAACCCGTGCTGTACCAGCCCTGGGAGTGTTTGATGGGACAGTGTCGAGGGAGATTTACTCTGTATCTAACCCATGCTTTACCTACCCTGGGAGTGTTTGATGAGGACAGTGTAGAGAGAGCTTTACTCTGTATCTAACCCGTGCTGTACTTGCCCCGGGAGTGTTTGATCGGACAGTGTAGAGGGAGCTTTACTCTGTATCTAACCCGTGCTGTACCTGCCCTGGGAGTTTTTGAAGGGACAGTGTAGAGGGAGATTTACTCTGTATCTAACCCGTGCTGTACCAGCCCTGGGAGTGTTTGATGGGACAGTGTAGAGGGAGCTTTACTCTGTATCTAACCAGTGCTGTACCTGCCCTGGGAGTGTTTGATGGGACAGTGTAGAGGAAGATTTAATCTGTATCTAACCCGTGCTGTACCTGCCCTGGGAGTGTTTGATGGGACAGTGTAGAGGAAGCTTTACTCTGCATCTAACACGTGCTGTACCCGCCCTGGGAGTGTTTGATGGGACAGTGTAGAAGGAGCTTTACTCTGTATCCAACGCATGCTGTACCTGCCCTGGGAGTGTTTGATGAGACAGTGCAGAGGGAGCTTTACTCTGTATCCAACCCGTGCTGTACCTGCCCTGGGAGGGATTGACGGGATACTGTAGAGGGAGCTTTAATCTGTAACTAACCCGTGCTGTACCTGCCCTGGGAGTGTTTGATGGGACAGTGTAGAGGGAGCTTTACTCTGTCGCTAACCTGTGCCGTACCTGCCCTGGGAGTGTTTGATGGGACAGTGTAGAGGGAGCTTTGCTCTGTATCCAACCCGTGCTGTACCTGCCCTGGGAGTGTTTGATGGGATAGTGTAGAGGGAGCTTTAATCTGTAACTATCCCATGCTGTACCTGCCTTGGGAGGGTTTGATGGGACAGTGCAGAGGGAGCTTTACTCTGTCTCTAACCCGTGCTGTACCTGCCCTGGGATTGTTTGATGGGACAGTGTAGAGGGAGCTTTACTCTGTATCTAACCCGTGCTGTACCTGCCCTGGGAGTGTTTGATGGGACAGGGTAGAGGGAGATTTACTCTGTATCTAACCCGTGCTGTACCAGCCCTGGGAATGTTTGACAGGAAAGTGTTGGGGGAGCTTTACTTTGTATCTAACCCGTGCTGTACCTGCCCCGGGAGTGTTTGATGGGACAGTGTAGAGGGAGCTTAATTCTGTACCTAACCCGTGCTGTACCTGCCCTGGGAGTGTTTGATCGGATAGTGTAGAGGGAGCTTTACTCTGTATCTAACCCGTGCTGTACCTGACCTGGGAGTGTTTGATGGGACAGTGTAGAGGGAGCTTTACTCTGTATCTAACCCATGCTGTACCAGCCCTGGGAGTGTTTGATGGGACAGTGTAGAGGGAGCTTTACTCTGTATCTAACCCATGGTGTACCTGCCCTGGGAGTGTTTGATGGGACAGTGTAGAATGAGCTTTACTCTGTATCTAACCTGTGCTGTACCTGCCCTGGGAGTGTTTGATGGGACAGTGTAGAGGGAGCTTTACTCTGTATCTAACCCATGCTGTACCAGCCCTGGGAGTGTTTGATGGGACAGTGTAGAGGGAGATTTACTCTGTATCTAACCCGTGCTGTACCTGCCCTGGGAGTGTTTGATGGGGACAGTGTAGAGAGAGCTTTACTCTGTATCTAACCCGTGCTGTACCAGCCCTAGGAGTGTTTGACAGGACACTGTAGAGGGAGCTTTACTCAGTATCTAACCCGTGCTGTACATGCCCCGGGTGTGTTTGATCGGACAGTGTAGAATGAGCTTTACTCTGCATCTAACCCGTGCTGTACCTGCCCCGGGAGTGTTTGATGGGACAGTGTAGAGGGAGCTTTACTCTGTATCTAAACCATGCTGTACCTGCCCTTGGAGTGATTGATGAGACAGTGTAGAGGGAGCTTTACGCTGTATCTAACCCCGTGCTGTACGTGCCCTGGGAGTGTTTGATGGGACAGTGTAGAGGGAGCTTTACTCTGTATCTAACCCATGCTGTACCTGCCCTGGGAGTGTTTGATGGGACAGTGTAGAATGAGCTTTACTCTGTATCTAACCTGTGCTGTACCTGCCCTGGGAGTGTCTGATGGGGCAGTGTAGAGGGAGATTTACTCTGTATCTAACCCGTGCTGTACCAGCCCTGGGAGTGTTTGATGGGACAGTGTCGAGGGAGATTTACCCTGTATCTAACCCGTGCTGTACCTACCCTGGGAGTGTTTGATGGGGACAGTGGAGAGAGAGCTTTACTCTGTATCTAACCCGTGCTGTACCAGCCCTGGGAGTGTTTGACAGGACAGTGTAGAGGGAGCTTTACTCTGTATCTAACCCGTGCTGTACATGCCCCGGGAGTGTTTGATGGGACAGTGTAGAGGGAGCTTTACTCTGTATCTAACCCGTGCTGTACCACCCTGGGAGTGTTTGATGGGACAGTGTAGAGGGAGCTTTACTCTGTATCTAACCCGTGCTGTACCTGCACTGGGATTGTTTGATGGGACAGTGTAGAGGGAGATTTACTCTGTATCTAACCCGTGCTGTACCTGCCCTGGGAGTGTTTGATGCGGACAGTGTAGAGAGAGCTTTACTCTGTATCTAACCCGTGTTGTACCAGCCCTGGGAGTGTTTGACAGGACAGTGTAGAGGGAGCTTTACTCTGTATCTAACCCGTGCTGTACCTGCCCCGGGAGTGTTTGATGGGACAGTGTAGAGGGAGCTTTACTCTGTACCTAACCCGTGCTGTACCTGCCCTGGGAGTGTTTGATCGGATAGTGTAGAGGGAGCTTTACTCTGTAACTAACCCGTGCTGTACCTGACCTGGGAGTGTTTGATGGGACAGTGTGGAGGGAGCTTTACTCTGTATCTAACCCGTGCTGTCCCAGCCCTGGGAGTGTTTGATGGGACAGTGTAGAGGGAGCTTTACTCTGTATCTAACCCGTGCTGTCCCTGCCCTGGGAGTGTTTGATGGGACAGTGCAGAGTGAGTATCACTCTGTATCTAACCCATGCTGTACCTGCCCTGGGAGTGTTTGATGGGACAGTGTAGAGGGAGATTTACTCTGTATCTAACCCGTGCTGTACCAGCCCTGGGAGTGTTTGATGGGACAGTGTCGAGGGAGATTTACTCTGTATCTAACCCGTGCTTTACCTACCCTGGGAGTGTTTGATGAGGACAGTGTAGAGAGAGCTTTACTCTGTATCTAACCCGTGCTGTACATGCCCCGGGTGTGTTTGGTCGGACAGTGTAGAGGGAGCTTTACTCTGTATCTAACCCGTGCTGTACCTGCCCTGGGAGTTTTTGAAGGGACAGTGTAGAGGGAGATTTACTCTGTATCTAACCCGTGCTGTACCAGCCCTGGGAGTGTTTGATGGGGCAGTGTAGAGGGAGCGTTACTCTGTATCTAACCCGTGCTGTACCTGCCCTGGGAGTGTTTGATAGGACAGTGTAGAGTGAGCTTTACTCTTTATCTAACCCGTGCTGTACCTGCCCTGGGAGTGTTTGATGGGACAGTGTAGAATAAGCTTTACTCTGTATCTAACCCGTGCTGTACCTGCCCTGGGAGTGTTTGATGGGACAGTTTAGAGGGAGCTTTACTCTGTATCCAGCCTGTGCTGTCCCTGCCCTGGGAGTGTTTGATAGGACAGTGTAGAGTGAGCTTTACTCTTTATCTAACCCGTGCTGTACCTGCCCTGGGAGTGTTTGATGGGACAGTGTAGAATAAGCTTTACTCTGTATCTAACCCGTGCTGTACCTGTCCTGGGAGTGTTTGATGGGACAGTGTTGAGGGAGATTAATCTGTATCTAACCCGTGCTGCACCTGCCCTGGGAGTGTTTGATGGGACAGTGTACAGGAAGCTTTGCTCTGTATCTAACACGTGCTGTACCCGACCTGGGAGTGTTTGATGGGACAGTGTAGAGGGAGCTTTACTCTGTATCTGACCTGTGCTGTACCTGCCCTCAGGAGCAAATTTGGCTAGGGTAAATAAAATCAGAGAGTTAAATGCGTGGCTCAGAGTGGTGTGGGAGAAATGGGTTTTGCTTCTTGGGACACTGGCACCAGTACTGGGACAGGAGAGAGTTGTTCCATTGGGACGGACTTCACTTGGCCAGTGCTGGGACTAGAATCCTGGCAAATCGAATAACTAGGGCTGTAGAGAGGGCTTTAAACTAATTAGTTGGGGGGAGGTTTCAAGAGAGCTAAAAATAAAAATGTAAGCAGAGAAGGCAATAGAGCAAGGTAGCAGTGCGGGAATTAAAAACCAGAGCGTGTCAGGAAGGGACAGAATGTATAATGATAAAGGTAAAGTTGTAAAGGGGGTAAAAGCAGGAATAAATTGTCACAAAACATATTTAAAAGTTCTTTATCTGCATGCACGCAGCATTCGTAACCAAATAGACGAGTTGACGGTACAAATAACTACACATGGGTATGATTCGGTGGCCATTACGGAGACATGACTGCAGGGTGACCATGACTGGGAACTAAACATCCAGGGGTATTTGACTATTAGGAAGGACAGACAGGAAGGAAAAGGAGGTGGGGTGGCTGTGTTCATAAAGGATGGAATCACTGCAATTGTGAGAAATGATATTGGGTCAAAGGATCAGGATAGTGAAACGGTTTGGGTGGAAATAAGGAATAATAAGGGGAAAAAGTCACTAGTGGGTGTAGTCTATAGGCCTCCTAACAGTTGCAACTCTATTGGTCGGAGTATAAATCAGGAAATAGTTGGGGCTTGTAATAAGGGAACAGCTATAATCATGGGAGATTTTAACTTTCATATTGACTGGACAAATCAAATTGGGCAGGGCAGCCTTGAGGAAGAGTTCATAGAGTGCATTAGGGACGGGTTCCTTGAGCAGTATGTTACTGAACCAACCGGGGGCAGGCAATCTTAGATCTGGTCCTGTGTAATGAGACAGGATTAATAAAAAATGTCCTAGTAAAGGATCCCCTTGGAATGAGTGACCATAACATGGTTGAATTCCAAATTCAGTTGGAGGGTGAGAGAGTTGGATCTCAAACCAGCGTACTAAGCTTAAATAAAGGAGACTGTGAAGGTATGAGAGCAGAGTTGACTAAAGTGGACTGGGAAAATAGATTAAGGTGTAAGACAGTACATGAGCAGTGGTGTACATTCAAGGAGATATTTCACAACTTTCAAGAAAAATATATTCCACTGAAGAAAAAGGGGCTTAAAAGAAAAGACAGCCATCCGTGGCTAAGTAAAGTAATAAAGGATAGTATCCGACTGAAAACAAGGGCATATAAAGTAGCCAAATCTAGTGGGAAGATAGAAGATTGGGAAGCATTTAAAAGCCAGCAAAGAATAACTAAAAGATTAATTAAGAAAGGGAAGATAGATTATGAAAGTAAACTAGCAAAAAATATAAAAACAGATAGCAAGAGTTTGTACAGTTATATAAAAAGAAAAAGGGTGGCTAAAGTGAATGTTTGTCCCTTAGAGGACGAGACCGGGAAATTAGTAGTGGGGAACATGGAGGTGGCAAAAACGCTGAACAAATATTTTGTATCAGTCTTTACAGTAGAGGACACTAAAAATATCCCAACACTGGACAAACAGGGGGTTATGGGGGGGAGGAGCTAAACACGATTAAAATCACTAAGGAGATGGTACTCGGTAAGATAATGGGACTTAAGGCGGATAAATCCCCTGGACCTGATGGCTTACATCCTAGGGTCTTGAGAGAGGTAGCGGTGGGGATTGCGGATGCATTGGTGGTAATTTTCCAAAACTCCCTGGATTCAGGCAAGGTCCCAGCAGATTGGAAAACTGCTAATGTAACGCCCTTATTTAAAAAGGGAGGTAGACAAAAGGCTGGAAACTATAGACCAGTTAGCCTAACATCTGTGGTTGGTAAAATGTTGGAGTCCATTATTAAGGAAGCAGTAACAGGACATTTGGATAAGCATAATTTAATCGGACAGAGTCAGCATGGTTTTATAAAGGGAAAGTCATGTTTGACAAATTTGCTCGAATTCTTTGAGGATGTAACAAACAGGGTGGATAAAGGGGAACCAGTGGATGTGGTGTATTTGGACTTCCAAAAGGCATGTGACAAGGTGCCACACAAAAGATTACTGCACAAGATAAAAAATCACGGGATCGGACCAGGAGAGCACCGAGGCGGCAGTACAAAAGCAAGAGAGAGGCGAGGCCCGACCAGATCGGACCAGGAGAGCACCGAGGCGGCAGTACAAACGCAGGAGAGAGGCGAGGCCCGACCAGATCGGACCAGGAGAGCACCGAGGCGGCAGTACAAAAGGGGGAGCGAGGCGAGGCCCGACCAGATCGGACCAGGAGAGCACCGAGGCGGCAGTACAAAAGCAGGAGAGAGGCGAGGCCCGACCAGATCGGACCAGGAGAGCACCGAGGCGGCAGTACAAAAGGAGGAGCGAGGCGAGGCCCGACCAGATCGGACCAGGAGAGCACTGAGGCGGCAGTACAAAAGGAGGAGAGAGGCGAGGCCCGACCAGATCGGACCAGGAGAGCACCGAGGCGGCAGTACAAAAGGAGGAGCGAGGCGAGGCCCGACCAGATCGGACCAGGAGAGCACCGAGGCGGCAGTACAAAAGGAGGAGCGAGGCGAGGCCCGACCAGATCGGACCAGGAGAGCACCGAGGCGGCAGTACAAAAGGAGGAGCGAGGCGAGGCCCGACCAGATCGGACCAGGAGAGCACCGAGGCAGCAGTACAAAAGGAGGAGCGAGGCGAGGCCCGACCAGATCGGACCAGGAGAGCACTGAGGCGGCAGTACAAAAGCAGGAGGCGAGGCCCGACCAGATCGGACCAGGAGAGCACCGAGGCGGCAGTACAAAAGGAGGAGCGAGGCGAGGCCCGACCAGATCGGACCAGGAGAGCACCGAGGCGGCAGTACAAAAGGAGGAGCGAGGCGAGGCCCGACCAGATCGGACCAGGAGAGCACCGAGGCGGCAGTACAAAAGGAGGAGAGAGGCGAGGCCCGACCAGATTGGACCAGGAGAGCACCGAGGCGGCAGTACAAACGCAGGAGAGAGGCGAGGCCCGACCAGATCGGACCAGGAGAGCACCGAGGCGGCAGTACAAAAGGAGGAGCGAGGCGAGGCCCGACCAGATCGGACCAGGAGAGCACTGAGGCGGCAGTACAAAAGCAGGAGAGAGGCGAGGCCCGACCAGATCGGACCAGGAGAGCACCGAGGCGGCAGTACAAAAGGAGGAGAGAGGCGAGGCCCGACCAGATCGGACCAGGAGAGCACCGAGGCGGCAGTACAAAAGGAGGAGCGAGGCGAGGCCCGACCAGATCGGACCAGGAGAGCACCGAGGCGGCAGTACAAAAGCAGGAGAGAGGCGAGGCCCGACCAGATCGGACCAGGAGAGCACTGAGGTGGCAGCACAAAAGGAGGAGCGAGGCGAGGCCCGACCAGATCGGACCAGGAGAGCACCGAGGCGGCAGTACAAAAGGGGGAGCGAGGCGAGGCCCGACCAGATCGGACCAGGAGAGCACCGAGGCGGCAGTACAAAAGCAGGAGCGAGGCGAGGCCCGACCAGATCGGACCAGGAGAGCACCGAGGCGGCAGTACAAAAGGAGGAGCGAGGCGAGGCCCGACCAGATCGGACCAGGAGAGCACCGAGGCGGCAGTACAAAAGCAGGAGAGAGGCGAGGCCCGACCAGATCGGACCAGGAGAGCACCGAGGCGGCAGCACAAAAGGAGGAGCGAGGCGAGGCCCGACCAGATCGGACCAGGAGAGCACCGAGGCGGCAGTACAAAAGGGGGAGCGAGGTGAGGCCCGACCAGATCGGACCAGGAGAGCACCGAGGCGGCAGTACAAAAGCAGGAGCGAGGCGAGGCCCGACCAGATCGGACCAGGAGAGCACCGAGGCGGCAGTACAAAAGGAGGAGAGAGGCGAGGCCCGACCAGATCGGACCAGGAGAGCACCGAGGCGGCAGTACAAAAGGAGGAGCGAGGCGAGGCCCGACCAACGGGGAGAGAGGTAAAAAGTAATCAGAGTGTGACGTCACCAGGGAGCAGGTAAGTGATTGGTTGGTGAGTATTTCTCTTCTTTAAACTTTAACTCTGTAGTTTATAGTTACTAAGGTCTTTTCTGGTGTAGCAGGGACTGTTGGTAAACCATACAAGTGCCTTAGAGCTATCTTTAATTGGTGATAGTGAATTAATTTAAATTAATTAAAAGGTAAGTCATGACAGGAGAGCCCAGCCCCGTGTTATGCTCCTCTTGCTCTATGTGGAAATTCAGGGACACTGCCGGTGTCCCTGATGACCACGTGTGCCAGAAATGCATCCAGCTGCGGCTACTAGCAGACCGCATTGCGGCGCTGGAGCTGCGGATGGATGGGCTTTGGAGCATTCACGATGTTGAGAGGGTCGTGGATAACACGTTTAGTGAGTTGGTCACACCGCAGGTAAGGGCTGCACAGGCAGAAGGGAAATGGGTGACCATCAGGCAGAGCAGTAGAGGCAGGCAGGTAGTGCAGGAGACCCCTGTGGCCATTCCCCTATCAAACAGGTATACCGATTTGGATACTGTTGAGGGGGATGACTTACCAGAGGAAGGCAGCAGCAGCCAACTTCCTGGCACCAGGGGTGCTTCTGCTGCTCAGGAAGGGAGGAAAAAGAGTGGGAGAGCAATAGTGGTAGGGGATTCTATTGTAAGGGGTACAGATAGGCGTTTCTGTGGCCGTAGACGTGACTCCAGGATGGTTTGTTGCCTCCCTGGTGCCAGGGTCAAGGATGTCACTGAACGGCTTCAGGGCATTCTGAAGGGGGAGGGTGAACAGTCAGAGGTCGTGGTTCACATTGGGACCAATGACATGGGTAGGAAGAGGGATGAGGTCCTGCAGCAAGAATTTAGGGAGCTAGGTAGCAGATTAAAGAGCAGGACCTCAAAGGTTGTAATCTCTGGATTACTCCCGGTGCCACGTGCTAGTGAGTATAGGAATAGGAGGATAGAGCAGATGAATGCGTGGATAAAGAGTTGGTGCAGGAGGGAGGACTTTCGTTTCCTGGATCACTGGGCCTGCTTCTGGGAAAGGTGGGACTTGTACAAGTCGGACGGGTTGCACCTGAACCAGAGCGGGACAAATATCCTTGCGGGGAGGTTTGCTAGCACTGTTCTGGGGGTTTAAACTAAAATGGCAGGGGGTTGGGAACCTGAGCAGGGAGACAGAGGGAAAGGAAACAGGGATAAAAGCAAAAGATAGGAAGGAGAAAAACAAAAGTGGCAGTCAGAGAAATCAACAGTTTAAATCAAACGTGGCCACAGTAAATAATAATTCTAATAGGTCTAAGTGCGTTAAAAAAACAAGCCTGAAGGCAGCACGGTGGCATAGTGGTTAGCACTGTTGCCTCACAGCGCCAGGGACCTGGGTTCGAATCCGGCCTCGGGTGACTGTCTGTGTGGAGTTTGCACATTCTCCCCGTGTTTGCGTGGGTTTCCTCCGGGTGCTCCGGTTTCCTCCCATAGTCCAAAGATGTGCGGGTTAGGTTGATTGGCCATGATAAATTGACCCTTAGTGTTAGGGGGATTAAATACGTGGGGTTACGTGTTGGCGTAGGGGTTACGGGGATCGGGTGGGATATGTGTCGGTGCAGGCTCGATGGGCCGAAATGGCCTCTATCTGCACTGTGGGGTTTCTGTGATTTCTGTGTCTTAATGCAAGGAGCATTTGTAATAAGGTGGACGAATTGGCTGCGCAAATAGAGGTAAACGAATATGATTTGGTTGGGATTACGGAAACGTGGCTCAAGGATGGCCAAGACTGGGAACTCAACATCCAGGGGTATTCGATATTCAGGAAAGATAGGCAAAAAGGAAAGGGAGGTGGGGTAGCATTACTGATTAAAGAAGGGATTAATACAATTGAAATGAAGGATATTAGCTCTGATGATGTGGAATCTGTATGGGTAGAATTGAGAAATACTAAGGGGAAAAAAACATTAGTGGGAGTGGTATATAGACCTCCCAACAGTAAGGCGGAGGTTGGGGATGGCATTAAAAGGGAAATTAAAGAAGCGTGCAATAAGGGCACAGCAGTCATCATGGGTGACTTTAATCTACATATAGATTGGGCCAACCAAATTAGTAACAATACTGTGGAGGAGGAATTCCTGGAGTGTTTACGGGATGGTTTCCTGGACCAATATGTCGAGGAACCAACCAGAGATCAGGCCATCTTAGACTGGGTATTATGTAACGACAAAGGATTAATTAGCAATCTTGTTGTACGAGGCCCCTTGGGTCTGAGCGATCATAATATGATCGAATTCTTCATTAAGATGGAGAATGAATTAGTTGACTCAGAGACTAGGGTCCTCAATTTAAATAAAGGAAACTACGATGGCCTGAGGAGCGAGTTGGGTAAGATTGATTGGGGAATGGCACTCAAAGGGTTGACGGTGGATAGGCAATGGCAAACATTCAAAGACCGAATGGATGAGCTACAGAATTTGTTCATCCCAGTTTGGCATAAAAATAAAACAAAAAAGGTGACTCAACCGTGGCTAACAAGGGAAATTAGGGATAGCATAAGATCCAAGGAGACGACATATAAATTGGCCAGAAAAAGCAATAATCCTGAGGATTGGGAGCAGTTTAGGATTCAACAAAGGAGGACAAAGGGATTAATTAAGAAAGGGAAAATAGAATATGAGAGTAAGCTATCAGGGAACATAAAAACTGACTGTAAAAGCTTTTATAGATATGTGAAGAGAAAAAGATTGGTGAAGTCAAGCGTAAGTCCCTTACAGTCAGAATCAGGGGAATTTATAATGGGAAACAAAGAAATGGCAGACCAACTAAATTCATACTTTGGTTCTGTCTTCACAAAGGAGGACACAAATAACCTCCCAGAGATGCCGGGGAACATAGGGCCTGATGAAAAGGTGGAACTGAAAGAAATCAGTATTTGTAGGGAAATGGTGTTAGGAAAATTGATGGGACTAAAGGCCGATAAATCCCCAGGGCCTGATAATCTACATCCCAGGGTACTTAAGGAAGTGGCCCTGGAAATAGTAGATGCATTGCTGGTCATCTTCCAGAACTCGATAGACTCTGGAACAGTACCCATGGATTGGAGGGTAGCTAATGTTACCCCACTATTCAAAAAAGGTGGTCGAGAAAAAGCGGGGAATTATAAGGGTAAGCCTGACATCGGTAGTGGGGAAAATGCTAGAATCTATTACAAAAGATGTAATAGCAGAGCACTTGGTAAGCAGTGACAGGATCGGACAATGTCAACATGGATTTACAAAAGGTAAATCATGCTTGACTAATCTACTGGAATTTTTCGTGGATGTAACTGGTAAAATAGATAAGGGAGAACCAGTGGATGTGGTGTATTTGGACTTTCAGAAGGCTTTCGATAAGGTCCCACATAAGAGATTAGCGTGCAAAATTAAGGCACATGGGATTGGGGGCAAGGTATTGACTTGGATAGAGAACTGGTTGGCGGACAGAAAGCAAAGAGTTGGAATAAACGGGTCATTTTCTGAGTGGCAGGCAGTGACTAGTGGGGTACTGCAAGGATCGGTCCTAGGACCCCAGCTGTTCACAATATATATTAATGACCTGGACGAGGGAATTGGATGTAATATCTCCAAATTTGCAGACGACACAAAGCTGGGTGGGAGGGTAAGCTGTGAGGAGGATGTCGTGAAACTCCAGTACGATTTGGACAGATTGGGTGATTGGGCAGAAACATGGCAAATGCACTATAATGTGGATAAATGTGAGGTTATCCACTTTGGTGGCAAAAACAGGAAGGCAGATTATTATTTGAATGGCAATAGATTGGGAGAAGGGGAAGTGCAAAGAGACCTGGGTGTCCTTGTGCACCAGTCGCTGAAGGTAAGCATGCAGGTGCAGCAGGCGGTTAAGAAGGCAAATGGTATGTTGGCCTTCGTAGCAAGAGGGTTCGAGTACAGGAACAAGGATGTCTTGCTACAGTTGTACAGGGCCTTGGTGAGACCGCACCTTGAGTACTGTGTGCAGTTTTGGTCGCCTCACCTGAGGAAGGACGTTCTTGCCATGGAAGGAGTGCAGCGAAGATTCACCAGGCTGATACCTGGGATGGCAGGAATGACGTATGAGGAGAGATTGTGTCGATTGGGCTTATACTCACTGGAGTTTAGAAGATTGAGAGGGGATCTCATCGAAACTTATAAAATTCTGTCAGGCCTGGACAGACTAGATGCAGGAAGGATGTTTATGATGGCCGGGGAGTCCAGAACCAGGGGTCATAGTCTAAGGATAAGGGGTAAGCCATTTAGGACTGAAATGAGGAGGAATTTCTTCACCCAGAGAGTGGTGAACCTGTGGAATTCTCTGCCACAGAGGGCGGTGGAGGCCAGTTCATTAAATATATTCAAAAAAGAGTTGGATATATTTCTTAAGGCTAAAGGGATCAAGGGATATGGGGAGAAGGCAGGGACAGGGTACCGAATTTGGATGATCAACCATGATCTCATTGAATGGCGGAGCAGGCTCGAAGGGCCGAATGGCCTACTCCAGCTCCAATCTTCTATGTTTCTATGTTTCTAATATACTGGCATGGGTGGAAGATTGGCTATCTAACAGAAAACAGAGCATTGGGATAAATGGTTCATTTTCGGGTTGGCAATCAGTAACTAGTGGTGTTCCGCAGGGGTCGGTGCTGGGACCCCAACTTTTTACAATCTATATTAACGATTTGGAGGAGGGGACCGAGTGCAACATATCCAAGTTTGCCGATGATACAAAGATGGGAGGGAAAGCAGTGAGTGAGGAGGACATAAAAAAACCTGCAAAAGGACATAGACAGGCTAAGTGAGTGGGCAGAGATTTGGCAGATGCAATATAATGTTGGAAAGTGTGAGGTTATGCACTTTGGCAGAAAAAATCAAAGAGCAAGTTATTATCTAAATGGAGAGAAACTGCAAAGTGCTACTGTACAAAGGGATCTAGGGGTCCTCGTGCATAAACACAGAAGGTTAGTATGCAGGTACAGCAGGTGATCAGGAAGGCCAATGGAATCTTGGCTTTTATTGCAAGGGGGATGGAGTATAAAAACAGGGAAGTCTTGCTTCATTTATACAGGGTACTGGTGAGGCCACACCTGGAATATTGCATACAGTTTTGTTTCCATATTTAAGAAAAGATATACTTGCTCTCGAGGCAGTTCAGAGAAGTTTCACTTGGTTGATTCCGGAGATGAGGGGGTTGACTTATGAGGAAAGGTTGAGTAGGTTGGGCCTCTACTCATTGGAATTCAGAAGAATGAGAGGCGATCTTATCGAAACATATAAGATTGTGAGGGGGCTTGATCGGGTGGATGTGGGGAGGATGTTTCCACTGATGGGTGAGACTAGAACTAGGGGGCATAATCTTAGAATAAGGGGCTGCCGTTTCAAAACTGAGATGAGGAGAAACTTCTTCACTCAGAGGGTGGTAAATCTATGGAATTTGCTACCTCAATTAGCTGTGGAAGCTGCGACATTAAATAAATTTAAAACGGAGCTGGACAGTTTCCTAACTGATAAGGGAATTAGGGGTTACGGGGAGTGGGCAGGGAAGTGGACGTGAGTCTAGGTTCGGATCAGCCATGATCCTATTGAATGGCGGAGCAGGCCCGAGGGGCCGTATGGCCTACTCCTGCTCCTACTTCTTATGTTCTTATGTTCTTTTTCTCTTCACATATCTATAAAAGCTTATACAGTCAGTTTTTATGTTCCCTGAAAGCTTACTCTCATATTCTATTTTCCCCTTCTTAATTAATCCCTTTGTCCTCCTTTGTTGAATCCTAAACTGCTCCCAATCCTCAGGTTTACTGCTTTTTCTGGCCAATTTTTATGTCCTCTCCTTGGATTTTATGCTATCCCTAATTTCCCTTGTTAGCCACGGTTGAGTCACCTTTTTTGTTTTATTTTTATGCCAAACTGGGATGAACAAATTCTGTAGTTCATCCATGCGGTCTTTGAATGTTTGCCATTGCCTATCCACCGTCAACCCGTTGAGTGACATTCCCCAATCAATCCTATCCAACTCGCTCCTCAGACCATCGTAGTTTCCTTTATTTAAATTTAGGAACCTAGTCTCTGAGTCAACAACTTCATTCTCCATCTTAATGAAGAATTCGATCATATTAGGATCACTCCGACCCAAGGGGCCTCGTACAACAAGATTGCAAATTAATCCTTTCTCGTTACATAATACCCAGTCTAAGATGGCCTGATCTCTGGTTGGTTCCTCGACATATTGGCCCAGGAAACTATCCCGTAAACACTCCAGGAATTCCTCCTCCACAGTAGAGGACATAAGAGGGGGGGGGAGAGAGTCCCTTTAGATGTGCAGGAGGTGGCTGTCCCTTTAAATGTGGAGGCGGTGGGTGTCCCTTTAAATGTGGAGGCAGTGGGTGTCCCTTTAAATGTGGAGGCGGTGGGTGTCCCTTTAAATGTGGAGGGGGTCTGTGTCCCTTTAAATGTGGAGGGGGTCTGTGTCCCTTTAAATGTGGACGGGGTGGGTGTCCCTTTAAATGTGGACGGGGTGGGTGTCCCTTTAAATGTGGACGGGGTGGGAGACCCTTTAAATGTGGAGGGGGTGGCTGTCCCTTTAAATGTGGAGGGGGTGGGTGTCCCTTTAAATGTGGAGGGGTGGGTGTCCCTTTAAATGTGGAGGGGGTGGTGTCCCTTTAAATGTGGAGGGGGTGGTGTCCCTTTAAATGTGGAGGGGGTGGGTGTCCCTTTAAATGTGGAGGGGGTGGGTGTCCCTTTAAATGTGGAGAGGCGGGGCCGCGCATGCTGATTCGGCCCCACCATAAAACCAGGCTGCCAGTGCGCCTGCGCGGGGCCTCCCGGAAGGTCGGGCCCGGGGAAGAGGCGGAATCAGCGGCCAGATAAAGTAACGTGTTCGGGATCGATTTAAATCGAGGTGAGGGGGGAGCGGAGAGCGAGATTATAAAGTAAAAAAAGAGAAAAGCAAACCTGAGAGTCGGGGCGGGCGGGAACTCCTCGGACACCGGATGGAGCGGATTCAGTCGCGCGGGGTGGGCGGTTCAGCCGGAGTAAGGTGATTGTGACTGACGGGATCGCGGACCAATCGGAAGAGGGCTGAGCTGGGAGGACTGAACTGGGCGGCCTGGTCCTCCAACCAATGGCGGTGCGACAAGGGGGCGGGACCTTCCTCCCCGGCGCTGAGGCTGGGGCCCGAATGTGACGTCATCAGAGGAAGTGGCCCATTCAGGTGGATGGAGGCCGGCCCGGCCTGTGACTGACGGGAGCTCTGACCAATAGGAAGAGGGCGGGCCCGGGTCCGCCCACCAATGGTGGCGCGGCAAGGGGGCGGAACCTGGGTCTCCAGGTCAGGTGCGCTGGGGCCGATTGTGACGCGCTGTCCCCAGGTGAGAGCAGCTCAGTCAGCACAGAGCTGGGGCTGGAATCTGGGAGAGGGGCCGCAGGCAGCACAGAGCTGGGGCTGGAATCTGGGAGAGGGGCCGCAGGCAGCACAGAGCTGGGGCTGGAATCTGGGAGTGGGGCCGCAGGCAGCACAGAGCTGGGGCTGGAATCTGGGAGAGGGGCCGCAGGCAGCACAGAGCTGGGGCTGGAATCTGGGAGTGGGGCCGCAGTCAGCACAGAGCTGGGGCTGGAATCTGGGAGTGGGGCCGCAGGCAGCGGGCCTGGCAAAGGGGCAGAGCGACAGCAGCTTCACTAAAGAAGATTATTTAAAAACAAATTTCTTGCAGTTTCAGAGACAGCCTTTGTCACTGCAATAATTTCTTCAATGTTTAATAATTAAATCAAAAGCATCAAAAAGGAAGAGAGTAGCAAAAGTTAAGAACGACTTGCATTTATATAGCGCCATTCACGACCAGCGGACATCTGAATGCGCTTTACAGTCAATGAAGTACTTTTTGAAGTTGAGTCACTGTTGTAATGTGGGAAATGCGGCAGCGCACAGCAAGCTGCCACAAACAGCAATGTGATAATGACCAGATAATCTGATTTTGTTATGTTGGTTGAGGGATAAATATTGGCCAGGACTCCCGGATAATTTCCCTACTCTTCTTCAAAATAGTGCCATGGGATCTTTTACATCCACCTGAGAGGGCAGACGGGGCCTCGGTTTAAAGTCTCATCAGAAAGACGGTGCCTCCGACAGTGCAGCACTCCCTCAGCACTGCACTGGAGTGTCAGCCTAGCTTTATGTGCTCGAGTCCCTGGAGTGGGACTTGAACCCACAACCCTTTGACCCAGAGGCGAGTGAGCTGCCCACTGAGCCACAGCTGACAACGTTGGTCCCTTAGAGGTAGAGACAGGAGAAATTATTATGGGGAATAAGGAAATGGCAGAAACGTTAAAACAAATATTTTGTATCTGTCTTCACAGTAGAAGACACAAAAGCATACCAAAGATGGTGGGGAACCGAGGGTTTAATGAGGGTGAGGAACTTAATGTAAAGTACTAGAGAAACTAATGGGACTAAAAGCCGACAAATCCCCTGGACCTGACGGCCTACATCCTTGGATTCTAAAAGAGGTGGCTGAAGAGACAGTGGATGCATTGGTTTTGATCTTCCAAAATTCCACAGATTCTAGAACGGTCCCAGCGGATTGGAAGGTCGCAAATGTAACACCGCTATTCAAGAAAGGAGGGAGAGAAAAAACAGGGAACGACAGACCAGTTAGCCTGACATCAGTCGTTGGGAAAATGCTGGAATCTATTGTTACGGAAGTTGTATCAGGGCACTTAGAAAATCATAACATGGTTAGGCTGAGTCACCATGGTTTTATGAAAAGGAAATCGGGTTTGACAAATTTATTAGCGTTATTTGAGGATGTAACTAGCAGGGTAGATAAAGGGTATATAAAGGGGAACCAGTGGATGTAGTATATTTGGATTTCCAAAAGGCATTCGACAAAGTGCCACATAAAATATTATTACACAAGATTAGGGCTCATGGGGTTGGGGGTAATATAGTAGCATGGATAGAGGATTGGTTAATGGGCAGAAAACAGAGAGTAGGGATAAATGGACCTTTTTCAGGTTGGCAGGCTGTAACTAGTGGGGTGCCGCAAGGATCAGTGTTGGAGCCTCAGCTATTTACAATCTATATTAATGACCCAGATGAAGGGACCGAGTGTAATGTATCCAAGTTTGCTGATGATACAAAGCTCGGTGGGACAGTAAGCTGTGAGGAGAACACAGAGAGGCTGCAAAGGGATATAGATAGACTGAGTGAGTGGGCAGTAAGGTGGCAGATGGAGTATAATGTGGGGAAATGTGAGGTTATTCACTTTGGTAGGAAGAATAGAAAAACAGAATATTTTTTAAATGGTGAGAAACTTTCAAATGTTGGTGTTCAGAGATTTGGATGTCTTCATGCAAGAAA
Organism: Somniosus microcephalus; assembly: GCF_052327205.1. Classification (NCBI taxonomy): domain Eukaryota; kingdom Metazoa; phylum Chordata; class Chondrichthyes; order Squaliformes; family Somniosidae; genus Somniosus; species Somniosus microcephalus. The sequence goes on from NW_028225179.1 coordinate 9,537,662, forward strand.
CACAGAAAGCTAGCATGCAGGTACAGCAAGCAATAAGGAAGGCAAGTGACATGTTGGCCTTTATTGCAAGGGGGTTGGAGTATAAGAGTAAGGAAGTCTTGCTCCAATTGTACAGGGCCTTGGTGAGACCACACCTGGAGTATTGGGCACAGTTTTGGTCTCCTTATCTAAGGAAGGATATACTTGCCTTGGAGGCAGTGCAACGAAGGTTCACTAGATTGTTCCTGGGATATGAGAGCTGTCCGATGATGAGAGATTGTGTAGAATGGGCCGATACTCTCTGGAGTTTAGAAGAATGAGAGGTGACCTCATTGAAACAGACAAGATTCTGAAGGGGATTGACAGGGTAGATGCTGAGAGGTTGTTTCCCCTGGCTGGAGAATCTAGAACTAGGGGGCATAGTCTCAGGATAAGGGGTCGGCCATTTAAGACCGAGATGAGGAGGAATTTCTTCACTCAGAGGGTTGTGAATCTTTGGAATTCTCTGCCCCAGAGGGCTATGAATGCTGAGTCTTTGAGTATATTCAAGGCTGAGATCGATAGATTGTTGGACTCTAGGGGAATCATGGGATATGGAAATCGATGATTAGCCATGATTTTATTGAATGGCGGAGCAGGCTCGAGGGGCCGTATGGGCGACTCCTGCTCCTATTTCTTATGTTCTTAAGGACTTTCAAAAGGCATTTGATAAAGTACCACACAAGAGACCTACTCGGAAAAGAGAAGCACAGGGAATTAAAGGGCTGATGGTAATTTGGGTATATAATTGGCTAAGGGAGAGGAGGCAGTGAGCAGTGCTGAGGGATGTTTTTCTGACTGGAGGGAAGTATGCAGTGGGTTCCCCCAGGGGTCGGGATTAGGACCATTGCTTTTCTTGTTATATATAAATGACCTGGACTTGGGTATAGGTGTACAAGTTTGAAGTTTACGGATGATACTATTTACTATGTTGCCAAGTTTTGTGAGTGTAGTAGTAGCAGACTTCAGAAGGACAGAGACAGACTGTGAAATGAGCAGACACAAGGCAGATGAAATTAAATGAGGATAAGTGTGAAGTGATGCACTTTGGGAGAAACAGCAGGGAGAGGCCGTATAATCTAAATGGGACTATTTTGAGGGGGTGCAAGAGCAGAGGGACCTGGGGGTCCATATTCACAAATCTTTGAAAGTGCCACGGCAAGTTGGTGAGGCGGTTCAGAAAGCGTATGGGATACTTGGCTTTGTAAATAGGGCCACTGAATACAAAAACAAGGAAGTTACACTAAACCTTTACAAATCACTAGTTAGGAACATAGGACAGGAGGAGGCCATTCAGCCCCTCGAGCCTGTTCCGCCTTTCAATGAGATCATGGTTGATCTGCGACCTAACTCCATACACCCGCCTTTGGCCCATATCCCTTAATACCTTTGGGTAACAAAAACCTATCAATCTCAGATTTAAAATTAACAATTGATCGAGCATCAATTGCTGTTTGCGGAAGCGAGTTCCAAACTTCTACCACCCTTTGTGTGTAGAAGTGTTTCCTAATTTCACTCCTGAAAGGTCTGGCTCTAATTTTTAGACCATGCCCCCAGTCCTAGAATCCCCAACCAGCGGAAATAGTTTCTCTCTATCTACCCTATCTGTTCCCCTTAATATCCTGAAAACTTCGATCAGATTACCCTTTAACTTTCTAAATTCCAGGGAATACAATCCTAATTTGTGTAATCCCTCCTCGTAACTTAACCCTTGAAGTCCAGGTATCATTCTGGTAAACCTACGCTGCACTCCCTCCAAGGCCAATATATCCTTCCTAAGGTGTGATGCCCAGAACTGCTCACAGTGCTCCAGGTGTGGTCTAACCAGGGTTTTGTACAGCTGCAGGGTTTTGGCCTCAGCTGGAGTCTTGTGTACAGTTCTGGGCACCACACTTTAGGAAGGATGTCAAGGCCTTGGAGTGGGTGCAGAGGAGGTTGACCAGGATGGTACCAGGGATGAGGGACTTCAGTTATGTGGAGAGACTGGAGAAGCTGGGATTGTTCCCCTTTAGAGCAGAGAAGGTTAAGAGGAGACCTAATAGAAGTGTTCAAAATGATGAGGGGTTTTGATCGAGCAAGTAGGGAGAAACTGTTCCCTCTGGCAAGTGGGTCGGTAACCAAAGGTCACAGATTTAAAATAGTTGCTAAAAGAACGAGAGGGAAATGAGGAGAATTGTTTTCACACACAGGGTTGTTCAGATCTGGAACGCACCATCTGAAAGGATGCTGGAATCAGGTTCCACAGGAACTTTCAAACAGTAATTGGACATGTCCTTGAAGAGGACTAGTTTGCAGAGTTCTGGGGATAAAGCTGGGGTGTGGGACTAAATTGGACAGCTCTTTCAAAGAGCTGGCACAGACACGATGGGCCAAATCACCTCCTTCTGTGCTGTTAGATTCGATGATCAGTGTGAACACGCTGGTGTCCCTTAAGGCTCTTTGAGATTTTAAAGCTCTTCCCACAGTCAGAACATTTAAAGGGTCTCTCGTCAGTGTGAACTCGCTGGTGTGACAGGAGGTTGGAGGGCTGAGCGAATCCCTTCCCACACACGGAGCAGGTGAACGGCCTCTCCCCAGTGTGTAGGTGTTGTGTCTCTTCAGCTCCCAGGAGCTTTTAAAGCTCTTCCCACAGTCAGAACATTTAAAGGGTCTCTCGTCAGTGTGAACAAGCTGGTGTGTCTGCAGGGTGGATGACTGAGTGAATCCCTTCCCACACACGAAGCAGGTGAACGGCCTCTCCCCAGTGTGAACTCGCTGGTGTTGCTTGAGCTCCCGGGGGATTTTAAAGCTCTTCCCACAGTGAGAACATTTAAATGGCCTCTCATCAGTGTGAACAAGCTGGTGTCGCTTCAGATGCCCGGGGCTTTTAAAGCTCTTCCCACAGTCAGGACATTGAAATGGCCTCACCCCAGTGTGAACTCGCTGGTGTGTTTGCAGGTGGGATGAACAAACAAATCCCTTTCCACACACGGACCAGGTGAACAGACTGTCCCTGGTGTGACTGCGCCGTTGAACTTCCAATGCAGACGGGGAACTGACTCCCTTCCCACTGTCCCCACCTTTACCCGGTTTCTCCCCGGTGTGACGTTGCACGTGTCCCACCAGGTCAGGCGATCGGCTGAATCCGTGTCTACACACTGAACACGTGTGCGGTTTGTCATCGCTGCTTTCTCCTTCCATGTGCAAAGGCCGATGATATTCAGGTCCTGATGAATCGAGCGACCCTCAGATTTTGACGTGATGTTTGGTCTGAGCTTCCCGCCTGTAACTGCTCCACTTCTATAACCCTGTAAATCGAGTTCAGAAAAGGATCAGAGGCAAACTGTTGTTTAATTTTCCTCTTTCCGAACCTAGGGGCAGTGAAGCTGATTTTCAGGCCCCAGCTGCTGCACAGGTTGGTTGAAAGGATCAGCAGTAATAGCGGCTGTAATACCCACAAGCCCCCGGCACTGCAGAAAGCGCTCTGTTGACTGAGTCCTGCGCATGTGCTCATGGCCCCCGCGCTCTCCCTCCTGCTCTACAATCGCCCGTCCTGATCGGTCCGCAATGCGCATGCTCAGCGCACAAAATCCTGCGGTTGGAACATCGGGCGCGCATGTGGGGCCGCAACATCTGGTATGCATGCGCGGCTCAGGTGGGGGCCAGGGAGGTGTGCATGCGCAGGACGACCCAACATTCTTCCTGTCAGCAATCACTCCCTCGTTTCTTTAATAAAAACAGAAAATGCTGGAAATACTCAGCAGGTCAGGCAGCATCTGTGGAGAGAGAAACAGAGTTAACGTTTCAGGTCGATGACCATTCGTCAGAACTACTTCTTCTTTAGTGTCAGCTGTGGCTCAGTTGGTAGCACTCTCGTCTCTGAGTCAGAAAGTTGTGGGTTCAAGTCCCACTCCAGAGATTTGAGCACAAAAATCTACACTGGCACTGCAGTGCAGTACTGAGGGAGTGCGGCACTGTCGGAGGTGGCGTCTTTCTGATGAGACGTTAAACTGAGGCCCCGTCTGCTCTCTCAGGTGGACATCAACGATCCTATGGCACTATTTCAAGAAAGAAAGGCTTGCATTTATACATGACCACCAGACGTCTTGAAGTGCTTTACAACCAATGAAGTACTTTTGGAGTGTAGTCACTGTTGTAATGTGGGAAAGAGCAGGGGAATTATCCCCGGTGTCCTAGTCAATGTTTATCCCTCAATCAATGTAACAAAATGATAGATTATCTGGTCATTATCACATTGCTGTTTGTGGGAGCTTGCTGTGTGCTAATTGACTGCCGCATTTCCTACATTACAACAGTGACTACACTTCAAAAATACTTCATTGGCTGTAAAGCACTTTGGGGCGTCCGGTGGTGGTGAAAGGCGCTATAGAAATGCAAGTCTTTCTTTCTTCACTGTTCTCACCAGCGACCTCTTCTGGCAGTTAGTTAGTTGATTGACAGCCGAGAGTCTGCGCATGCGCACACGGAGCGGCGGTTTGGGCCGAGTCCGTCACAGCGACCCCTCCCGGTCACCAAGGGTAATAACTGCGCATGCCCAGAGGACACCAACCCCCCTCCCCCACTCGGAGCTCGCCTGCGCACTCGGATCCTGCTGGACGGAGTCGGCGCGGGGCATTCCGGGGAAAGGCCTTGGTGTCGGTTCCAGAGTCGTGATCAGTGACGCAAAGTGAGTTTTCTCCACTCCGATTGGGTGGAGAATCGCGCGGGGTGGGGGGGGAGGGGTGGATCGGGAGAGAATAAAGAGAAATAGAAAAACCTGAGAGTCCGCGAGGCCCCGGACCGAGCGGCGTCAATTGGACGGAGCACGTGATCTCGGGGACACGTGACCCGGGCTCGCGGCCTGATTGATGGGAGCTTCTGACCAATAGGGAGCGAGCGGGGCGGGGCTGGAGGAGCGAGCCGGCGGCGGTTCCTCCAACCAATCGGGGAGCCCGAGGGGCGGGACTAGCACTGCTGATTGTCTGATCCGCAGGGCAGCAAGTTTCTCCAGTCCCCTGTTCAGGGCCCGGGGCCAGGGGAGGCTGTGGGCCTTTATTCCCCTCATTGGACACAAGGCTCGTTGGCTCACAACACACTGGCTCAGGTTTTAATAGAGACTTTTTAAATTCATCAATAAAAGCAGATAAACCTCGTGCTTCTGTAGAACAAACTTTCTAATATTTTATAGAATCAGCGAATGGTTATAGCACAGAAGGAGGCCATTCGGTCCGTCGAGCCCGTGCCGGCTCTCTGCAAGACTACTTCAGCTAGTCCCACTCCCCACCCTTTCCCCGTAACCCTGCAAATTTCTTTCCTTCAGGTACTCGAGGGGCCGCATGGCCAACTCCTGCTCCTATCTTCTATGTATCTATTATCCGAGGCGCAGGTAGGCCCCACAGCGGTGGCGGACTTGTGAGGAGCGGCGGCGGTGATATAAAGCAAGGTCCTGCAGACTGAGGCTACCCTCCTCGCTATTTACCACCCCACCAATTTTCGTGTCATCTGCAAACTTACTGATCATACCTTTTACATTCACATCCAAATAATTAATGTAGACCACAAACAGCAAGGGACCCAGTACCGATCCCTGCGGTACCCCACTGGACACAGGCTTCCAGTCACAAAAACAACCTTTGACCATCACCCTCTGCCTTCTGCCACTAAGCCAGTTTTGGATCCAATGTGCCAAGGCACCCTGGATCCCATGGGCTCTTACCCTCTTGGCCAGTCTCCTATGCGGGACTTTATCGAAAGCCTTACTGAAATCCATGTATACCACATCCACTGCAGTACCCTCATCCACACACCTAGTCACCCCCTCAAAAAAATTCAATCAAATTGGTCAGACATGATCTTCCCTTGACAAAGCCATGCTGACTATCCCTGATTAATCCTTGCCTCTCCAAGTGGAGACTAATTCTGTCCCTCAGAATTTTTTCCAATAATTTCCCTACCACTGATGTTAGGCTCACTGGCCTGTAATTCCCTGGTTTATCCCTACTACCCTTCTTGAATAATGGTACTATGTTAGCTGTTCTCCAGTCCTCTGGCACATCCCCTGTGGCCAGAGAGGTTCTGAAAATTTGTGTCAGAGCCCATGCAATCTCCTCCTTTGCCTCACACAGCAGCCTGGGATACATCTCGTCCGGGCCTGGGGATTTATCCACTTTTAAGCCTGCTAAAACCGCTAGTACCTCCTCCCTGTCGATGCTAATATGTTCAAGTATATCACAGTCCACCTGCCCGATTTCTATGTCTACATCGTCCTTCTCCATAGTGAACGCAGATGCAAAAAATTCATTTAAAACCCCACCTAAATCTTCTGGCTCCACACATAGATTGCCACTTTGGTCCCTAATGGGCCATACTCTTTCCCTAGTTATCCTCTTGCCCTTAATATACTTATAAAACACCTTAGGATTTTCCTTTATTTTGCTTGCCAGTGTTATTTCATGGCCCCTCCTCGCTCTCCTAATACAATGTAAAAGAGTATTGTTTTAGGAACAAGTATTTCTGTACAGGCTTTTAATCCAGTTTACATCTATAGATTTGTTTTAATTCATTCTTGGGATGTGGGCGTAGCTCGCAAGAGCAGCAAATATTGCCAATCCCCAGTTTCCCGTTGAGAAGGGGGTGGTGAGTCACCTTCTTGAACCGCTGCAGTCCGTGTGGTGAAGGTATTCCCACAATGTTGTTCGGTAAGGAGTTCCAGGATTATGACCCAGCAACGATGAATATATCTGAGTCAGGATGATGTGTGACTTGGAGGGGAACTTGGAGGTGATGGTGCTCCCATACAACAGCTGCCCTTGTCCTTCTAGGTGGTGGAGGTTGTGGGTTTTGGAGGTTCTATCAAAGTTCTGGTTGAGTTGCAGATGTATAAAGTTCCTTTCCTTCGCCCCCTCCCCCTCCCACCTCTCTCTCTCTCTCTCTCTCTCTCTCCCTCCCACCCTCCCATAGAGGCCAGAGTCTTGTATAGGCCCAGACCAGGTGGTGGATTCCCTTCCCTGAAGGACATTAGTAAACCAGTTGGGTTTTTATGTCAATCCCGCAGCTTTCATGGTCACTTTTTTCTAGTGCCGGTCCCACAAATTACCAGATTCACTGAGCTCAATTTCACAACCTGCATTTGTTTTCTTGTGGGTTGTCTCTCACACTCCCTGTTTTAAATTAATTTTACAGGGCACTGGAAGGGGAGGATTTACAGACGGTAAGCTCAAACCAAACATCACTTCAAGATCTGACAGTCACTCGACTCATTGGACCTGAATATCACCGGCCGCTGAACATGGAAGCAAAAAGCACCGTTCACAGCAGGGAGAAACCGTACACGTGTTCTGTGTGTGGACGAGGCTTCAGCCAACCCTCTGGCCTATTGAGACACAAGCGCATTCACACTGGGGAGAGGCCATTCACCTGCCCTGTGTGTGGGAAGGGATTCACTAATTCATCCAACCTGCTGACATACCAGCGTGTTCACACTGGAGAGAGACCGTTCACCTGCTCTGAGTGAGGGAAGGGATTCACTCAGTTATCCACCCTGCTGACACACCAGCGAGTTCACACCGCGGAGAGACCGTTCACCTGCTCGGACTGTGGGAAGTGCTTTAAAACTTCCTGGGAACTGATACGCCATCAACGTGTTCACACTGACGAGAGACCGTTCAGGTGCTCTCGCTGCGGGACTGGGTTCAGGCGATCATCTGAGCTCACTATACACCAGCGCACTCACACTGGGGAGAGGCCGTTCACCTGCTCCGTGTGTGGGGAGGGATTCACTCAGTCATCCCACCTGCTGACACACCAGCGAGTTCACAAGTGACTGCAGGGGGTGGATTCTGTTGTTGCTGCTGTTAATCACATCCAGGACTGAACCATGTTCATTCTGACAGGTGGGGATTGTTTCTGCTGATGTTAATAACTCTGGGAACTGGGCTGGAGTTTAATATTCTGGATATATGTCAAATAAATCAACTTTGTTTTAAACACATTGTTGTAGATTTTTGTCTTTCCCACCTGAGTGTTTAGCATCACCTGGCTGGAGCTCAGAAAGGACAATCTGGAGGAGGATCGTACAGTGGGAACAGAACTCCAGCCTGGACACAGTCCTTCAGGGCCATACTGAGAGGGGCAAACAGCACTTTGGTCTTTCTTGTCTCTCTTCACTGACAGCAAAGTTGCCGTGCGGGTTAATCTCGAGGCGTGTGAGAAACGTGTCCCAGCCACTCTGCCATGGTTCAGAGCTCCTAGGCACGGAGCAGAAGGCTCCTTTAGGAATGTACCCCAGTGCTTTTTTTTTAATGGCTTTATTAATCTGTGTTGCTACTTAGTGATTTGTGTATCTGTATCCCTGGATCCCTCTGCTCCTCCAGCCCATTTAGACTCTTAGTGGGAAATTCGGTGGCGCCCCCTTTGGGTCGCTAACGTCACCGGGGCTAATTTTAGCCCCCTGAAAAAGTTAGCGCACCTGCGCATTGAATTCAGTGGTAGCGCCCCAAGCAGGAGGTGGGGTGCTACTGGAAGTGCTCCCCTCCCTCTTGAGGCACTACCAGTGAATTTCACGGTGCTTCGTGTAACAGCGCCATGCTCGCCGGCACATAGCACCGTGTCATAGCAGACCTCCCTCCCTGATTAAAGCGGAGGGGCCTAGCACTGCGCACACCGGGGCCCTGCTGGACCACCGGGGAGTGGGGTGTCGGATCAAGAGGAGCGCCCGACTGAGCGATCGCGGCCGACACCCCAAAGAAGAAAGGGGAAGGGGGCAGGTGCTCACAGTTGGCCAAAATAAAAAGTTGCCACCCTACACCTGCCCTTTAAGTGGTGTCGCTGCGGCTGCAGGAACAACCCCTAACCCTGTCGGACATATCATCCGGCGATAGGTCAGGGGTCGCAACCCAATGTGGCAGCCGGGGTGCTGCGCACGGCGATTACGTCATTGCCGGCAGTGCAGTGCCGCGGGGCGCAACCAGCCGCCGCTAACCTTCCACTGAATATCACAGGAGGCACAAAGCAACCCAATTTCACCCCCTTGTCCAAGTAATGTGTGGTCTCCTTATTCTGCCCACCAAAACACACCACCTCACACTGATCTACAGTGAAATTCATTAACACACCACCTCACACTGATCTATAGTGAAATTCATTAACACACCGCCTCACACTGATCTACAGTGAAATTCATTAACACACCACCTCACACTGATCTGCAGTGAAATTCATTAGCACACCACCTCACACTGATCTATAATGACATTCATTAACACACCACTTCACACTGATCTACAGTGAAATTCATTAACACACCACCTCACACTGATCTATAGTGAAATTCATTAACACACCACCTCACACTGATCTATCATGAAATTCATTATCACACCACCTCACACTGATCTACAGTGAAATTCATTAACACACCCCCTCACACTGATCTATAGTGAAATTCATTAACACACCACCTCACACTGATCTATCATGAAATTCATTAACACACCACCTCACACTGATCTTTTGTGAAATTCATTTGCCAATTACACCCCCATGCTGAAATTTATTAATGGCTTCTTGCATTTTGTCTTCCTCAGTATTAACTCTACCTTTTTTGGTGTTATCAACAAACTTTGAAATTGTTCTTCTGATTCCCGAGTCCAAATTGTTTATGAACAACAGTGATCCCAGCACTGATCCCTCTGGACCACCACTGTACCTGAACTCTTAAATCACTCTGCTCCTCTACTCCTTTTAAAGTTTTACATAAGAGCATAAGAATTAGGAGCAGGAGTATGTCACATGGCCCCTCGAGCCTGCTCCGCCATTCAGTAAGATCATGACTGATCATCGACCTCAGCTCCACTTTCCCACCCGATCCCCATATCCCATGATTCCCCTAGAGTCCATATCTATCTCAGCCTTGAATATACTCAAAGGCTGAGCATTCACAGCCCTCTGGGGCAGAGAATTCCAAAGATTCATAACTCTCTGAAGAAATTCCTCCTTATCTCAGTCTTAAATGGCTGACCACTTATCCTGAGATTATGCCCCTTAGTTCTACACACTCCAGCCAGGGGAAACAACCTCTCAGCATCTACCCTGTCAATACCCCTCAAAATCTTGTATGTTGCAACTTAAAATGTACATTTCCCCTCATTTTTCCTCCCAAAATGTATCACTTCACATATCTCTACACTAAATTTCAGCTGACCTCTACCTGTTCAATCTACTAACCCATGTATATCACATTGAAATCACTCTTCACAGTTCCCCACACTCCCTATTGTAGTCTCATCTAGATATTTTGATCTTGTGCTCCATAAACCCATGCCCAGATCATTTGTCTATATTGAGAAGAGCAATGGTCCCAACACTGACCCTGGGGGACACCACTGTTTACATCCCTCCAGTCTGAACATCCATTAACCACTACTCTCTGTCCTTTACAAAACTTCCTATCCACGCTGCCCCACCCCCTTTAATACCATGAGCCTTAACTTGTCCTCCCACTTTTAAAGGTTTGTGTATCTGAGCCGCTTGTTTCCTACAATACATCACTGTCAGTGACTACACTTCCAAAGTACTTCATTGGCTGTGAAGCACATTGTGACGTCCTGAGGTGGTGAAAGGTGCTATATAAATGCAAGTCTTTCTTTCTTCTAGGTTTTAGAGATATTAACATAAAAAGGCTAAAATTCATTGTCATGAAGTGTCTCATGTAATATGCATTATGGGAAAGAGAAGTTTAGTCTGGGTTAGAAACTCAAGCAGGTGTTTCACTGCAGAGAGATCGCCATGGCAACACTGATGAGACATTCCATTCACTGAATCGACTGGTTGGAATCTGTAATCAGATCAGGGGAAAAACAGGTTTTGTCTGTTATTAAACACAATATAAGCTTAAAGCAGAGTGAGTAGTAGAATAGATTAAATTATAATGTGTGCTGTTCATACGTATAATTGTGAAACTATAAGAAATAACATAATTAACAGCAGGCATGGTAGTTTAGGGATGATGAGAACATTACTGAAGAAAAGTAACTGTTGGGAACCAGAGAATGTGTCCTTGTAAATCACAGATTAGCGAACTTCCAGCTGGTCTTTTCCTCGCTTCCTGCCAAAACTCAGCAGAGAAGACAAAGAAGAGTCAGGTGCCAGAGATGGATCACTGCAGAGTATAAAAGTGAGGGGATACTGATGTAAGGCGGCAGTCGGGACTGGAGATCAAGCTCAGGGCACCTGAGGTTCCATCCAGCGGGCTGACCTCGTGTAATGTTAGTGGGAGTGGTATGCAGACCTCCAAACAGTAATGCGGAGATTGGGGATGGCATTAAATGGGAAATTAGAGATGCGTGCAAGAAGGGCACAGCAGTTATCATGGGTGACTTTACCCGACCCTCCACCGACCCCACCCGACCTTCCCCTGACCACGGCCCCACACGACAGCACCACCGAACCCGACACAACCCGGCACTCCACCGATCCCGAACCGTCCCCACCCGACCCTCCACCGATCCCGGCCCACCCGAACCTCCACCGACCCCGACCCCGGCCCACCCGAACGTCCACTGACCCCACCCGACCCTTCACTGACCCCGGCCCCACCTGACCCTCCACTGACCCTGGCCCCACCCGACCCACCACTGACCCCATCCCCACCCGACCCTCCATTGACACCACACAACCTTCCACCAACCCCAACCCCACCCGACCCACCACCTACCCCGGCCCCGCCTGACTCTCCACTGACCCCGGCACCACCCGACCCTCCACATACCCCGACCCCACCCAACCCTCCACCGACCCCGGCTCCACCGACCCCACCCGACCCTCCACCGACCCCACCCGACCATCCACCTACTCCGACCTGACCCCACATGACCCTCCACCGACCCTGGCCCCACCCGACCCTCCACCTACCCTGACCCCACCCAAACCTCCACCAACCCCGGCCCCATCCAACCCTCCACCAACCCCACCCGACCCTCCACCGACCCCACCCGACCCTCCACCTACCCCACCCGACCCTCCACCGACTCCGGCACCACCTGACCCTCTACCTACCCTGACCCCAACCGACCCTCCACCGACCCCACCCGACCCGACACCGGCCCCACCCGACCCTCCACCTGACCCTCCACTGACCCCACCCGACGCTCCACTGACCCCACCCGACCCTCCACCGACCCCGGCCCCACCCGACCCTTCACCTACCCTGACCCCACCCGACCCGCCACCAACCCCACCCGACCCTCCACCGACCCCGGCCCCACCCGACCCTCCACCGCCCCTGGCCCAACCGACCCTCCCCCGACCCCACATGACCCTCCACTGACCCCGGCCCGACCCGACCCTCCACCGCCCCTGGCCCAACCGACCCTCCCCCGACCTGACATGACCCTCCACCGGCCCCACCCGACCCTCCACCGGCCCCACCCGACCCTCCACCGACCCCGACCCCACCCGATCCTCCACTGACCCCACCCGACCCTCCACCGACCCCGACCCCACCCGATCCTCCACTGACCCCACCCGACCCTCCACCGACCCCACCCGACCCTCCACCGACCCCGGCCCCACCCGACCATCCACCGACCCCGACCCCACCCGATCCTCCACTGACCCCACCCGACCATCCACCTACCCCGACCCCACCTGACCCTCCACTGACCCCACCCGACGCTCCACCGACCCCACCCGACCCTCCACTGACCCCGGCCCCACCCGACCCTTCACCTACCCTGACCCCACCCGACCCTCCACCAACCCCACCTGACCCTCCACTGACCCCGGCCCCACCCAACCCTCCACTGACCCCACCCGACCCTCCACCTACCCCGACCCCACCCGACCCTCCACCGACTCCACCCGACCCTCCACCGACCCCAGCCCCACCTGACCCTCCACCTACCCCGACCCCACCCAACCCTCCACCGACCCCACCTGACACTCCACCGACCCCGGCCCCACCCGACCCTCCACCACCACCGGCCCCAACCGACCATCCCCCGACCCTGGCCCCACCCGACCCTCCACCGACCCCGACCCCACCCGACCCTACACCGACCCTGGCCCCACCTGACCCTCCACCGACCCCACCCGACCCTCCACTGACCCCGACCCCACCTGACCCTCCACTGACACCGGCCCCACCCGGCCCTCCACTGACCCTGGCCCCACCCGACCCTCCACCGACCTCACCCGACCCTCCACCTACGCCGACCCCACCCGACCCTCCACCGACCCCGGCCCCACCCGACCCTCCACCGACCCCACCCGACCCTCCACTGACCCCACCCGATGCTCCACCGACCCCACCCGACCCTCCACCGACCTCGGCCCCACCCGACCCTCCACCGGCCCCAGCCCCACCCGACCCTCCATCGACCCCAGCCCCACCCGACCCGGCCCACCACCGACGGGGGAAACCGAGTTATTAATGTCCTGAAATACTTTCAGTGATTACTGTAATATTCGAGAGAGAAAATTCTATCAGCTCCGGACTTTGATTCAGTTTGTTTCTCTCTCTCTCTGTTTGTGTTTAGACTGAGCGACAATAAACTGGGAGATTCAGGAGTGAAACTACTGTCTGCGGCTCTGAGGGACCCAGAGTGTAAAATACAGACACTGGAGTAAGTACCAGACTGTGAGAGATTGTGTTTATAATAACTGGATGTCTGACACTGTACATTATTATTAGTATCAGTAATAGTGTTATTAATAAACTCTGGGGATTTACTCTGATTCCTGTTATTTCTCTCTCTGATCCACAGGCTACAGGCTGTCGGTCTCACAGATTCTTGTGCCGAGGATCTTGCCTCCGCTCTCAGTACAAACCACTCACTGATGGATCTGATCCTGAGTGATAATGAACTGGGAGATTCAGGAGTGAAATCACTGTCTGCAGCTCTGAGGAACCCGGACTGTAAAATACAGACACTGGGGTAAGTACCAGACTGTGTGAGATAGTGTTTATAATAACTGGATGTCTGACACTGAACATTATTATTAGTATCAGTAATAGTGTTATTAATAAACTCTGGGGATTTACTCTGATTCCTGTTATTTCTCTCTCTGATCCCCAGTCTATGGAGAGTCGGTTTCACAGATTCTTATACCGAGGATCTCGCCTCCACTCTCAGTACAAACCGCTCACTGACGGATCTGAACCTGGGTAATAATAAACTGGGAGATTCAGGAGTGAAACTAGTGTCTGTGGCTCTGAGGATCCCGGACTGTAAAATACAGAAACTGCAGTAAGTACCAGACTGTGTGAGATAGTGTTTATAATAACTGGATGTCTGACACTGAACATTATTAGTAGTATCAGTAATAGTGTTATTAATAAACTCTGGGGATTTACTCTGATTCCTGTTATTTCTCTCTCTGATCCCCAGGCTGGGTAGTGTCAGTCTCACAGATTCTTGTGCCGAGGATCTCGCCTCCGCTCTCAGTACAAACCAGTCACTGAGGATTCTGACCCTGGGATCAAACTCCTTCACAGACCGATCTGTCCCCACTCTCCACCACCTCATACTGGCCTGCAGGAGTCTGGAGTGGATCGGGTGAGTGTTTGTGTTAATGTTTAATATAATAAATAAAATATCAATGGGATTCAGTCACTTTTCTGGGTAATATTTGTCTGTAATTATTATTGAAATATTAACCCCTGTCTCGCAGTTGTTCACACTGATGTTCAATCTGTTTATTTCCTGTTTAATCTTTAATCTGTTTCAGGCTGTGGAGGAATCAGTTCAGTTCATCTGGAGAGAGACTCCTGTGTGTGCTGCAGGAAACAAGACCCGGACTGAGTGTGTCTGTGTGAACATTCCAATTGATGATGTCACTGCTCCCATTGTGTGACCATTCCAATTGATGATGTCACTGCTCCCATTGTGTGACCATTACAAGTGATGACGTCACTGCTCCCATTGTGTGACCATTTCCGGCCGTTGATTTGATTTTAATATAATTTAAGGGTTTCCAGCTCGAGCTGATCACATCATCTCCAATTGTGAGGTCAGAGACCCAGCCACAGGGTCACGTGACTCAACCGCTCCCAGGCTGCACCCCTTTCAAAATGGATGTGTGAGTGTCTGCAAATTGCAGAGTCTGTGTGAGTGTGTCTGTATGTGAGTGAGTGTCTGTGTGTCTGCAAATTGTAGAGTCTGTGTGAGTGTGTCTGTATGTGAGTGAGTGTCTGTGTGTCTGCAAATTGCAGAGTCTGTCTGAGTGTGTCTGTATGTGAGTGGGGTGTCTGTCATCGACGACAAAGTCCAACACCACCTTCAGTGTGCCAGTGCAGCCTTCGGTCGCCTGAGGAAGAGAGTGTTTGAAGACCAGGAACTCAAACCCGGCACTAAGCTCATGGTCTACAGAGCAGCAGTGATACCCACCCTGCTGTATGACTCATAGACATGGACCATGTACAGCATGCACCTCAAAGCACTGGAGAAGTACCACCAATGCTGCCTCCGCAAGATCCTGCAAATCCATTGGCAGGATAGGCGCACCAAAGTCAGTGATCTTGCTCAGGCCAACATCCCCAGCAGCGAAGCTTTGACCACGCTCGATCAGCTCCGATGGACGGGTCACATTGTCTGCATGCCCGAAACGAGACTCCCAAAACAAGCACTCTACTCGGAGCTCCGGCACAGCAAGAGAGCCCCAGGTGGGCAGTGGAAACGCTTCAAGGACACTGAGGAAGTGCACTTTTATATTACAAAATGGCTTCACAAGGTACAGAATAGAAAACACAAAATGGCTTCCATAGATTAGTAATTGCTAGTTCTGCTGAAAAAGCAGAACTCTCCAATTAACAAAATGACCTCAACTGTTAATTAGGACAAAGACCTTCAAAGGTACATACTGTAAGCCTCCCTATCTCTTTCTCATAGCTAGATGAAGAGAGTCCTTGAGTCATGTATAAACCAGGATAGGGAGTCAGAGAAGAACAGAACTTATAGATTAGGTAACCCTATCTATAGGCATTCCTTTTTGTTCCAGTCCTTTTTATCCTTGATTACAGTTTGACTAACACTATATTTTTCTTGTTACTAATTATGATCTCAGACTTCGATCATGTGATTCTGAAGGCTTGCTTTAACTATAAATATGTTACCTTTTGCCTATGATCTTAGAAGTGGTCAGTGTAGCCATTGTCTACATGTCCGCTTCCCTTGTATACAAGAACTAATAAAGTCTTCCTTTGACGATACTTTGTGTTTAAAGAGTCTTACTTGGAAGTCGAGACTTCGACAGTCTTACTTGGAGGTTCCACCGAGATCGCTTGCTGCCTTTCGGTAAGTCACAGACAAAGACATCGTGAATTTCTAGTGACAGATCCTGAATGGCCACAGTGATGTTTTATCACATAATAAGGATTTCTCATTAGATACTGAATTGGTGTAGTCTGTTTCTTCCGACGAGAGTACTGCGATCAAGTTAAGACTCGTGTTTTAGATTTGAGTTGAATCCTGTAACTTTTGCTTCTTTTATTTTAATGTTAAAAGGAGGAGGATACTGACGGCTCAGGTCTCAAAACTATCGGGCAAAGGAGACAAGGGAAAAGTTGGCAGGGTTGCGTCGAGGACTAATAAAGGTACCAGGTTGTGAAAGAGAGCGCTAAAGGTTAAAACTGCAGTATCAAGGGTGGGTCCCTTGAGCCGGGGTTAAAGTCCCGTGGCAGAAAGTATCGTTTGAGGATTGTCACTGTGTTTTAAAGACCTGTATTACCAGGCTCAGGATTATTCTCCGTTGAGATACCTTCTACAAGGGTTCAAGCCCCTCGCATTAAAGCATAAGGATTTAATATGAACATAGAGGTTAAGAATTATCACAACCATTGTTTTCCATTTTGTTTGTTGATTGTTGACAACATTAAGACAGAAGACTTTCACATAAAGGATAAGTTAAATGTTAAGGACTCAGCTTGTAGTGGCGTACAACGCAAACTGAGAATTGACTATTTGTTTAGTTTAGAGTATAAGATCAATGTCTGAACATTTTAATGTCTGTTTGCCTGTTTGGGCTGTTGCATTACTTGTCATTACTTTGATTGTTGTTATCACTTGTTATTGTTCATCACTTATGGTCCTTTGGACAGTCAGTAATAGTCGTAAGGGGGTAAAGGGCGAAACTTGCAATCTAGAAGAAGAGTGCCTAGTATAAATTAAGAACTAAAACTTTACTAAGATGGGAGCTTCACAGAGTAAGATCCCAGAAAAAGGGACTCCCGCTTTTTTACATCTTTAACAACTATGGTCGAATGTCCACAAATGATTTATCTAAATGGTCTAAATAGACCAAGAAAGACAAACACCCATTCCGAGCTACGGACAATAGTCCATGAGTTACCGGACCCCTCAGAGGACTTAGAAAAAGCAATTAATGAGCTCAAAAGCATCGTTATTTGCCATCAGCCCACTATTGTGGACATCGACCAGCTACTCAGAGCTTGGTTGAAAGATTCCAAATACCACCTTTTAACAGATGGTCCAGGTAGTTTCAACCGTATTAACGACCATAGAATAAATCAGCACTGTAATCTGAAACACTACCGGACCAACTTATATACAACTATGCATGCTAAATTCCCAAAAAGAACTAATTGGACAAAAATAATTGAAACCACTCAGAAAAATGACGAAGACGTTGAGGATTATATAGAAAGAATAGAAGCAATTATGGGGCAACATTCTGGAATGACCAAGGAAAACTACCAGATCCCTTTAGTTAATGCCCTTGTAAATGGTCTCAGAGCAGAACTTAAAGAACCATTGACTTTAGTCTGCCTAGATTGGAGACATAAAACAACTCCTGAACTAACACAAATTCTGAAAGGAATTCAGGAGAGAAATAGAGACCAAAAGAGTAAGGTTTCCCTCTTAATGGAGCAGACAGCTCCCGCAGCTCCGACTGCCCAGACTACCATTTATTATCAGGGCCACTACAGAGGACGAGGCAGAGGGTATAATAGAGGCGGATTTAGAGGAAATAGTAGAGGAGGGACTGGCAGAGGCCAGTGGGACGGAAGAGGCGCAAACTCTCCGTGTTTTAACTGTGGTCAGATCGGACACTGGAAGTCCGACTGCCCGTTCCCCAAGCAGCAGAATCAAGGATGGGGAGGTGCCCCAAACAATGTAAATACCCAAGCCCAGGTTCACACTCGTCCGCAGACAGGTTTTACAACAGGGAATCCTTGGGGAGGTCAAAATACGGAAGGACAATTCGGATCCCCAGGGCAAAATTATTCAGCATGACGCGGAGAAACAGCCCCGAACGTTACCCACATTCTTCAATTACCTTCAGTATCACTAAATTCTAGCGATGAGCCATATTTATCCATAGAAATGCAGGGCAATAGAGTCCCTTTTCTCGTTGACACAGGAGCCACAACCTCACAACAAAGCAATACGCTAGAGGAACTCCGTGTACTGGAAAGAATGTCACATGTGTAGGACTTTCCAGCGTCTCACAGACTATGACATGGTCACAACCATTACAAATACGAGCTGACAATTTTTCTGACCAGCATGTTTTTTTGTTATCAGACGAAGCCCCCATGAACCTTTTAAGGAGAGATTTGCTGTGCAAAATGCAGGCAACAATAATTTGTTCAGAAAAAGGACTGCAGGTGCACATCTCTACCGATAGATGTACTATGTGCCCTTTACAAGAATGCTCCCCTCCCATCGTCTACCAGTGGACAAACAAAAACCAAGAATTAAGCCACACATTAATGATGATTGTAGGAGCACTGCAATGTGCCTCAAGAACAGTCTCAGAGCACCAGAAGGATTTGAAATTAGACAGCTGGCATGTGAATCTGCATTGTGTAGTGGATGTACCCGTCTACCTTTAAGGGAACGATTGAGTGCAACCGTTCACCTTTAAGAGAACTACTTTAGGTGTGGCACTATTTGATTGGCTTCTGTATACGGTAATACCGACAGTGACCACACCAGTATATAAGTGATGTTACAGGATATCTAGGGCAGATTCGCCCTGACCTCTGAATAGTAAAGACCTGTTTGTTTGTACTTCAAAAGTCTGTGTATTTATTTACTGCACAACCCACAGACTTTACAGTGGCGACGAGGCCGATCGTACCCTACGGCAAGAGTAGCAAAGTAACAAAGAGCGTCGAAGAGAGGCAACCGCCCTCGTCGTGCTACCAAAAGAAAACACGAGGCTACAACAACAGAAAGTGTGGTACTTTACAGAAGCTGGAAGACTAGCAACAAAAGCTTCATTAGCAACAGGCACTGATTACCCTGCTACCACGGTGTGGAGTGAGCTGACCAGCAAGAAACAAGGCGGCCGAAGAGACTGTGAGTAGGGGAAGGGGTAGAAGTATCCGGAGGAGAAGGGCAGAGCACTCGACCTCGGTCGAGGGGGAGCTGTACCGGCCAAAAGTCGGGTCCAACGGCGTCGGGTGACAGCCGGACCGCGATCGGCGGGAAAAATCCGGGCAGCGACCGCAGCCACAAAGCGCTGAGCCTGCGAGTAGGCGCGGGAGGAGAAACCCAGCCGCAGCTGGGGAGGGAAACACCAGTCTGCGAGAGGGCTGGGGAGGCGAACGGGAACCGTGCGGGTGAGAGCCGGGTGCGGAGTGAGAGACTGCGAGGAGCCAGTCCAGCGGCTGAGCTGTTCTCCACCAACGGGGTACTCAGAGCCGGCAAAACCGAACGTGCGGGAGTGGGAGAGCGAACAGGAGCCGAGAACGGGGAGAGAGACTGCGCGAGAGCCAGTCCAGCGGCTGAACTGTTCTCCACCTACGGAGTACCCAGAGCCGGTAGAACCGAATGTGCGGGAGAGGAAGAGACAGAGCCGAGCACGGGGAGAGAGAGACTGCGCGAGAGCCAGTCCAGCGGCTGAACTGTCCTCCGTTAACGGGGTGTACCCAGCACCGGTAGAGCCGTGCGGGCGGGAGGAAAAGACAGAGCCGAGTAAGGGGAGCTGTGCGAGAGCCAGCCCAGCGGCTGAATCTGTCCGCTGTGGGGAAAGCGTACCCCTTACACCAGGGAGAAACGCGGAAAGCCGCCATTAGGCGGAGAAGACGACAGAGGCGGGAAACCACCATTGAAGTGGGCGGGGAGAGAAAGGAAGAGCGGGAAACCGCCATTTTTGCGGGAAAAGAACCGCCATCTTAACTGCCATTGAAGTGGGCAGAGAGAGAGAGAGAGAGAGAGAGAAGGGAAGAGCGGGAAACTGCCATTTTCGCAGGAAAACCGCCATTTTAGAAAAAAAAAGATAATAAATAATACTTAAAGAAATACTGTGCTGCTTCAAAGAAAGAAAGATGCCTAAGCGAGGGAATATTAATGATTTTAATTCTGAAATAGAAGACTGGGCCACGTACGTGGAACGCATAGAGATCTATTGTGAAGCCAACAAAATAGAGGAAGACGACAAGGCGATAACATTGCTAAACTCGATGGGGGCAAAAACATATGGGCTCTTGAAGCATCTAATAGCACCAGCTAAACCAGCGGATCAGACCTTCGAAGAAATTGTGGCTGTGCTGAAGGACCACTTGAACCCCACACCGTTGATGCTGGCTGAACGATTCAAATTCTACGCAAGAACGCAGAGGAAAGACGAAAGCAATGCGCAGTACTTGGTCGAACTGCGTAGGATAGCGAAATACTGTCAGTTCGGAGGGAATCTGACAGCGGCACTGTGGGACAAGTTCGTATGCAGATTGTCCAAAGAAGGAATGCAGAAGCGACTACTGGAAGAAAACGACCTCACATTGGACAGGGCTGTCCTCATAGCTGCATCACACGAAGCCGCAGCGAAAGGAACGGCCGAAATGCAGCTAAAGGCGGCGGCACTCGGGGTGGACCAAATTACTTCGAGCACAACAAAATGCTACCGTTGTGGGAAGATCACGCATGACCAGAATCACTGCTGGTTTAAGAACCAAGAGTGTCGGAAATGTGGCAAACTGGGTCACATCGCGAAGGTATGCAGGTCCGGGAAAAAGACCAACAATCAACGGAAGTGATATACCTATCAATTCCTCCAATAAAAGGCGAAGAGTTACGAAGGTGACTAAAGGTTTTTATTGACTAAATAACAGAGCCCACTCTCGTGGGTGATCCGATCCAAGCAGGAGGAATACCAGCCAGTCGCTCACCTTTATACCTGGCCTGGTGGGTGGAGCCAAGGCAGAGTCGGCAGTGGTCATCCCAGGTATAGCAGTGTGGCAAGAGGCGACCTCGTACCGTGATACAATAGTGGTCAGTGATACAGTTATAATGAACAGTGGTGAACAGTGCTAACTACTAACAGTGATACGATAGTGAACGTGGTTTACCACATTCACCCCTTGTTTAGAATTAAGTCCGGCGGGGTGAAGTGTACTACCAATTCTGGTAGGTCAGTCTGTCCGGAGGCTTCGTAAGCCTCTCCGATCGCCGCAGCGGTGGTGTTGCCTTATCCGGTGCTGGTGCCTTATCCGGTGTTGATGCTGGTGTTTGCGTGGTCGGCGAGGGCTCGTGGGGTTCCGGCATGCCGTCTACCTGGACTGAGGTTGGGGGGGGGTGGTGGCGGTGTTTCCGGATCGGCTGAGGGTGCGAGGTCTCGTAGGGAGACAGTGTCCTCCCGCCCGTCTGGGTACGCCACGTAGGCATACTGGGGGTTGGCGTGCAGGAGGTTCACCCTCTCGACCAGGGGGTCCGTTTTATGGGTCCTCACGTGTTTCCGCAGCCAGACCGGCCCCGGGGCGGTCAGCCAGGTTGGTAGAGTGGTTCCCGTAGTCGACTTCCTGGGGAAAACGAACATTCGTTCATGGGGGGTGGTGTTAGTGGCCGTGCAAAGTAATGACCGGATGGAGTGCAGCGCTGTCGGGAGGACTTCTTGCCAGCGGGAGGTTGGGAGGCCCTTAGACTTTAAGGCTAAGAGGACGGCCTTCCATACCGTCGCGTTCTCTCTTTCCACCTGACCGTTACCTCTGGGGTTGTAGCTGGTGGTCCTGCTTGCTGCAATACCTCTCTCTAGGAGGAATTGCCGGAGTTCCTCGCTCATGAAGGAGGAGCCCCGGTCGCTGTGTATATAGTTCGGGAACCCGAACAAGGCGAAGAGGGCATTCAGGCACTTAATGACCGTGCTACTGGTCATGTCGGGGCAGGGGAAGGCAAAGGGGAAACGGGAGTACTCATCAACGATGTTGAGGAAGTACACATTACGGTCAGAGGACGGGAGGGGCCCCTTAAAGTCGATGCTCAGGCGCTCGAAGGGGCGGGTGGCCTTGATCAGGCTTGCTCGGTCCGGCCTATAGAAGTGCGGTTTGCACTCCGCACAGGTCTGGCAGTTCCTGGTCATGGTCCTGACCTCCTCGATGGAGTAGGTCAGGTTGCGGGCCTTAATGAAATGGTAGAGTCTGGTGACTCCGGGGTGGCAGAGCTGGTTGTGGAGGGTCTGAAGCCTATCGATATGCGCGCTGGCGCATGTCATTCGTGAAAGGGCATCAGGGGATTCGTTCAGCTTGCCTGGCCGGTACAAGATCTCATAATCGTAGGTGGAGAGCTCGATTCTCCATCTCAAAATCTTGTCATTCTTGATTTTGCCCTCCAGCTTGTTATTAAACATGAAAGCCACCGAACGCTGGTCGGTGAGGAGGGTAAATCGTTTGCCTGCCAGGTAGTGCCTCCAGCGCCGTACTGCCTGCACGATCGCCTGGGCCTCTTTCTCGACCGACGAATGTCGGATCTCGGGGCCCTGTAGGGTCCTTGAGAAGAAGGCCACTGGCCTCCCCTCCTGGTTTAGGGTGGCGGCTAAGGCGAAGTCGGATGCGTCGCTCTCCACCTGAAAGGGGATGGACTCGTCCACTGCGTGCATCGTGGCCTTGGCTATGTCTCCCTTAATGAGGGAGAAGGCCGCGCACGCCTCCTCCGTGAGGGGGAAGGAAGTGGCTTTCAGGAGGGGTCTGGCTTTGTCCGCGTAATTGGGTACCCATTGGGCATAGTAGGCGAAAAGCCCCAGGGTTCTCCTAAGTGCTTTAGGGCAGTGGGGGAGGGGTAGCTCCATGAGGGGGCGCATTCTTTCTGGGTCGGGGCCGATGATTCCGTTCTCCACTACGCAGCCGAGGATGGCAAGGCGCGTGGTGTTAAACACGCATTTCTCCTTATTGTAGGTGAGGTTCAGCCGTTGGGCCGTACGGAGGAATTTCTCCAGATTCGCGTCATGTTCCTGCCGGTCGCGGCCGCAGATAGTGACGTTATCTAGGTAGGGGAATGTAGCCTGCAGTTCGTTCTGGTCAACCATCTGGTCCATCTCCCTTTGGAAGACCGAGACCCCATTAGTGACACCGAAGGGGACCCTAAGGAAGTGGTATAGGCGCCCATTCGCCTCGAAGGCGGTATACTGGCGGTCCTCAGGGTGGATAGGGAGTTGGTGGTAGGCCGACTTCAGGTCGATGGTCGAGAATACTTTATACTGTGCAATCTGATTGACCATGTCAGATATGCGGGGGAGGGGGTATGCGTCCAGCTGGGTATATCTGTTTATGGTCTGGCTGTAGTCGATGACCAGGCGGTTTTTATCGCCGGTCTTTACAACTACGACCTGGGCACGCCAGGGGCTGCTGCTCCCCTCGATAATGCCCTCTTTCAGGAGGCGCCGCACCTCAGAGCTAATGAAGGCTCTGTCCCCGGCGCTATACCGCCTGCTTTTGGTAGCGACGGGTTTGCAGTCAGGGGTAAGGTTAGCAAACAGAGAGGGTGGCGGGACCTTGAGGGTGGAGAGGCTGCAGGTGTTACGCGGTGGGCGGTTTAACGTTTGCTGGTTGTTGACTGTGAGTGGGGGGAGGGGTCCACCGTATGCTAGGGTTACGCTTTGGAGGTGGGATTGGAAGTCCAGCCCTAGTAGGACGGCAGCGCAGAGATGGGGGAGGATGAGGAGTTTAAAGTTTTTATACTCCGTGCCCTTAACCGACAGGGTCACGACACAGTAGCCGCTGATGTCCGTGGCGTGGGACCTCGATGCCATCGAGATTCGGCTGTGCATTGGTAGGACAGAGAGGGAGTAGTGGCTCACCGTGTCTGGGTGGATGAAGCTCTCCGTGCTTCCGCTGTCGAACAGGCAGGTCGTGGCGTGGCCGTTCACTTTGATGTCCATCATTGACTTGGACAGATGGTGCGGGCGGGCTTGGTCCAGGGTGACGGAAGCTAGTGTGTAGCTGAGCGAGTCGTTGTCATCTGCGGGCGAGGCGGTCGGGCGTGGTGAGTAAAATGGCGTCTCCCACGAGGTAGGGCCCCATGAGGCACTATTGGGGTCGGTTGCCTTAATCAAAGATGGCCGCCCCATGACTCATGTGTGGGGATGCTGGCCTCAGTTGCCCTAAACAAAGATGGCTGCCCCCATGACTCATGTGTGGGGATGCTGGCCTCAGTTGCCCTAAACGAAGATGGCCGCCCCCATAGTTCGCATGCGGCACTGCTGGCCTCTGAGGATCCGCTCCTGCAGGCCTTGGAGAAGTGGCCTTTCTTCAGGCAGGTTTTACATATGGAGTTCTTGGCTGGGCAGCGCGACCTCGGGTGCTTCTCCTGGCCACAAAAAAAAACAGCCGGCGGCCCGATCACGGATGCCCGATGTCGGGGCCGGTGCCAGGGGTGGCGGGGCCGGTCGGGTCCGGGACGCCGACGCAGAGGTAGGTCCCGGGGGCGGCGCTGGGAAGGGTGCTGTGGTAGGGGTCGGGCCCGAGTCCCAGGGTCGCGAGCAGTACCTGGTGAATGCTTCCTGATCTTGGTGGGCCACTTCCAGGGAGATAGCGAGGGCTTCAGCTTTTTCCATGCTGAGGTCTTTAGCTTCCAGCAGTCTTTGCCGTGAGTACTCGGACCGTAGGCCTTTCAGGAATGCGTCGCGGATATTATCTTCAGTATTTTCGGCTGCCGACACCGATTTAAAGTCACAGTTCCTGGCGAGTGCATATAGCGCCTGTGAGAATTCGGCTACTGATTCTCCTGGCTGTTGCGGCCGTGATCTTAGGAGGTGCCTAGCGTACATGTAGTTTACCGGGGTCCGGTACTTCTGTTTCAGCAGGTTGATGGCGGTCTCGTAGGTAGTCATGTCCTCGATGAGAGTGTATACTCTCGGGCTCAGTTGTGCCTGCAGGACACTTAGTTTGGATGCCTGAGGGACGCTGGATTCTCTCAGGTATGATTCGAAGCAGACCAGCCAGTGTTTAAAGTCTGCGGCTGAGTTTGCTGCTCGTGGGTTCAGGTCCAGGTACGGCAGTCTGAGGGCTCGCAGCCAAGCTGGCTGGCGTGGCTGTGCTCCTGGGAGCTGCGCTGGTGGCTCCTCCGCCGGTTGTGACTCGTTGTCGGACATCATTAAATTTAGTCAATAAAATTGATATACCTATCAATTCCTCCAATAAAAGGCGAAGAGTTACGAAGGTGACTAAAGGTTTTTATTGACTAAATAACAGAGCCCACTCTCGTGGGTGATCCGATCCAAGCAGGAGGAATACCAGCCAGTCGCTCACCTTTATACCTGGCCTGGTGGGTGGAGCCAAGGCGGAGTCGGCAGTGGTCATCCCAGGTATAGCAGTGTGGCAAGAGGCGACCTCGTACCATGATACAATAGTGGTCAGTGATACAGTGCTAACTACTAACAGTGATACGATAGTGAACGTGGTTTACCACAGGAAGCCACCACAAGAAAAGTACAACAAGGTACACAAGGTGGCTGAAAAGAGTTCAGACGAACAGAATTCAGACTGAGACCCAAACAACCAGGAGCTGGGTAGTCTGAAGATCCACAATGTGGGGAAAGAAACTGATCTACAAACGATTTGGGTCATACTAAAAATAGCTGGAGTCCAAGTACGAATGGAGCTGGACACTGGATCAGCTCTATCAGTCATCAACCGAAGGGACTACCACCGGCTATTCTCTCACATACCTTTGAGAAATACCAAGTTCGTATTACAGACATACACGGGGCATAATGTATACCCCATGGGGAAAATAAGAGTCAAGGTGAGAGATAGAGGGAAAGAACACCCAAGAATGAATTTGTACGTATTACCTGAGGGAGGACCACCACTTCTAGGACGGGAGTGGATTAAGAAAATAGACATGGAATGGCACTACCTAAAAGCCATAATGAAGGAGGATTCGGTGCAAGCTATCAGCTCAGATTCTGAGATGGATGACGATAAGACCAATTCAAATATGCATGACAAGGCTAAAGGGGACTTGCCGACGATGGGGAAGGAAACAAAGACATGCAGAAAGACTTATGTCACCAAGAAGAATAAAGTTACAGAGCAGAACTCCAGGTTGACAGAGAATTCTGAGCCTGTTCAAGCTAAGGATTCATCCACGATGGAAGAACACCGAGCTCGGACTCAAACTTATGTCAAAGTGCGACAACAATTAGAACAGTGGAGTGACTGTCTCGTACAAGAGATGAAAAATATGGAAAAGTTCTGGGACACTGAATGGGAGAACCTGGAAAGACAACAGAGACAGCTAGCTCGAGAAAAGAGCGACCATAGAGCCATCGTGGCCAAGTACCGATCACATCTCCCTGAAACTGTTCAGGAACTAGACTATTTACAGAACGACCTAAAGGAAGAGGAATCTTCAGGAAGCCAGGATTTTATCCCAGTTCATCTCTACGACTCGTTGCAAGCAGAGTGTAACAAGTTGAAGGAACAGTATGAACGGGCCCAGACTACAATCCTGGAAGGGGTTAACTCAGCAACCTCCGAAAAGCTAGTTTTAGTGAAAGCATATGAACAACTAAAGTTTGAACATGAGTGAGAATTACAAAGGCTGCAGGAAATGTTTGACGAGCTCCAGGCCAAGACAGACTTATCGGTAGAGATTCCATCCGTAGATGGAAAATTAGAGGTGGAAGACATAGCAGAATGTGAAATTCAAGATGTCCAAGAACTCGTTAAATTATTGAAGGAAACCCAAGACAAATATGAGGCGGCAATGGCAGAGGTCCAACAACTTGAAGAACATATTCAACTAGGAATCCGGGCAGTGGAAGGAAAGGCCAATGGAAGGAACACAGAGACTGTAGGAATGTCCCCTGATCAGGAGTTAGAGAACACCAAGGCGCAATTTCTTCGAGCGCTTAAAACCAAAGGACCGGAGGAAAGGAAGGTGAAAACATTGGAGGGAAAGGTGGATGAAATGGAGAAGGCGCTAATCCACAGTGTCCCCGTAGAAGAGTTAACGGCCAGCCAACTCTTATACACGCTGAGGGACAAGACTCCAAAATGGGAACACGAGTTTCAGGTTTCAAAGGGAAAGAATTCGGAGCTTCCAAAAGTCACGGAGAGAGCTGAGGGGGCAACACAGCTTGCACATGGATGTCAAAAGTATGCTGAATTACGTCAAGGGGGACAGAAGAATGCGGAAACAGCTACTTCAGTAGAAGGATTAAATAGCCTGATAACGGAATCCCCGATGGAAGGGAAGGTATTGAACTCACAAATGAGGCCAGGCGTGAAGGAATGGCAGACATCCCAGGAAGAGCGGGATGAATATGAATGCTTGAAGAAGTCTTTTCAAGAAAGATGGTCAGAGAAGGAACCACCGTCGGCTAACGTCCAGTTGGATAAGAAGGAAGTAGAAGGGCCCCTCACTGGCCTAACTCAGGATGACCCCGAATACTATCATGGCCTATTGAGTGACACTGAATATTACGAGGATCTGGTCTGCCCAGTTTGTGATGAAAACTCCCAAAGTACAGAAATCCGCATGAAGCACTTAAGGTCTAATGAACATAGAGAGTTGGTGGCGCTACAGATGGCCACAGAGAAAGGAGCTCCGAGAGTTTCAAAAAGGCAGAAAAGAAAAAGAAGCAGGAGATAATAACTGTCTAAAATACTATCATCTCAGGCGGGACACCATGAAAGGAGCTAAATTAGTTGAAAACCCGAAAATTATCAAGACAGCCAGTTGGTTGTAAAAGTCCGCACTGCTGGTTCAACAGGACGGAAGGTCAAGCTGTTACATTAAGAAAAAGGCTATGGAGGAGTCACGCTAGCCATGTGAACCGGCTACACCAAAGAGATGCTGTTCGGAATGAGTCAAGATCAGAGACTGAATCTATGAACTGTTTCCGCAGAGACTGAACCTGTGAACTGTTCCCACCGAAAGTATATCTGTAAACTGTTTTATATGACGTTGACTCCACCGGAATTATCTCTGTAAATTGTTTGTTCTCCACCGAGAGTATATCTGTAAATTGTTATGTGAAGTTGAAGATATGTATGTTTAACGGGGACCCTGTAAGTAATAAGCTAAAAAGGGAGGATTGTAGTGTATGTACCCGTCTACCTTTAAGGGAACGATTGAGTGTAACCGTTCACCTTTAAGAGAGCTACTTTAGGTGTGGCACTATTTGATTGGCTTCTGTATACGGTAATACAGACAGTGACCACACCAGTATATAAGTGATGTTACAGGATAACTAGGGCAGATTCGCCCTGACCTCTGAATAGTAAAGACCTGTTTGTTTGTACTTCAAAAGTCTGTGTATTTATTTACTGCACAACCCACAGACTTTAGACTTTACACATTGCACTGCCTTTTATGATGACACGGGAAAGGACACAACTATAAAAGACTGTTACAAACCCTTTTTGGGCCAGAACTTCCTGTTTAAAATTCAGACAATCTTTATTGGACCCGAAGGAATAGCAGCTGCCGTAACGTTAACTCCAGAAGCATGGGAACTATTTCAAGTCAAGGACTCTAATCCACACTGCACTCTCGCTGTCGCAAACGGCCATCACCCAAGAGATCTAGGGCCAATGGTCCTCCATTTTTGCTGCGAAATGATCACCCAATTGGTGACCAAGCCCCAAACAGATTTATCAGAAACTCCTATTTCCAATAGTGACTTAGCGTACTACGTAGATGGGTCAGCCCTTAGGGATGACAAGGGATCACTTAGGGCTGGATATGTCATATCAGATGATCACTCGATTGTGGAAGCGCTCTCACTACCTCAATCCTTTTCAGCGCAACAAGCAGAACTCTTCGCCCTTACCAGAGCTTGCATATTGGCTAATGATCAAACCGTTAACATTTACACCGACTCCAGGTATGCTTTTGGGGTTGCTCATGATCACGGACAGACCTGGAAATTAAGGGGATTTTTAACCTCTTCAGGATCAACTATTAAGAATGCCGAACAAATCGATAATCTTTTAAAGGCTCTAATGTGTCCTACTAAAATTTCAGTTATTAAATGTCAGGCTCATACAGGTAGTCAGGATCAGATAGCACTGGGTAACAAATGAGCAGATAGAGCTGCTAAGTCAGCGGCTTTGTCTGAGACAGGGCCACAAGTTCCAGCCCTTGTTCTGCATCAACAGAAATCAGACAATGACCCACCTTCTATTAATGATGTTTTAGCCTTTCAGTCACAGGCTAAATCGGATGAAGTGTTAAGTTGGGCAAAGGATTTTTGTTTTAAAATGCCTGAAGGGCTATGGGTACACCATGACGGCCGCATGGTAGCCCCTAAATCTTTACTCCCATGGATTGCCCGATGCGTTCATGTGTTCACGCATGCGGGCAAAGGGGGGATGGCAGACTATATTAATCAAACATGGTATGCACCAGGTATTTCGGCAATTGCAAAACAAATCAGTGAAAGGTGCACCACTTGCCAGGAAATTAATCCAGGTAAAACAGAGAAAGTGCAGTCTGCCTCCCACCCGAATCCATCAGGCCCTTTTGTAAATTTACAAATGGATTTTATTGATTTACCTCCATGTCTAGGATTTATTTAAATATGTATTGGCAATTATAGATATGTTTTCAAGATGGGTCGAAGCCTTTCCATGTAAAAAGAATGATGCTGTAACAGTAGCAAAGTGTTTGTTAAAAGAAATCATACCAAGGTTTGGAATACCTATAAACTTTCAAGCGATAGGGGATCGCACTTCACTGGAATAATTGTAAAGGAACTATGTAAAGCTTTGCAGATTAATCAGCATTTTCACTGCAGTCATCATCCGGAATCTTCAGGACTGGTAGAAAGATATAACGGAGTGCTGAAGAATAAACTTTCTAAACTTTGCAATGAAACTGGACTTAAATGGGTCGAACTATTACCCTTAGCATTGATGATAATGCGAGCAGCAACTAACAGGACAACTGGACTGTCGCCACATGAGATCGTCATGAGGTGACCCCAAAGACTGCCATTCTCAGCACCATTTACGGTTAAACAAATGAACATTCATAAAATGAACGAAAGTATGCTAAACTATTGCATTGCATTAACTAGATGTATTTCTAGCTTCCACCAACAGGTAAAGGAAGCTCAAATGGAACCAGCAGAAGGAAAGTGCCATAACTTGGAACCAAGAGATAACGTCTATGTAAAAGTCTTCAAGAGAAAGAACGGTCTGCAGCCACGCTTTGAAGGACTGTATCAAGTACTCTTAACAACAAATACAGCTGTAAAAGTCAAGGAATGATCTTCCTGGATCCACGCATCCCACTGCAAGAAGGCACCGAACAGAGACAATTGAATCTTGAAGGACCTAAACAATGAAGACGTTACTTATATTTTGTATACTAATCGGACTACTGAGTCTAATATGCCAGGGAGAGGGGGAAAGATCCCAAAAGAAATGAGAATTACACATGAATACTTTTTTGTACATATAACCAACATCGTCAAACATATTAGAGACGCAGTGAGTCAGTATGAAAACCCAAAGAACCAAGGATGGTTTGACTGGGTATTGGGGGGATGGCTGGGATCAATAGGACAAACATTATTGCATGGATTAGTAGTAGTGATAGCAGTGATTGTGTGTATTTTTCACAGTGATTAAATGCTGTTGCAATAGGCTAGGTGAGGCAGCTATACCAGGAGGAAGTATGATGATGCAGAGGGAAGTAAATGAAGAGGAGAAGAATGGTCCCCTAGGGGAAGAAATGGAATGATTGAATAGGATAAACATTTAGGGGCTAGATTGGGAACAACAGGCTAGGGAAAAGAAAGAGGACTCCAGGAGCACTTGAGCTCATGAAGACCCCACAGGTCAGGCATAAACTGCGAGTCACCACCACATTTTTAGTCCTCCTCTATAAGCTGTTTGTTCCCTATCTCCTTAGAAGGTGTTTAGTCACGCCCAACCTGCAGGCTAACATAAGCTCCAGGAAATAAAGGAGAAACCTGCAGGCTAACATAAGCTGCAGGAAATAGAATAAAACCTGCAGGCTAACATAAGCTGCAGGAGTATAAAGCAGCCATATGCCCAAAATATATCAATAGACAATAAAGGCCTCGGCAATTGAACAGAGCACAGTGAATAAAGTAAAATCCTTAGGATTGGATTGTCCTAGTAAGGACAAAAGGGGGGAATGAGGAAGTGTACTTTTATATTACAAAATGGCTTCACAAGGTACAGAATAGAAAACACAAAATGGCTTCCATAGATTAGTAATTGCTAGTTCTGCTGAAAAAGCAGAACTCTCCAATTAACAAAATGACCTCAACTGTTAATTAGAACAAAGACCTTCAAAGGTACATACTGTAAGCCTCCCTATCTCTTTCTCATAGCTAGATGAAGAGAGTCCTTGAGTCATGTATAAACCAGGATAGGGAGTCAAAGAAGAACAGAACTTATAGATTAGATAACCCTATCTATAGGCATTCCTTTTTGTTCCAGTCCATTTTATCCTTGATTACAGTTTGACTAACACTACATTTTTCTTGTTACTAATTATGATCTCAGACTTCGATCATGTGATTCTGAAGGCTTGCTTTAACTATAAATATGTTACCTATTGCCTATGATCTTAGAAGTGGTCAGCGTAGCCATTGTCTACATGTCCGCTTCCCTTGTATACAATAACTAATAAAGTCTTCCTTTGACGATACTTTGTGTTTAAAGAGTCTTACTCAGAAGTCGAGACTTTGACAACACCCTCAAAACCTCCTTGAAAAAGTGTAACATCCCCACCGACACCTGTGAATCCCTGGCCCAAGACCGCACAAAGTGGAGGAGAAGCATCCGGGAATGTGCCGAACACCTCGCGTCTCTTCACTGGGAGCAAGCAGAAGCCAAGCACAGGCAGCACAAGGAGCACACATCAACCCAAGCACCCCACCCACCCGCCCCTTCAACCACCATCTGCCCCATTCAGCCCCTTGACCCTGCTCCGCCATTCAATGAGATCATGGCTGATCATACAAATTCAGTACCCTGTTCCTGCCTTCTCTCCATATCCCTTGATCCCTTTAGCCTTAAGAAATATATCCAACTCCTTCTTGAATACATTTAATGAATTGGCCTCCACTGCCTTCTTTGGTAGAGAATTCCACAGGTTCACCACTCTCTGGGTGAAAAAATTCCTCCTCATCTCTGCCCTAAATGGCTTATCCCTTACCCTTAGACTGTGACCCCTGACTCTGGACTCCCCGACCATCGGGAACATCCTTCCCTGCATCTAGTCTGTCTAGTCCTGTTAGAATTTTATAAGTTTCAATGAGATCCCCTCTCATTCTTCTAAACTACAGCGAGTACAAGCCCAATCGACCCAATCTCTCCTCATACATCATTCCTGCCATCCCAGGTATCAGCCTGGTGAATCTTCGCTGCACTCCTTCCATGGCACGAACATCCTTCCTCAGATAAGGTGACCAAAACTGCACACAATACTCAAGATGTGGTCTCACCAAGGCCCTGTACAACTGCAGCAAGACATCCTTGTTCCTGTACTCGAACCCTCTCGCTACGAAGGCCAACATACCATTTGCCTTCATTACCGCCTGCTGCACCTGCATGCTTACCTTCAGTGACTGATGCACAAGGACGCCCAGGTCTCATTGCACTTCCCCTTCTCCCAATCTATTGCCATTCAGATAATAATCTGCCTTCCTGTTTTTGCCACCAAAGTGGATAACCTCGCATTAATCCACGTTATATTGCATCTGCCATGCTTCTGCTCAACCACCCAACCTGTCCAAATTATACTGGAGTTTCTCAGCATCCTCCTCACAGCACACACGCCCATCCAGCTTTGTGTTGTCTGCAAACTTGGAGATATTACATCTAGTTCCCTCGTCTAGATCACTTATATATATTGTGAATAGCTGGGGTCCTATGACTGATCCTTGCGGTACCCCACTAGTCACTGCCTGCCACTCGGAAAAAGAGCCGTTTATTCTAACTCTTTGCTTCCTGTCTGCCAACCAGTTCTCTATCCAAGTCAGTACATTGCCCCCAATCCCATGTGCCTTAACTTTACACGCTAATCTCTTATGCGGGACCTTATCAAAAGCCTTCTGATTACCACATCCACTGGTTCTCCCTTATCTATTCGACCAGTTACATCCTCAAAGTTCCAGTAGATTAGTCAAGCATGATTTACCTTTTGTAAATCCATGTTGACTTTGTCCGATCCTGTCACTGTTTTCCAAGTGCTCTGCTATTACATCTTTTCTAATGGACTTTAGCATTTTCCCCACTACCGATGTCAGGCTTACCGGTCTATAATTCCCCATTTTCTCTCTACCACCTTTTTTGAATAGTGGGGTAACATTAGCTACCCTCCAATCCATGGGAACTGTTCCAGGGTCTATAGAATTTTGGAAGATGACCAGCAATACATACGTCCAGAACCAGGGGTCACAGTCTAATGATAAGGGGTAGACCATTTAGGACAGAAATGAGGAGAATTTCTTCACCTCGAGATTGGTGAACCTGTGGAATTCTCTACCACAGAAGGCAGTAGAGGCCAATTCATTAAATATATTCAAGAAGCAGTTGGATATATTTCTTAAGGCTAAAGGGATCAAGGGGTATGGGGAGAAAGCAGGGACCGGGTAGTGAATTTCGATGATCAGCCATGATCGCATTGAATGGTGGAGCAGGCTCGAGGGGCCAAATGGCCTACTCCTGCTCCTATCTTCTATGTTTCTATGTATGTTTACTTTTTCTAGGGCCACTTCCTTAAGTACCCTAGGATGTAGATTATTATGTCCTGGGGATTTATCGGCCTTCAATCTCGTCAATTTCCCTAACACCATTTCCCTACAAATACTGATTTCATTCAGTTCCTCCCTCTCATTAGACCCTATGTTCCCCGACATCTTTGGGAGGTTATTTGTGTCCTCCTTTGTGAAGACAGAACCAAAGTATATATTTAATTGGTCTGCCATTTCTTTATTCCCCATTATAAATTTCCCTGATTCTGACCGCAAGGGACCAACGCTTGACTTCACCAATCTTTTTCTCTTCACATATCTATAAAAGCTTTTACAGTCAGTTTTTATGTTGCCTGCATGCTTACTCTCATACTCCATTTTCCCCCTCTTAATTAATCCCTTTGTCCTCCTTTGCTGAATCCTAAACTGCTCCCAATCCTCAGGTTTACTGCTTTTTCTGGCCAATTTATATGTCCTCTCCTTGGATCTTATGCTATCCCTAATTTCCCTTGTTAGCCACGGTTGAGTCACCTTTTTTGTTTTATTTTTATGCCAAACAGGGATGAACAAATTCTGTAGTTCATCCATGTGATCTTTGAATGTTTGCCATTGCCTATCCACCGTCAACCCTTTGAGTAACATTCCCCAATCAATCCTACCCAACTCGTGCCTCAGACCATCGTAGTTTCCTTTATATAAATTCAGGAC
This sequence comes from Somniosus microcephalus, assembly GCF_052327205.1. NCBI lineage: Eukaryota > Metazoa > Chordata > Chondrichthyes > Squaliformes > Somniosidae > Somniosus > Somniosus microcephalus. The sequence continues at coordinate 9,572,288 of NW_028225179.1, forward strand.
CCTAGTCTCTGAGTCAACTACTTCACTCTCCATCTTAAAGAAGAATTCTATCATATTATGATCGCTCCGATGCAAGGGGACTCGCACAACAAGATTGCTAATTAATCCTTTCTCATTACATAATACCCAGTCTAAGATGGCCTGATCTCTTCGACATATTGGTCCAGGAAACCCTCCTCCACAGTATTGTTACTAATTTGGTTAGCCCAATCTATATGTAGATTAAAGTCATCCATGATAACTGCTGTGCCCTTATTGCACGTGTCTCTAATTTCCTGTTTAATGCCATCCCCAACCTCCGCATCACTGTTTGGGTGTCTGTATACCACTCCCACTAACGTTTACTGCCCCTTGGTATTTCTCAGTTCTACCCATACAGAAGCCACATCATCAGAGCTAATATCCTTCCTTTCAATTGTGTTAATCCCCTCTTTAACCAGTAATGCTACCCCACCTCCTTTTCCTTTTTGCCTATCTTTCCTGAATATTGAATACCTCTGGATGTTGAGTTCCCAGTCTTGGTCACCCTGGAGCCATGTTTCCGTAATCCCAATCATATCATAGCCATTTACCTCTATTTGTGCAGCTAATTCATCCACTTTATTATGAATGCTCCTCGCATTAAGACACAAGGCCTTCAGGCTTGTTTTCTTTAACTCTCTTAGACCTTTTAGAATTATTATTTACTGTGGCCATGTTTGATTTAAACCCTTGATTTCTCTGACTGCCACCTTTGTTTTTCTCCTTCCTGTTTTTTGCTTCTATCCTTTTCCCTTTCCTCTGTCTCCTTGCTCAGGTTCCCAACCTCCTGCCATTTTAGTTTAAACCCTCCCCCAGAGCACTAGCAAACACTCCCCCTAGGACATCAGTCCCGGTCCTGCCCAGGTGCAAACCGTCTGGTTTGTACTGGTCCCACCTCCCCCAGAACCGATTCCAATGTCCCAGGAATTTGAATCCCTCCCCCTTGCACCATTCCTCTAGCCACATGTTCATCTGAAATATCCTTCTATTTCTACTCTGACTAGCACGTGGCACTGGTAGCAATCCTGAGATTACTACCTTTGAGGTCCTATTTTTAAATTTACCTCCTAACCCCCTATATTCAGCTTTTAGGACCTCATCCTGTTTTTTACCTATATCGTTGGTACCTATATGCACCACGACAACTGGCTGTTCACCCTCCCCTTCCAAAATGTTCTGCAGCCACTCTGAGACATCCTTGCCCCTTGCACCAGGGAGGCAACATGCCATCCTAGAGTCTCGTTTGCGGCCACAGAAACGCCTATCAATTCCCCTTACAATAGAATCCCCTATTACTGTCGCTCTCCCACACTTTTTCCTCCCGTCCTGTGCAGCAGAACCACCCACGGTGCCAGGAAGTTGGCTGCTGCTGCCTTCCCCTGATAAGCCATCTCCCCCACCAATATCCAAACAGATCAGGACTACAGGAGGTCAAACAAGACAAGTGCATTCCTGACCAGAATGGCTGGTGGCTCAGTCTCAGGTCCATTCTGACTCTGTGTCCTTTCTGTTAGGACTCGTCCTTCTCATATTCAACACATATTCCAGGGCGATATGATAGAAATGTTTAAAATGATGAAAGGTGGGATGGGGTAGATAGAAGCAGGCAGTTTCCAGTGGTGGAGGGATCAAGACAAAGAGCCAGAGATACAAGATTAAATGCAGGAGATTTAGAACAGTGATCAGGAAAGCCTTCTTCACATGGAGAGTTGTGAGGCTGTGGAATTCACTTCCAGGGTCAGTGGTTGGGTAACAAGGTTCTGTGCTGACAAGTGGTCCTCATGTTTTTATCCAGGACAGGCCTCAGCCCAGTCACTTGTTCCAAATGTTGATGCAATGGTTCAAGCTGAGAGGTGCCAGGGATCGGGAGCAGCAGCAGCTGTGAATAAAATCTCACTGTAAATCATCACAGATATAGTTTATCTTCATTTATTCCTATTTTAATAACTTTTGCTGAATGTGGCCAATGCCAAGTCCAGGATATCGGATCAGACCCACCATAGAAAATGAGTTTGACACCCCTGAGGTCGACAATGTCAACTGGATTCCCCTCATCCACCAACCGAGCAATATCTTCACAAAAACTCCAGCTAGTTTGTAGACGTGACCTTGTTTTCTGAAGCTGTGTTGAGTCTCTCTAACGGCCCCTTCTCTTTCCCCAGTGACCATAAACAGCATCTCTCAGGATCCCTTCAAGCATCTTCCCTGTGATCGAGGTCACACTGATGGGCCTGTAGTTCCCCGGCTCTGATCTCTCCCCGATTTGGAAAATGGGAGCGAGGTGAGCTGCCTTCCAATCTCTGGGAACAATCCCTGACTTTATGGAGCTGTTGATGATACGGGCAAGAGGCTCACAGAGCACCGTCCCATCTCTATAAACACCCGTGGGTGGATATCATCTGGACCTGGAGCGCCATCTAATTTCAGATTTCAGATTTTATCCAAGATGACAAACCCTTCCTATTTTAATATTGATGATGTTATTTTGTCGCCAGCACGTCCTGGAATCTGAGCATCATCCACAGGAGTGTAGACTGACGTGAAATAGTCATTTAACAGCTGTCACTGCCTGGGAATCTGTTTCACTCTGTCCTGAACTGTCTTTCAGTGGCCTTAATCCATCTTTAATGGTCTTCTGACTCCTGACGTAGCTGGAAAAGCTTTTGCAATTATTACCACAATTGTGCAGCTTCTTCTTTTCCAAAGATCTCTGAGCTTCTCTAATGGCTGCTTTTGTCTCCCTCAATTCTGGGTGATATTTGTCCCCATTCTCCTGTAAACTGAATTCTTCTTGAATCAAACTGGATTCAATGTAAGACTGTTCAGGGAGTCAGACATCATTCTCCCCTAGACCTACGCTGACAGGTAAAACCCCAGACGGTTCCTCAGTAAGGAGTCCTCTGGTTCCTCAGCATATATTTGTCAGGATACTGAAGCCCAGCTTTCTTACCGTCCACTCCTGGAGGCCCCACTCCCTGAGCCTACAACCTTCAGCAGGGTCAGTGCTGCAGTTCCACAGCACGAGTGATCCCAGAGTAACTGTCGGGATCGCACCCCCGTGGATGTTCCGGGTCGTGTATTTTTAGTTATCCTGGTGTCTAACACACACACATCAATAAAACAGGGAATTCCTGGAAACATGCTGCAGGTCCTTCTTTATCTGGAGATCAAATGTCTGTTGTATAATTGTACCAGCAGTTAACAGGCTCCTGTGAACTCCTCCCTCTGCTATTTTAATGCCGACTTTAACCAATTTATTTTAAATGTTTTTTTTTTTAAATGAGTTAATGCCTGCCTTAAAATGGTAGACTCAGGACTGTCACACCAACATGTTAAATCTACATAGAATAATTACCACAGTCATTCTTAGACTGGAAACTTAAACCTGCCGTTTCACTTTCAGTCAGGAATAGATCGCAGTTTTACACCAAACTCTGATTTGACAGCACGTTTCCAGCATTCACTGTTGTTCTTCCTGACTCTAAACACAGTTGTAAAGGAGTCTTCTGTTCCATGCCTAGGAGCTCTGAACCATGGAAGGGAGCGGCTGGGACACATTTCTTACACGCCTCGAGATTAACATGCATGGGGACTTTGCTGTCAGTGAAGAGAGATGAGGAATCCACACCAAGGTGTTTAAACCAAAGCTGATTATTTGACAAATATCCAGAATATTAAACTCCAGCCCAGTTACAGGGGTTATTAACATCAGCAGAAACAAACCCCAACTGTCAGAATGAATACGATTCAGTCCTGGATGTGATTAACAGCAGCAAAAACAACAGAATCCAACCCCTGCTGTGACTTGTGAACTCGCTGGTGCCTCAGCAGATCATTTCTGCTTTTAAAGCTCTTCTCGCAGACAGAACATTGAAAAGGTCTCTTATTGGTATGAACATACTGGTGTGAAGTGAGGTGGGATGAGCGAGTGAGTCCCTTCCCACACATGGAGCAGGTGAACGGTCTCTCCCCAGTGTGGGTGCTGTGGTAAACCACTGTATTGTATATTGCCACCTCTGGGTGGCGCTGTGTATGGAGGCATGCCTCAGCTGTCTCCACCCACCACTGTGTGGGTTTCGTTCAGACTTGTTCAGTCACTCACGAAGAAGCATGGTCTCTTCTTAGCTAATAAAAGCCTTATTCATCTCTTCTTTCGACTCATCATCTCTTCTTCGACTCATCACCTTTTATGAAGTAATTGATAAGCGTATCAATTTTATTAGCTAAAAGTTAAATGGCGACACCTGAGGAGCAACAACAGCAATGGATACAGCAGACATTGCTGAGAGCCCTCAGACCACCACGCCTGGACCTCGACCCTCAAGATGTGGGTGCATCAGCCAAGTTTGAACACTGGCTGAGCTGCTTTGAATCCTTCCTCGCAATCTCACAGGTTACAGAGGAGGATCACAAACTGAAAATTTTGACCGCCCAGGTGAGCCATCAAGTATATATGCTAATCCGGGACTCTAATACGTACGTGGCGGCCCTCGAGCTACTAAAAGGGCAATATACGCGCCCAGTGAACACAATTTACGCCCGACACCTCTTGGGATCCCGCAGGCAGCAACCGGGAGAATCGGTAGGGGCATTTGCACGGGCGCTACTGGCACTCTGCAGAGACTGCGATTGTAAAGCGGTAACGGCTGTGGAGCACGCGCAGGGACTCGCCTGTGATGCCTTCGTCAGGGGCCTCCAGTCAGACCACACCCGGCAGAGACTGCTAGAAAGCAAGGAACCCGACCTGAAGACGGCCATTGCCCTTGCGCTCTCGTTAGAGGAGGCCCACCGAAACCTCGAGGCATACCCCCGTAACGGCGCCGAGACATGGCAATCAAAACCGTGGGACACGGGACCGCCGCCCCCGGCACCAACCGCTGCAGCGACCCAACCGAGACAGCAGCAGTAAGAACTGCTTCGATGCCCAGTAACCAGGCCCAAAAATGCTATTTCTGTGGCCAGTTAAAACATCCCAGAGCGCACTGCCCAGCTAAGACAGCTACCTGCTCGGGCTGCGGGAAGAAAGGCCATTACGCTAACGCCTGCAAGGGGAAGCCAGCCAGCAGCACAGCGTGCGGGCCGTGGGAGCAGCCATCTTATCCGCCATTTTGTGTACCCCCGGCCGCATGGCATCCGCCGCCATCGTATCCAACGCACTCAACCGCCATTTCGTCACCGGAACCGACCACCGTCTCGGCGGATGACTATAGTGACTCACTAAGCCACATACTGGCCTCCGTGACGCTGGATCAAGGCCACCCTCACCATCTATCCAGCTCCATGATGGATATCGCGGTAAACGGCCGCGCCACCAGTTGCCTGATCGACAGCGGGAGCACAGAGAGTTTCGTCCACCCCGACACAGTACGTAGCCACTCCCTCACGATTCTGCCAACGCACCATCGCATTTCTATGGCGTCCAAGTCCCAGTCAATGGACATCAGCGGCTACTGTGTGGTGACCCTGTCAGTAGGGGGCACTGAATATCAAAAATTTAAACTGCTAGTCCTGCCCCGTCTTTGCGCTGCCGTCCTGCTAGGGTTGGATTTTCAGTGCCACCTTAAGAGTGTCACACTAGCATACGGTGGACCCCTCCCCCCACTCACAGTCTGCAACCAACAACTTTTAAATCACCCGCTGCAAACCACCTGCAGCCTTTCCACATTAAAAGTCCCCCCCCTCCCCTGTTCGCTAACCTCACCCGCGACTGTAAACCCATCGCTACCAAAAGCAGGCGGTACAGTGCCGGGGACAGAGCTTTTATCAACTCTGAGGTGGAGCGGCTCTTGAAGGAGGGCATTATCGAAGGTAGCACTAGCCCCTGGCGAGCCCAGGTTGTAGTCGTTAAAACCACTGCAAAACGCCGCATGGTAATCGACTACAGCCAAACCATAAACCGGTACACCCAGCTGGACGCGTACCCCCTCCCTCGCATATCTGATATGGTCAATCAGATTGCGCAATACAAAGTATTCTCCACCATCGACCTTAAGTCAGCGTACCACCAGCTGCCCATCCGCCATGAGGACCGCCAGTATACTGCCTTCGAGGCAAACGGCCGCCTCTACCACTTCCTTAGGGTCCCCTTCGGCGTCACCAACGGGGTTTCGGTCTTCCAAAGGGAGATGGACCGAATGGTTGACCAGAACGCGCTGCGGGCAACCTTCCCCTATTTGGATAACGTCACCATCTGCGGCCACGACCAGCAGGACCACGACGTTAATCTAGCAAATTTCCTCCGTACGGCCCAACGGCTGAACCTAACGTACAATAAGGAAAAATGTATGTTTCACACCAAGCGCCTGGCCATCCTCGGCTGCGTGGTGGAGAACGGAGTCATCGGGCCCAACCCCGACAGAATGCGCCCCCTAATGGAGCTACCCCTTCCCCACTGCCAAAAAGCACTGAAGAGATGCCTGGGGTTTTTCTCCTACTACGCCCAGTGGGTGCCCCTCTATGCAGACAAAGCCAGGCCCCTCATCAAAGCCACCTCCTTCCCCCTGACACCAGAGGCGTGTGCAGCCTTCACTCTTATCAAGAACGATATCGCGAAGGCCGCAATGCACGCGGTGGATGAGTCCATCCCCTTCCAAGTGGAGAGCGATGCCTCCGACTTCGCCCTAGCCGCGACCCTTAACCAGGCGGGCAGACCCATGGCCTTTTTCTCAAGGACCCTCCAGGGCCCCGAGACGAGACACTCCTCCGTCGAAAAGGAGGCCCAGGCTATTGTAGAAGCGGTGCATCACTGGAGGCATTACCTGGCCGGGAAACGATTTACCCTGCTCACTGACCAGCGTTCAGTAGCTTTTATGTTTAATAATAAGCAGAGGGGTAAAATCAAGAACGACAAGATCTTGAGGTGGAGAATCGAACTCTCCACCTACAATTATGATATCTTGTATCGGCCAGGGAAACTCAATGAGCCCCCAGATGCCCTATCACGTGGTACATGCGCCAACGCGCAGAGTGATAGGCTGCAGTCCCTCCACAATGACCTCTGCCACCCGGGGGTCACCAGGTTTTTCCATTTTATCAAATCCCGTAACCTGCCCTACTCCATCGAGGAGGTCAGGACCATGACCAAGAGCTGCCAAATCTGCGCCGAGTGCAAACCGCACTTCTATAGGCCGGACAGAGCAAGCCTGATCAAGGCCACCCGCCCCTTCGAACGCCTGAGCGTCAATTTTAAAGGGCCCCTCCCCTCCGCTGACTGCAATGTGTACTTCCTCAACATAGTTGATGAGTACTCCCGTTTCCCCTTTGCCATCCCTTGCCCAGACATGACCAGTACCACGGTCATCAAGTGTCTGAATGACATCTTCGCTCTGTTCGGGTTCCCCAGCTATATACATAGCGACAGGGGCTCATCGTTCATGAGCGACGAACTTCGGCAGTACCTGCTAACAAGAGGTATCGCCACGAGCAGGACCACCAGTTACAACCCCCGGGGGAACGGCCAGGTGGAAAGGGAGAACGCGACGGTTTGGAAGGCAGTCCTCTTAGCACTAAAATCTAAGGGCCTTCCGACCTCCCGCTGGCAGGAGGTCCTCCCTGCAGCGCTTCACTCCATTCGGTCACTGCTTTGTACTGCCACTAATGCGACCCCTCATGAGAAAATGTTCGTTTTCCCCCGGAAGTCTACATCGGGAACCTCGCTACCGGCATGGTTGACTTCTCCTGGGCCCGTCCTACTGTGGAGGCACGTGAGGACGCATAAAATGGACCCCCTGGTCGAGCGGGTGCACCTCCTACACGCCAACCCCCAGTATGCCTGGGTGACATACCCAGACGGGCGGGAGGACACGGTCTCCATACGAGATCTCGCACCCTCGGGTACCCCTGAATTACCACCGTTATCCCCCTTACCACCGTTATCCCCCTTACCACTGTTATCCCCCACCACCCCTCCCAACCCAACCCCTGCAGATGGCATGCCAAAGCCCCAGGAATCTTCGCCAACCACCCAGACACCAGACCCGACGTCGGATGCTGCAACACCACCGCCGCCACCACGACGATCAGGACGTCAGACAAGGCCTCCTGATAGACTTAACTTGTAGTACCCTTCACCCCGCCGGACTTCACATTAAACAAGGGGTGAATGTGGTAAACCACTGTATTGTATATTGCCACCTCTGGGTGGCGCTGTGTATGGAGGCATGCCTCAGCTGACTCCACCCACCACTGTGTGGGTTTCGTTCAGACTTGTTCAGTCACTCACGAAGAAGCATGGTCTCTTCTTAGCTAATAAAAGCCTTATTCATCTCTTCTTTCGACTCATCATCTCTTCTTCGACTCATCACCTTTTATGAAGTAATTGATAAGCGTATCAGGTGCACTGGTGTACAGTGAGGTCAGATGATTGCTTGAACCCAGTCCCGCAGCGAGAGCACCTGAACGGTCTCTCGTCAGTGTGAACATGTTGATGGCACGTCAATTCCCCAGAACTTTTAAAGCACTTCCCACAGTCTGGGCATTTAAAAGGTCTCTCATCAGAGTGAACTCGCTGGTGTGTCAGCAAGTTGGATGACTGAGTGTGGTAAACCACTGTTATACCTGTCTGTGTCTGTATGTGTATTCCACTAGGTACAGGTCTGGACATGCCTCGGCTGACTCCTCCCACTATTCCAGGTATATAAGTGACTACCTCCCAGTCCCTTAGTATTCTGGACGGGTCGACCACTCGAGACAAGACCTTCATTCTTTAGTTAATAAAAGCCTGGTTGTTACTCGCTTAACCTCAGTCTTTTGAGTAATTGATGGCGCATCAATTTTATTAACTAAATTTTTTATAATGGAGAAGATCCTCACACCAGCATGCCTGGACCTGGACAGTCGGGAAGCGGACGCTTCCACCAAGTTTGCTCACTGGCTCATGTGCTTCGAGACATTCCTGACTGCCTCCACTGCGGTCATAACGGATGCGAACAAACTGTCTGTCCTGATCTCCAAGGTGAACCACCGAGTGTACTCAGTCATCCGGGATGCGACCTCATACACAGCCGCCCTCCAGCTCCTCAAGACCCAGTACACATGCCCTGTGAATGAAGTATACGCCAGGCACCTACTGGGGAGTCGCAAGCAACAACCTGGGGAATCGACTGAGGAATACCTCCAAGCACTGTCCGTGCTTGGCCGGGCCTGTGGGTGTAAGGCGGTAACGTCCGCAAAGTACACGGAGGAACTGATCCGGGATGCCTTCGTAGCGGGCCACAGGTCCAACTACACCCAACAGCGACTGCTGGAGCAGAGTGACCTCACCCTCGACAAAGCCTCCGAAATCGCACTAACGCTGGACGCAGCCTACCGGGGCATGGATGCCTACTCCTCTGCACCGTGGACGCCGCGGGGAACGACAACCTGGGACACGGTAGGACAGCCCCATAGCACCATGCCACCCCAGCCACAGCCCAACAACGGCCCAACTACCACAGCAGTGTCCCAAAGCCAGACAGCAGTATCCCAAGGCCAGAAATGCTACTTCTGTGGCCAGGCCAAATACCCCAGAGCGCGCTGCCCGGCGAAGAATGCGACCTGCTCGGGCTGCGGGAAAAAAGAACACTACGCCAGTGTCTGCAAGGCCAAAGCCATCTCGAGCGCCAGCAGCACCGCGTGTGGGCCGGGCGAGCCACCATCTTGGGCCCCCAACAGCGCCGTGTGTGGGCCGTGCGGGCCGCCATCTTGGGCCTCCCCAGCCATGTGCGAACCACCGCAGCAGCAGCCATCTTGGATGACTCCAGCCACATGGGAATCATGGACGCCGCCATCTTGGACACCAGCCGGGATGCAGCAGGCCGCCAACCCCCCCCATCTGATACCCGCAGCGACACACCGACCCCTACGCTGGCCTCTGTTACGCTGGACCAAACGAGACCGCACCAACTAGCTCGGTCCAAAATGGACGTTAAGGTAAATGGCCATGCAATAAACTGCCTTTTTGACTCCGGGAGCACAGAGAGCTTCATCCACCCCAACAGGGTGCGGCGTTGCTCTCTCCCAGTCCTGCCTGTGCACCAGCGGATTTCTATGGCCTCCGAGTCCCAGTCAGCGGACATTGGTGGCTACTGCGTGGTGACACTAATAGTAGATGGGACTGTGTTCAATAATTTTAAACTCCTGGTCCTGCCCGACCTCTGCGCTGCCGCTCTACTGGGGTTGGATTTCCAGTGCCACCTCAAAAGCGTTACGATGGCGTATGGTGGCCCCCTCCCCCCACTCACAGTCCGCAGCCAGCAGCCTCCAAATTGCCCGCCGTGCACCAGATGCAACCTCTCCACACTCACAGTCCCACCCCCCCCACTGTTTGCTAACCTCACCCCCGACTGTAAGCCCATCGCCACAAAGAGCAGGCGATACAGTGCCGGGGACAGGGTTTTCATCAAAACCGAAGTGGAGCGGCTCCTGAAGGAGGGGATTATTGAGGGCAGCTCCAGCCCCTGGCGAGCCGAGGTTGTGGTCGTTAAGACCGGCGAAAAACAACGCCTAGTCATCGACTACAGCCAAACAATAAACCGCTACACCCTGCTGGATGCCTACCCACTCCCCCGCATAGCTGACATGGTCAACCAGATCACGCAGTACCGCGTCTTTTCGACCATTGACCTGAAATCAGCGTACCACCAGCTCCCCATCCGCCCTGAAGACCGCCAGTATACTGCTTTTGAGGCAAACAGCCACCTCTATCACTTCCTTAGGGTTCCCTTTGGCGTTACCAACGGGGTCTCCGTCTTCCAAAGGGAGATGGACCGGATGGTCGATCAAAACGTGCTGCAGGCCACTTTCCCTTACCTAGACAATGTGACCATCTGCGGCCATGACTTGCAGGACCATGACGCAAACCTCGAGAAATTCCTCCACACCGCCCAACTCCTGAAACTGACATATAACAAGGAGAAGTGCATATTCCGCACAGACCGCCTCGCCATCCTTGGCTGTGTTGTGGAACACGGGGTCATCGGTCCTGACCCGGACCGGATGCGTCCCCTTATGGAACTCCCACTGCCCCACTGCCTAAAAGCTCTGAAGAGGTGCCTAGGGTTTTTTTCCTACTACGCCCAGTGGGTCCCCTACTATGCAGACAAAGCCCGTCCGCTGATCAAATCCACCTCTTTTCCCCTGATGGCAGAGGCCAGCTTGGCCTTCCACCGTATCAAGGAAGACATTGCCAAAGCCACCATGCACGCAGTGGACGAATCCATCCCCTTCCAGGTGGAAAGCGATGCGTCCGACTTCGCTCTGGCCGCCACCCTTAATCAGGCGGGGAGACCTGTGGCATTCTTCTCACGAACCCTCCAGGGCCCGGAGACCAGACACTCCGCGGTCGAGAAGGAGGCCCAGGCTATTGTGGAGGCTGTGCGTCATTGGAGGCACTACCTGGCCGGAAAACGATTTACCCTGCTCACTGACCAGCGTTCAGTTGCTTTTATGTTCAACAACAAGCAGAGGGGCAAAATCAAAATTGACAAGATCTTGAGGTGGAGAATCGAACTTTCCACCTACAATTACGAGATCTTGTACCGGCCCGGGAAGCTCAATGAACCCCCAGATGCCCTATCGCGTGGCACCTGCACCAGCGCGCAGATTGATAGGCTGAGGGCCCTCCACAATGACCTCTGCCACCCAGGGGTCACCAGGTTCTTCCACTTCATCAAGGCCCGCAACCTGCCTTACTCCATCGAGGAGGTCAGGACCATGACCAAGAACTGCCAAGTCTGCGCTGAGTGCAAACCGCACTTTTATAGACCAGACAGAGCCCACCTGATAAAAGCCACTCGCCCTTTCGAACGCCTGAGCGTCGATATTAAAGGGCCTCTCCCCTCCTCCGACCACAATGTGTACTTCCTCAACATCATTGACGAGTACTCCCGTTTCCCGTTCGCTATCCCCTGCCCGGACATGACCAGTGCCACGGTCATTAAATGTCTGAACAGCCTCTTCACCCTGTTCGGTTTCCTCAGCTATATCCATAGCGACCGGGGCTCATCGTTTATGAGCGACGAACTCCACCAGTACCTGCTCGCTAGGGGTATAGCCACAAGCAGGACCACCAGTTACAACCCCCGGGGGAACGGACAGGTGGAAAGAGAGAATGCAACAGTTTGGAAGGCCGCCCTACTAGCCTTAAAGTCTAGGGGCCTTCCGACCTCCCGCTGGCAGGAGGTGCTCCCCGATGCGCTCCACTCGATTCGGTCACTGCTCTGCACTGCCACCAATGCCACCCCTCATGAGAAAATGTTTGTCTTCCCAAGGATGTCCACATCGGGGACAGCGTTACCGCCACGGCTGACGTCCCCAGGGCCGGTACTACTGAGAAGACACGTGAGGACCAATAAAATGGACCCCCTGGTCGAGAGGGTCGACCTCCTCCATGCCAACCCCCAGTACGCTTACATTGCGTACCCGGACGGGCGGGAGGACACAGTCTCCATACGAGACCTCGCACCCTCGGGGACCGCTGTAACCCACTACCCATTACCACCCCCCCCCACGACCCGATATCCAACCCCAGCAGCCGGCACGCCTGGGCCCGTCACCCACGAGGACTACACTCCAGTGCACCAGCCTACACGGGACGCGATGCCGGAAGCTCCACCACCCCTGCCGTCGCCACGTCAATCACAGCGGCAGACAAGACCCCCGGAGAGACTCCAATACACGAACTTTTAAATACACTTCACCCCACTGGACTCATTTTTAAACAAGGGGTGAATGTGGTAAACCACTGTTATACCTGTCTGTATGTGTATGTGTATTCCACTAGGTACAGGTCTGGACATGCCTCGGCTGACTCCTCCCACTATTCCAGGTATATAAGTGACTACCTCCCAGTCCCTTAGTATTCTGGACGGGTCGACCACTCGAGACAAGACCTTCATTCTTTAGTTAATAAAAGTCTGGTTGTTACTCGCTCAACCTCAGTCTTTTGAGTAATTGATGGCGCATCACTGAGTGAATCCCTTTCCACACTTAGAGCAGGTGAACGGTCTCTCCCCAGTGTGAACACGTTGATGGCATGTCAATTTCCCAGAACTTTTAAAGCACTTCCCACAGTCTGAGCATTTAAAAGGTCTCTCATCAGAGTGAACTTGCTGGTGTCTCAGCAAGTTGGATGACTGAGTGAATCCCTTTCCACACTCGGAGCAGGTGAATGGCCTCTCCCCGGTGTGATTGTGTTGGTGTCTCAGCAGACCACTTCCGCTTTTAAAGCTCAGCTCACACTTCGAACATTTAAACAGTCTTTTATCAGAGTGAACAAGTTTGTGTTTCCACAGGATTGAAGAATGAGTGAATCTCTTCCCACACATGGTGCAGGTGAACGGCCTCTCCCCAGTGTGAACACGTTGATGGCATGTCAATTCCCCAGAACTTTTAAAGCACTTCCCACAGTCCAGGCATTTAAAAGGTCTCTCATCAGAGTGAACTCGCTGGTGTCTCAGCAGGTGAGATGACTGAGTGAATCCCTTCCCACACGCGGAGCAGGTGAACAGCCTCTCCCCAGTGTGACTGCATTGATGAGTTTCCGGCTCAGATGGGTAATTGAATCCCTTTCCACAATCCCCACATTTACAGTCCTCACGTTCCTCCATGGTGTGGGTGTCCTTGTGCCTCTCCAGGTTGGACTATCAGTTGAAGCCTCGTCTGCACACAGAACACGTGTACAGTTTCTCCCCGCTGTGAATGGGGTGATGTTTTTTCAGGCTGTGTAACTGGTTAAAGCTCTTTCCACACTCAGTGCACTGGAACACTCTCACTCGGGTGTGTGTGTCAATGATTGTCTCTCCTGGTCACAGGGACCTTGAAGCTCCGCCCACTCATTGTTCCAGCACAAGTTAGCCGTGCATGCGCTGTGATCCCGCCCTGTCCAAGGTGGCGACCAGTGACCCCTTGACCCAGGCGGCTGGGCCTGTCACCACGGGGCAAACACGAGGCCTGTGGGCTCTTATTCGGGGCCTGAGGCCTACCCTGGGTGTTTATGAGGCTTCCCAGCCCACCAGCGGGTCCAATTCCTCCCCGAGCCCACAATCTCCTACCGCCTGCTAGAAGGGCATGCTCAGAGCAAGCCTTGTCCTGCACCTGCACACTGGGCTCCTGTAGTCATTGATAGGGCACATTCTGCCACGCAGTGGATTCTGGGTAAACGCCCCGCCATTGAAAATCCCCATTGGTGACAGAAATAATATTTTTGTCATCCCATCGAGCTTGTGGGTGAAGAGGCAATAAGCTAAGTCAATCAAGAAATTATACAGAAACCTGGCTGGGCGCCACTTTTCCGTCAGCAACATCTTTCTCTGGCCCACTTCTCGCAGCCTGGTTTAGTCACTAAATGTTTTCTAACTGTTTTCAAATCGAATTCAGGCCTGTTGTTCAAAGGAAAACTCTAGAAGCTTCATTCTTTGTGTGCCCTATCTGAGAAACTGTTAACGGGTTAAATAAGCTGGCAACAAGAGTTTATAAAAGATGGAAGGGTTTAAAAATACCACTGGCAATGCCTCTGAACACACGGGACAGAAAAATCCACTTCGTCAGCGCCCCTACCACATGTCTCAATATCCAACTCCTCCACCACTGGTGCCATATGTCTGCAGTATATACGATTTACAAGATGAGCAAGATGGAGTCAAGGGCCGGGTAGCAGAATGGATGGAAAAATGGCTACAAAACAGAAATCAGAGGTTGAAGTTTAAGAACATTTCTTGGTGCGGCAGAAAGTGAGAAGTCGTGTCCCGCAGTGATCTGTGCTGCTGGGACTAGTGTTGTTCACCATGACACAGAAGCAAAATACTGCGTGATGTAAAAAGGAGTCTCACACATCAAGGAACTTTAAAGTAAGCTTTAAGCAACTTATAATTATACGATATACAAGAGCGGTCTTCACCATGCCTCTAGGAGAAGCCATTTTACCATACTGAGCAGTTCAGTATTTATACTGGTCCAAACACAGGAAGTGACGTATGCGCAGGAAGTGATGTATGCGCAGAGTTCACAGTTCACAGTTCACAGGAAGTGATGTGCACATAACTTCATCCGGAAGTTATTTATTATTATTACATTCTTCCCTCCTGCGAGATTAGAAGGCTGTGGTCTTCCTTTTATTCCGCAGCCGCCGAACGAGGAAGAGTCGCACCCGTTTGGGTTCCCATCGTAGAGGGTCTCTGGTCCGCTTACATGCTGTTGGCAATTGGTCAGAGTCTGTGTGGCCTGGATTACCCTGTGAAGGGTCGGGGAGATCATGGCTTTGTGTACGAGCCCCAATAGGTGCAGAATTGGTCTGTCTCTGTTCAGAGGGAGGTGCAGAGCTGGTCTGAGGTGGATCAGTACTTTGGTGCGCGGTACTGGGAGGGTCGCAACTTTGAGTACGGGGTTCTACCGGCACCAAGCTAGTTGGTGTCAGATCAGGATCCTGGAGAGGGGTACCCGGTAGGTTCCAAGAGGCTCCTGGTAAAATACCATCACTCGATGTCCCACTAGGTCCTGGTGGACAGGGAGCCAGATTCCGTAATGATACGGTAGATTCTCGGCCGTCGGGATATCGTATGTATGCATAGGTGGGGTTGGCATCGGTTAGTTCGACCTTGTCTACGAAAGGGTCATTTTTAGATGTCCGAACGTATCTTCGGAGTAGTACAGGTCCAGGAGTAGTTAGCCATGATGGGAGGGATGTCCCATAAGATGAGCGATGCTGAAATCCAAAGAACCGCTCATGAGGTGTAGTATTTGTGGCTGTAGAAAGAAGGGACCGTATAGAGTGCAATGCATCCGGAAGCACTGCTTCCCATTGCTGGTTTGGTAGGCCCCGAGATCTTAAAGCAAGATGTACGGAATTCCAGATGATACCGTTATACCTCTCTACCTGCCCATTTCCGATGGGATGATATGGCGTCGTCTTGCTTGTAGCAATTTCCCGTTTTGAGAGGTAGTCCTTGAGTTCCCTTGACATAAAGGATGGACCCCGATCTGAGTGAATGTAAGCCGCCATGCCACAGAGAGAAAATACCTGCTCAAGGCAGCAGATTACTGTGGACACCAGCATATTGGAGCAGGGGAAGGCAAACAGAAAACGTGAATATTCATCAATCATGGTGAGCAAATATGTGTTCCGAGTTGAAGAGGGCACTGGGCCCTTAAAATCGATGCTAAGTCGTTGCATCGGTTGGGTTGCGTGTATGAGCATACCATCTGAGGGGCGGAAGAACTGAGGTTTTAATTCTGCACAAAGCCGGCATTCTGAGCACATTTTCTTTACATCTCCAGTAGAAAAAGGGAGATTCCGTGATCGTACGAAATGTAGCATGCGCGTAACGCCAGGATGACACAATCCATTATGGACATCTATGAGAGTAGAGGACGACATAGTGGAGCAGAATGCTCGTGTGAGGGTATCCGGGGCCACATTCTCCTTGCCAGGTCGATAGTGAATGGTGTAACCAAAAGAGGCCAGTTCCATCCTCCAAAGCTGTATTTTATTATTCGTAATTTTGGTTCATTTTCGATTATCGAGCATGAAGGCGACTGATCGCTGGTCCGTGATTAATGTAAAGTGCTGGCGAGCTAGGAAATGGTTCCACTTCCATACCGCCTCTATGATGGCTGTGGCTTCCTTCTCAACCGGAGGATAATGTAGCTCGGCACCTTGTAAGGTCCTGGACATAAATGCTACAGGACGACCTTCCTGATTTAGAGTAGCCGAGATCGCCACCTCCGAGGCATCACATTCGACTATGAAAGGGAGATTCTCATCGATGGAGTGAAGAGCCACTTTCTCCAACTGATTTTTGAGAAGGTTAAAGGCTGCAACCACCGCTGTTTTCAATGGAAATGATCTAGCATGCAGCAAGGGTTGGATTTTGTCTGAAAAATGAGGAATCCATTTAGCGTAGTATGCAAACAGACCAAGAGCCCGACGTAAAGAAGCCAGATTCATAGGTGACGGGAGCTCTTGGAGCGGGCAAAGTCTTTCTGGGTCTGGCTTAATGATACCATTGCCTACGCAGTAGCCAAGGATGTTGATGGTCGGTTGCGACTCAACAGATTTAGATTCATTCAAAGTTAAGTTACGGTGATGGAGGGCATCCTGAAATCTTTGGAGGTTGGCGTCGTGTTCCTGTTGATCGTGACCTGCAATAGTAATGTTATCAAGATAGGGAAAAGTGTCCCTTAAGTTTTCCTGCTTAACCAGACCATCCATTGCCCCTTGGAAGACAGCCACTCCATTAGTAACCCCGAATGGGAGGCGACAAAATTGGTACAGCCGTCCATTAGCCTCAAAGGCCATGTACTGCTTATCTGAGACCTTCAAGGGTACCTGATGATAGGCACTTTTTAAATCGTAAGTTGAGAACACTTTGTATTCGGCCAGTTTATTAACCATATCATCAATGCGTGGCAATGGGTAGGCGTCCAAGTCAGTATATTGATTGATGGTTTGCGAATAATCAATGCATAGTCGTTGTTTGTGAGGTTTTAGAGGGTTCTTGACGATGACGACTTGAGCCCGCCAGGGCGACGAACATGGTTCGATGATATCCTCTGCTAAAAGTCGAGAGATTTCAGCCTCAATAAATGATTGGTCTTCTTGACTAAAGCGCCGCGATTTCGTTATTATTGGTTTGCATCGAGGAGGAATACTGGCAAATAATGAGGGTTCATCAAGTGAAGCTGCTGATAATGCACAAAACGGTAATTTAGACAGTATATTAGAAATAGTAAGTCCAGGTTTGGATCCGCCGAACTCAATTTCTTATGCTGTTTTTGAAAATCCAGCCCTAAGATGAGATCACTACATAAGTCCTTGAGCACCGAAAGTCGGGTGGAGGGATACATGCGACCATTAAGTGTCATATCAATAATACAAAAGCCGGAGATTCTGGTATTAAGTGATGACTGAGCCATCGCAATTGCCTGGTCCGATGGGAAGATATGTAGTTTCAATTTCGCAACAATCTGTTCTCTAATGAAACTATCAGTACTTCCTGAGTCAATTAAGGCATCTAAGGTATGCCCATTAATTGAAACTTTTGTAGCTGCATGAAACAGGTTCTGTGGGCAAGCAGCTGTAATTGGTGTGGTTGCACAGAGAGTGGCTGAAACTCTAGGTGTGCTTCTTCGGGAGAGAGCTCGAGAGGAAGCTTGATAGGTCCTAGCTGGAGCATCTTGATAGGCCCTAATTGGGGCAGTTCGGTAGGCCTTAGCTGGATAGGCCCTCGTAGAGGCTCTTGATTGGCAAACTTTTGCAAAGTGTCCCTTTTTATCGCAATGACTGCAGATCGCATTGCGAGCAGGGCAGAATTTCCTAGGGTGAAAAGAATCTCCACAAAAGAAGCATTCCTTCCTAGATTGCCAAGAGGCTGCTAAAGTGGGGTCATCCTCCTCTTCTTCATCAGAATTATCATCAGGATTAGATTCCTCCATGATAGGGTTCACCCGAGGCCACTTGAATCGTCTGGTTGCAGTTACAGCAGCAGATCGAGATCTGGGCAGCTGATAGAGGTCTGCATTTTTCTTTGCCAAATCCAGAGAACAAGCCAGGTCAAAAGCCTTTTGTAGCTCAAGTGTTTTACTTTCTAGTAGACGCTGGCGTATAAATGGAGAGGCAATCCCGCAGATGAAAGCATCACAAATCATTTCTTCGCGGTACAGCTCAGCCGAGGCTGCCTGAAAGTTACAATCTATGCTGAGCCTGCGAAGTTCTTGAAGGAATTCGTTAATCGATTCCCCTGGCCCTTGTCGGGCTGTGGCCAGTAGATGTCTAGCATAGACCTCATTTGCGGTCTTGGCATATAGTTTTTTAAGTGCCCGGATCACCTCATCGTAATTATCCCATTCATCAACATATTCAAACACTGTTGGGGTCACATAGTTGATAAGTATCCTCAGTTTAGTAGAAGCATTCGCTTTACATTCATCAAGAAAATTCTCAAAAGTACGGTACCAATGCTTCCATACCCTGCCAGCTGCTGGTACATTTGGGTCCAAGTCCAGATGAGTAGGTTTAAGGATGTTTTCCATGATGGGTGGTTCCTTGGATCCTTAACTCCGAGTTTGTCTGAAGGTCTAGTATTTGTGAGTGTAAATACTAAGTTGCTTAAATTGATGTAAAAAGGAGTCTCACACATCAAGGAACTTTAAAGTAAGCTTTAAGCAACTTATAATTATACTATATACAAGAGCGGTCTTCACCATGCCTCTAGGAGAAGCCCTTTTACCATACTGAGCAGTTCAGTATTTATACTAGTCCAAACACAGGAAGTGACGTATGCACAGGAAGTGATGTATGCACAGAGTTCACAGTTCACAGTTCACAGGAAGTGATGTGCACATAACTTCATCCGGAAGTTATTTATTATTATTACACTGCGGATGCTGGAAATCTGAAATAAAAACAAAATGCTGGAAATACTCAGCAGGTCAGGCAGCATCTGTGGAGAGAGAAACAGTTAACGTTCCAGGTCGGTGACCCTTCATCAGAACTGGGAAAAGCTGGAGATGTAACAGGTTTTTAAGCAAGTGAAAGGGGGGGGGAAAGGGGGGAGGGGAGGAAAGGGGGGAGGGGAGGAAAGAACAAAAGGAAAGGTCTGTGATAGGATGGAAGGCAGGGAAGATTAAGAGACAAAAGGGATGATGGTGCAAGGCAAGAGGAGAGGTAATGGGACAAGTTAAGCAACAAAAGATGACTCTAGATGAAGTGTAAATGGCAATGGCAGGAAGATCAACAGCTGCCTTGTGAGAGAGGGGGGAAAATGAAAAAAAAGATAGGGGCTGAGGTTATGGTCTGAAATTGTTGAATTCTATGTTGAGTCCGGAAGGCTGTAAAGTGCCTAATCGAAAGATGAGGTCCTGTTCCTCGAGCTTACGTTGAGCTCCATTGGAACAGTGTAAGAGGCCGAGGATGGTGAGGTCAGAGTGGGAGTGGAGCGGTGAATTAAACTGACAGGTGACCGGAAGCTCGGGGTCACCCTTACCGACTGAACGGAGGTGTTCCGCAAAGCGGTCACCCAATCTGCGTTTGGTCTCCCCAATGTTGAGGAGACCACATCGTGAGCAGTGAATACAGTATACTAAATTGCAAGAAGTACAAGTAAATCGCTGTTTCACCAGGAAGGAGTGTTTGGGGCCCTGGATGGTTGGAAGGGAGGAGGTAAAAGGGTAGGTGTTGCAACTCCTGTGCTTGAACGTGAAGGTGCCAGGCGAAGGGGTGTTGGGGGTGATAGAGGAGTGGACCAGAGTGTTGCGGAGGGAGCGGTCCCTTCAGAATGCTGAAAGGGGAGGTGAGGGGAAGATGTGTTTGGTGGCAGGATCATGCTGGAGGTGGCGGAAATGGCAGAGGATATTCCGTTGAATGTGGAGGCTGGTGGGGTGAAAGGTGAGGACAAGGGGAACCCTAGCATGGTTCCGGGAGGGAGGGGATGGGGTGAGAGCAGAGGTGCAGGAAATGGAATGGACACAGTCAAGGGCCGTGTCAACCACAGTAGAGGGAAATCCTCAGTTGAGGAAAAAGGAAGACATGTCGGAAGCACTGGTATGGAAGGTGACATCATCAGAGCAGATGCGGCAGAGATGGAGAAACTGGGAGAATGGAATAGAGTCCTTACAGGAGGCGGGGTGGGAGGAAGTGTAGTCCAGGTAGTTGTGGGAGTCAGTGGGCTTATAGTGAATGTTTACCATGATTTGGACTCAGGACTTGGAGTATGGTGTCAGAGTTTGCAGATGGCACCAAATTGGGTGGTGTAACTAATAATGTTGGGGACTGCACCAAAATACAGGAAAACATAAACAGGCTTGCAGGCTTGACAGATAAATGGGGAATGAAATTCAATATTGCAAAATGTGAGCTGGTTCATTTTGGTAGGAGGAATAAGGAGGCCACTTATTCCCTGTGCTCGCTGACCTACATTGGCTCCCGGTTAAGCAGCACCTCGATTTCAAAATTCTCATCCTTGTTTTCAAATCCCCCCATGGCCGCGCTCCTTCCTATCTCTGTAATCTCCTTCAGCCCCACAACCCCCCGAGATATCTGCGCTCCTCTAATTCTGCCCTCTTGAGCAACCCTGATTATAATCGCTCCACCTTTGGTGGCCGTGCCTTCTGTTGCCTCGGCCCTAAGCTCTGGAATTCCCTGCCTAAACCTCTCTGCCCCGCTATCTATCTTTCCTCCTTTAAGACGCTCCTTAAAACCTGCCTCTTTGACCAAGCTTTTGGTCACCTGCCCTAATTTATTCTTATGTGGCTCAGTGTCAATTTTTTTGTCTTAAAATACTCCTGTGCAGCGCCTTGGAATGTTTTACTATGTTAAAGGCGCTATATAAATACAAGTTGTTGTTGTTGTTAGAAGGGAATGAATTAAATGGAATAAAAGTGCAAAGAGATCTGTGATTACAGACACATAAAAGTAGCAACACAAGTTGAACAGGCCTTAAAGAGTGCAAAGAAAGGACTGGGGCCCATTTTAGAATAGAATACAAAAGCCGGGTGGTAATGTTGAATTTATATTGAACCTTGGTGAGACCACAGTTGGAGCACTGTGAGCGGTTCTGGTCTCCACTCTACAAAAGGATATTGAAGCACTGGAGAAAATGCTGAAAAGATTGACAAGAACGTTACCAGAATTGAGAGGATGCGACTCTCAGGCACGATTGAGCAGGTTTGGGCTCTTTTCTCTGGAAGAGAAGACTAAGAGGAGTCCTGATTGATATGAAGGGGTTTATAGGGTAGATGTGGAGAAACTGTTTCCACTTATGGATGAGTCAGAGAAGGAGGCAGAAATATAAGATCGTCACTAACAGATCAAATAAAGAAGTTCGGAGGAAGTTCTTCACACACAGTGTGGTGAGAATGTGGAACTCGCCGCCACACTGAGTGACTGAAGCAGATAGCAATGGTACATTTAAGAGCAGGGTTGATGTATCTATGAGAGAAGGGAATAAAGGAATATGAGGGCAGGGTAGGAAGAGGTCATTAGAGTGGGCGAAGGCTCGTGTAGAGTATAAACACTGGCACAGACCAGTTGGGCCAAATGGCCTGTTTCTAGGCTGTCAATTCTATGTATGTACAGCAGGGGTGGATTAATACTCGGGCCCTCGGGGCCCTGGGGTGGATTAATGCTCAGAGCTATGTGGCCCTTGCCCATGGGGTGCATTGAGAACATACATAAGAACATAAGAATTGGGAGCAGGAGTGGGCCATACGGCTCTTCGAGCCTGCTCTGCCACTCAATAAGATCATGGATGATCCTCGACCTCAACTCCACTTTCCCACCCAATCCCTATATTCCTTGATTCCCCTAGAGTCCAAAAATCTATCTATTTTAGCCTTGAATATACTCAACGACTCAGCATCCACAGCCATTTGGGGTAGAGAATTCCAAAGATTCAGAACCCTGAGTGAAGAAATTTCTCCTCATCCTTAAATGGCCGAAGCCTTATCCTGAGACTATGCCCCCTAGTTCTAGACACTCCAGTCTGGGGAAACAACCTCTCAGCATCTACCCTGTCAATCCCCCTCAGAATCTTACATGTTTCAATGAGATCACCTCTCATTCTTCTAAATGCCAGAGAGTATCGGCACAATCTACTCAATCTCTCATCTCAGGGATCAATCTAGTGAACCTTTGTTGCACCGCCTCTAAGGCAAGTATGTCCTTCCTCAGATAAGACCAAAACTGTGCACAGTTCTCCAGGTGTGGTCTCACCAAGGCCCTGTACAGTTGTAGTAAGACGTCCTTACTCTTGTACTCCATCCCCCTTGCAGTAAAAGCCAACATGCCATTTGCCTTCCTAATTGTCTGCTGTACCTGCATGCTAACATTCTGTGTTTCCTGTACGAGGACACCGAAATCTCTCTGAACACCAACATTTAATAGTTCCTCAATATTTAAAAAAATTCTGTTTTCCTATTTTTCCTATCAAAGTGAATAACCTCACAATTCTCCACATTATACTCCATCTGCCGTCTTATTGCCCCCTCACCTAACCTGTCTACATCCCTTTGCAGGCTGCTTGTGTCCTCCTCTCAGCTTACTTTCCCACCTAGCTTTGTATTGTCAGCAAACCTGAATACATTGCACTTGGTCCCTTCATCTAATCATTGATATAGATTGTAAATAGCTGAGGCCCAAGTATTCTTGCGGCACCCCACGAGTTACAGCCTGCCAATCAGAAATTGACCTGTTTATTCCTACTCTCTGTTTTCTGTCAGTCAACCAATCCTCTCTCCAAACTAATACATTACCCTCAATCCCACGAGCCCTTATCTTGCTTAGCAACCTTTTATGTGGCACATTATCGAATGCCTTTTGCAAATCCAAATATGCTACATCCACTGGTTCGCCTTTATCTACCCTGCCAGTTACATCCTTAAAAAACCTAATACATTTGTTAAACACGATTTCCCTTTCATAAAACCATGTTCACTCTGCCTAAGTGCCCTGTTACCACTTCCTCAGTAATGGATTCCAGCATTTTCCCCACGACTGATGTCAGGCTAACTGGACTGTAGTTCCCTGTTTTTGCTCTCCCTCCTTTCTTGAATAGAATGCTTGGGCCGATGGGCCCTCCCCAGAGGAGGATTAATGCTCGTGCCTATGGGGCCTTCCCCTATGGATGGATGAATGCTGCTGATGGCCCACAGCACCTTATGGGTACCCAGTTTTGAGCTGCTAGGTCTGTTCAAATTCTATCGCACTTAGCACAATGGATCATTTGCACAGTGTGAAGACACTTGGTGTAATCTGTAAATTCCAACAACATGCCTCCAGTTTCTGAGTCCAAATGATAGTGAACACCAGTGGTCCCAGCACGGATCCGTGTGGGACACCAGTTCTCACTTTCTGCTAGTCCGAGAAACTCCCCTTAACTTCCACCCTCTGATTTCTGTTTTGGAGCCATCTTTCTACCCATTCTGCTACCTGGACCTTGACTCCACACGGCCTGACCTTGGTCAGCCTGTAGATCATACTTACTGTGGACACAGTACATCAATGGTGGAGGGGGTGGATATTGAGTCCTGTGCCAAGGCGCTGATGAAGTGAACTTCTCTGTCTTTGTGTTTTAGGCAATGCTGGTGGCGTTCTTCACCTCCTTCCACCTTTATAAGAATTGTTGCCAAATTATTAAACCCTTTTACAGCCTCACGAGCGGGACACGCAAACAACGAGGCCTCGTAAGTTTCCCTCAGAATTACAGGCGGGCGGAAGGTGGGAAGTGGTGTTCCACGGGGATTGGTGCTGGGACCACTGTTGTTCACCATTTACATGAATGATTTGGACTTGGGAATCAGAAGCACAATTTCAAAATTTGCTGATGACACTAAATTGGAGGGTGTAGTTAATACTGAGGAAGACTGCAATAGCATCCTTGTAGAATTATTCAGTTGTGTTCAGTAAACAGCAGCATCTTTTAATTTGCCTTGAATGATCACATCATTATATAGTTATGTGAAAAACAGAAATCATTAAAAGCTCCCAATTTCAGAATTGTCAGATTCAAACTCAACTTCTTCCAAGTACAATCTAACATTTCAAAAATTGTAATGGATGTAGGCGAGATATTAGGACTGTTGTCTAACACAATCCAAACACAGTGACACACAGACAGATGGGCAGGTGTAGCTTCACAGCGAATCCTTTCAAGCATCACTAAAAAGTGGCAGACTGGCAATCCATTGTTCACTAATGGAGTTGTGATCTTTATAAATTAAGAAAGGAAATGCATGGAAATGTGTCAAAGAGTTGATTAACAGAGTGGGGCATCATCTCCCTTTGATTTCTATTTCTGACACCAGGCAACAGAAAAAGGTCATTACAACACGACATAAACAGACTCTTCAGGTGTCAGAGATCAGACTTCAGAACAACATGGGCTTGCAGCACGTGCAAGCCCCATATTTGCACTTACCCCACGCTCCTGCCGATCAGCTCCAGGGACGCCTGCACTTGCAGAAACTGAAAGAAGAATCCCGGGCAGCGTATGATGTCATGCCGCCCAGGAGTGCAGCCAGCGCGGAGCCAGGAGCGTGCAGTGTAAGTGAGACACGCCCCTTGAGGTCTCAGTTTCACTGGACACGCCCCCAATGTTTCTGTCAAGCTGCTTTGCTTTTTTACATGCAAAGCAGCAGTTTAAATAGGTTTTTGGAAGTTTTTTGAAGATTTTGGTAACTTTTATAAACTTTTTTAAATGTTTACATTATTTTGAGTAATCTGAAGTAGTTTTAAAGAGAATTAAAGCAATTTAAAGACTTTTAAAAGCCCTAAAAGAATTTTTTTAATTCCATTTATTTATTTAGCAATGTCGTCGTCATACGTGTCTTCACACTGTTCCCTTTGGGGAACTGTATGAAGTGGTGGAAGGATTTATGGCCGTGATTAACGCTCATTCTGTGACCGTAACCATCTTTGAACCAGCCATTAGGGCGGTTAGTCCTATGGTGGGAGGGTTTTACGGGCTCCCACAAGCTATACAAGGAGGGGGGGCCACCCACACCCACGGACGCAAATATCCCACTGGATGTCAACCCAGAATTTAGAGCCGGAGCTCCGACTCCACTTGCCGGGACTGTCTGGAGCGGGGTTCGAAACCCTACCCTGATCTGGCCCAGCGGCGGGGATCCTACCGCTATGACAAAGGCCCAATCCGATTAGCAACGTGAAATGGCAGCATAGGGCTCCAGTCACGGGGAGGGAAAAGGCGCAGGAAACGTATGGGTGTCACCTTTTGTGCAGAGTGGGCCTTTTGCGTAGCAGTAAGCATCCCCGCCGCTGGGCCAGAAGGAGTAGGGTTTTGAACCCCACTCCAGACAGTCCCGGCAAGTGGAGTCGGAGCTCCAACTTTAAATTCTGGGTGGACATCCAGCGGGATACTTGCGTCCGTGGGTGTTGGTGGCCCTCCCCCCTCAGATGGGTTGTGGGAGCCCATAAAACCCTCCCGCCATAGGGCTAACCACCCTAATGGCTGGTTCAAAGATGGTTACGGTCACGGAATGAGCGTTAATCACGGCCATAAA
Source organism: Somniosus microcephalus (assembly GCF_052327205.1). Classification (NCBI taxonomy): domain Eukaryota; kingdom Metazoa; phylum Chordata; class Chondrichthyes; order Squaliformes; family Somniosidae; genus Somniosus; species Somniosus microcephalus. The sequence goes on from NW_028225179.1 coordinate 9,598,301, forward strand.
TCCTTACACCACTTCATACAGTTCCCCAAAGGGAACAGTGTGAGGATACGTCCGATGATGACCTCTTGCGCAATGCACCTCCTTGGACCCTCAGTCGCAGATGCGAGGGGGCAAGTCGTGCAATTGTTAAATTTTTTATTTTATTGACATGTAAAATGTTGGCCCAATAATTCCCTTCCAAATGCGCTAGTACGGTCGGGGTACTTACGCATCTGGCTGGATGAAATGCCGGTTTTCAGCATGCACAGTGCATGTGGGGAAAACCGGCATTTCCTGTCCTCTGAACGAAGGGGTTCAGAGGCAGAACGCGTGCGACTGCACAGGCAGCGCGTGCGCAGTATAATTCGCCGCTTTCATTAATGCTTTCAGTGAGGTCCAGTCATTACAACTTACACATGAAAAAAGCATGGGTACAGTTGCTACAGAGGCTGCGGAGGAGGATATTTCTTATCGTGGAGCTTCTGAAAGTATGTATGTCTGTATATATTCCTTTGCGTGTTATGTATATATTCCTTTACTTATGTGTATGAATGTATTATTTAATTATGACTTTCAGAGAAAGTAACTTATTGGAAAATCATAATTAAAAACATACATTCATACACACTAGTAAAGGAATATAAAACATACATACATATACGTAAAGGAATATATGTGGACATACATACATAACTCATTCTCACATTCCATTCACACAGCCACAATTGCTCCTTCTACCTACCGTTCTGAAAACCCTTTTAAAAAAAAAATTTAAACTTTTAAACTTACTTAAAATTTCTTAAAATAACTTCCCTCCCTTTCCCAAACAAAAATATTGCATTTCAAAAGCTCCACGATAAAATATATCTTCCTCCGCAGCCAATGAACAACTTTACACTTGCTTTTTTCAAGTGCAACTTCTAAGGACTTAACCTCACGGATTTCATGAATGAAATCCACGAAGTTCACTGCGCAAGCGCTGCCTGTGCAGTCGCACGAGCTCGAGGTCTGGAAATGCTAGCATTCCCCGCATGCGCTGTTCATGCTGAACGCCGGCATTTCCAACGGCCAGAAGCGTGAGTAAGCCGACCGTACTCACGCTTCTGGCCTGGAATTTCTGGCCCATAGTCTGCCAGCTCTGGCCACAAACCCCAGTACAGTCAACATTTCAGCAGCTGCAGCCCTGATTAAATAACTAGTAGTTTAACATGTCTAGTAGAGGTTTTGTAGCAAAATAGAAGAAATGTATTTGTGACACACACACAATTAATAATTAAATCACAATGTGATTGTGAGGATCGATTATCGCATCTCGATACCTCCCGTGTCCACCGGTCAAGGAAGGTATCAATTGAACCGGTGGACACCGCCTGCTCCCTCTCCAGGGCCACCCGGGCAGGGACAAGGCCATGGGAGAGAGACAGGCAGCCAGAGTGACCCCCCCATGGGCCCCGCCCATCCTGGGCCTACAAATTGCTGTTTTCACCAGGCCCAAGAGCAGGTCCAGGAGAAGATCCTCCCACTTACCCACCCCCACTCCGCACCGGGCGGCCAAAGATTAGGAGCGTGGGGCTAAAGTGTAACCAAGAGTTGAGGAGCAGCCCCTTCAGGTAACTATACAGGGGCTGCAACCTCTCACGCTGAATATATACACGACCCGGGGACTCCTCTAGGCCGCAAAAAACACATCTGACCTTGGAGTCCGGAAAGGAGATTAAACTGTTGCACACAACAGCTCCCTGCAACAGTCTCCACCCCAGATCCCCAATGGTGCTGGGAAGGACTCCTGCATAGAGAGCCCTCCATTGGGGACCCTCGCCTCCGCCGGACAGCAAGATGACCCGCCAGTCTGATTGAGATTGGGCAATAAACAAAATGAATCAATAAATGACACAGAAACCCGAGTCCCCGGGTCCTCAGCCCTGGTGTGAAGTACGCTGGCCACCAATTTTCCGTTACTAACTCGCACCTCAGGCCCCGCCCAGTCTGGTTTAATTACTAAATGTTTTCTAACTCGGGCTCAGGCCTGTCATTCTGAGGGAAACAAGGCCTCATTTATTGGTGTGTCCCACCCGAGCGGCTGTTAATGGCTTTAATAAACTGGTAGCAAGGTTTTTTTAAAGGTGGAAAGAGGTGAAAAACGCAACTAGCGATGCCTCAAAACTCACCAACAGAGAAATCCACTTCATCAGCGCCCCTGCCACAGGACTCAATATCCACCCCCTCCACCACTGGTGCACTGTGTCTACAGTATGTACGGTCTACAAGATGACCATGGTCAGGCCGTGTGGAGTCAAGGGCCAGGCAACAGAATGGATGGAAAGATCGCTATGAACTTCCCTTAACACCAACCCTCTGATTTCTGTTTTGTAGCCAGCTTTCCATCCATTCTGCTGCCTGGTCCTTCACTCCACACAGCCTGACCTTGGTCATCTTGTCAATCTTACATACTGTTATGGATAGCAAGCTGGTCACAAAACAGAAAACAGAGAGTAGGGGTTAAGAGTAGCTACTCAGACTGGCAAAAGGTGGGAAGTGGTGTTCCACAGGGATCAGCGCTGGGATCACTATTGTTCACCATTTACATAAACGATTTGGACACGTGAATCAGATGAACAATTTCAAAGCTTGTCGATAGCACCAAATTGGGAGGTAGAGTTAATACTGAGGAAGACAAAATGCAAGAAGACATTAATAAATTTCAAATGGGCGTGTAATTGGCAAATGAATTTCACTGTAGATCAGTGTGAGGTGGTGTGTTAATGAATTTCACTATAGATCAGTGTGCGGTGGCGTATTAAGGAATTTCACTGTAGATCAGTGTGAGGTGGTGTGTTAATGAATGTCACTGTAGATCAGTGTCAGGTGGTGTGTTAATGAATTTCACTGTAGATCAGTGTGAGGTGGTGTGTTAATGAATTTCACTATAGATCAATTTGAGGTGGTGTGTTAATGAATTTCACTATAGATCAGTGTGAGGTGGTGTGTTAATGAATTTCACTGTAGATCAGTGTGAGGGGGTGTGTTAATGAATTTCACTATAGATCAGTGTGAGGTGGTGTGTTAATGAATTTCACTATAGATCAATTTGAGGTGGTGTGTTAATGAATTTCACTATAGATCAGTGTGAGGTGGTGTGTTAATGAATTTCACTGTAGATCAGTGTGAGGGGGTGTGTTAATGAATTTCACTATAGATCAGTGTGAGGGGGTGTGTTAATGAATTTCACTGTAGATCAGTGTGAGGTGGTGTGTTAATGAATTTCACTATAGATCAGTGTGAGGTGGTGTGTTAATGAATTTCACTATAGATCAGTGTGAGGCGGTGTGTTAATGAATTTCACTGTAGATCAGTGTGAGGTGGTGTGTTAATGAATTTCACTATAGATCAGTGTGAGGCAGTGTGTTAATGAATTTCACTATAGATCAGTGTGAGGGGGTGTGTTTTGGTGGGAAGAATAAGGGGGCCACTCACTACTTGGACAAGGGGTGAAATTGGGTTGCTTTGTGCCTCCCGCGATATTCAGCGGGAGGTTAGTGGCTGAGGTAGTCGGTAGCTTCCCGCAGCACTGCACCGCCGGCAATGATGTCATCGCCACGCGCAGCACCCCGGCTGCAACCTTGGGTTGCGACCCCATACCTATCGCCAGACGATATGTCCGACAGGGTCAGGGGTCGTTTCTGCAGCCGCGGTAACGCCACTTAAAGGGCAGGTGTCGGGCAGCAACTTTTAATTTTGGCTGACTGCCAGCACCTGCCCCCTTCCCCTTTCTTCTTCGGTGTGTCGGCCGCGATCGCACAGCCTGACGCTCCTCTTGATCCGACACCCCACTCCCCAGTGGTCCAGCAGGGCCCCAGTGTGCGCAGTGCTAGGCTCCTCCCCTTTAATCAGGGAGGGAGGTCTGCTATGACATGGTGCTATGTGCCGACGGGTGTGGCGCTGTTACACGAAGCGCCGTGAAATTCACTGGTAGCGCCTCAAGAGGGAGGGGAGTGCTTCCAGTAGCACCCTGCCTCCTGCCTGGGACGCTACCACAGAATTTAATGCGCAGGGCTGTTAACTTTTTTGGGGTGCTAAAATTAGCCCCGGTGACCTTAGCGACCCAAAGGGGGCGCCACCGAATTTCTCCCTAAGAGTCTAAATGGGCTGGAGGAGCAGAGGGATCCTGGGATACAGATACACAAATCACTAAGAGTAGCAACACAGGTTAATAAGGCCATTAAAAAAAAAGCACTGGGGTACATTCCTAAAGGAGCCTTCTGTTCCGTGCCTAGGAGCTCTGAACCATGGCAAAGAGCGACAGGGACACATTTCTCACACGCCTCAAGATTAACCCGCACGGCAACTTTGCTGTCAGTGAAGAGAGACAAGAAAGACCAAAGTGCTGTTTGCCCCTCTCAGTGTGGCCCTGAAGGACTGTGTCCAGGCTGGAGTTCTGTTCCCACCGAACGATCCCCCCCGAGATTGTCCTTTCTGAGCTCCAGCCAGGTGATGCTAAACACTCGGGTGGGAAAGACAAAAATCTACAACAATGTGTTTAAAACAAATTTGATTTATTTGACATATATTCAGAATATTAAACTCCAGCCCAGTTCCCGGAGTTATTAACATCAACAGAAACAATCCCCAACTGTCAGAATGAACATGGTTCAGTCCTGGATGTGATTAACAGCAGCAACAGAATCCACCCCCTGCAGTCACTTGTGGACTCGCTGATGTGTCAGCAGGTGGGATGAGCGAGTGAAACCCTTCCCACACATGGAGCAGGTGAACGGCCTCTCCCCAGTGTGAGTGCATTCGTGTTGTATCAGCTTCCTTTCGCTTTTAAAATTCTTCTCACAGTCAGAACATTTAATAGGTCTCTCATCAGTGTGAATAAGTTGATGATCAGTGAGGTGGGATGACCGAGTGAATCCCTTCCCACGCTCAGAGCAGGTGAACGGCCTCTCCCCGGTGTGAACACGCTGGTGTTTCAGCAGGTAAGATGACTGAGTGAATCCCTTCACACACTCAGAGCAGGTGAATGGCCTCTCCTCAGTGTGAACATGCTGGTATATCAGCAGTTTGGATGACTGAGTGAATCCCTTCCCACACTCAGAGCAAGTGAACGGCCTCTCCCCGGTGTGAACACGCTGGTGTGTCAGCAGGTTGGATGACTGAGTGAATCCCTTCCCACACTCAGAGCAGGTGAACGGCCTCTCCCCGGTGTGAACTCGCTTGTGTGTCAGCAGGTGGGATGACTGAGTGAAGCCCTTCCCACACTCAGAGCAGGTGAACGGCCTCTCCCCAGTGTGAACTCGCTGGTGTGTCAGCAGGTCAGATGACTGAGTGAATCCCGTCCCACACTCAGAGCAGGTGAACGGCCTCTCCCCACTGTGAACACGCTGGTGTATCAGCAGGATGGATGGCTGAGTGAATCCCTTCCCACACTCAGAGCAGGTGAATGGCCTCTCCCCGGTGTGAATGCGCTTGTGTCTCGATAGGCCAAAGGGTTGGCTGAAGCCTCGTCCACACACAGAACATGTGTACGGTTTCTCCCCGCTGTGAACGGTGCTTTTTGCTTCCATGTTCAGAGGCTGATGATATTCAGATCCGATGAGTCGAGTGACTCTGTCAGACCTTGACGTGATGCTTGGTTTGAGTTTCCTGTCTGCAAATCCTCCCCTTCCAGTGCCCTGTAAAATTAATATAAAACAGGGAGCGTGAGAGACAACCCACAAGAAAACAAAGGCAGGTTGTGAAATTGAGCTCAGTGAATCTGGTCAATTGTGGGGCTGGCACAAGAAAAAAGTGACCATGAAAGCTGCCGGATTGTCATAAAAACCCAACTGGTTCACTGATGTCCTTCAGGGAAGGGAATCCGCCACCTGGTCTGGGCCTACACAAGACTCTGGCCTCTATGGGAGGAGAGAGGTGGGAGTGGGAGGGGGAGGGGGAGGGGGGGGCGAAGGAAAGGAACTTTATACATCTGCAACTCAACCAGAACTTTGATAGAACCTCCCAAACCCGCGACCTCCACCACCTAGAAGGACAAGGGCAGCTGTTGTATGGGAGCACCATCACCTCCAAGTTCCCCTCCAAGTCACACACCATCCTGACTCAGATATATTCTTCGTTGCTGGGTCATAATCCTGGAACTCCTTACCGAACAACATTGTGGGAATACCTTCACCACACGGACTGCAATAGTTCAAGAAGGCGACTCACCACCTCCTTCTCAACGGGAAACTGGGGATTGGCAATACAGGAAACTTTCGTTTAAACGGAGGTTAAATATCCAGAATGCTCTATCCACCGGCAAAATTCAGGAGTCAGTTCAGATAACTTTTTTTTACTTTTAGCTGCTTTTTTTCTCCATTTGTGGCTCTGCAAGCGTCTAGCTGAAGCTGTTGCTTAGCTACAGAGACGCTTGCAAGCTGCGCCAACTGTTTTGAAGCTGTTGCTAAGCAACAGGGTTTGTTGCTTCAGACGGAGCTCAGAAGCTCCGTATCTTTTAACTATAGTGCTCGTTTCTCCGGCAGTGTTGATTGACCGGCACCAGCTCAGTCCCGTCAGTGCCGGATACCAGAAAGTTTCCTGTATTTGCTGCTCTTGCTAGCTACGCCCACATCCCAAGAATGAATTAAAACAAATCTGTAGATGTAAACTGGATTAAAAGCCTGTACAGAAATACTTGTTCCTAAAACAATACTCTTTTACATTGTGCGGACAGTGTCTGTGTAACAACCTAATCTCCACTAGAATCCACCTCCCTTGACAGTCTCACATTGGAAATTGTTGGGTCCTCTTGGGCTCAGAAGTACTGGGGGTTAAACCCAGCAGCTTCTCCACCATCTCCACTCCAGCTCAAACTGAAACATAGAAACATACAAACATAGAAGATAGGAGCAGGAGTAGGCTATTCGGCCCCTCATGGCTGATCATCCAAATTCAGTACCCGGTCCTTGCTTTCTCCCCATACCCCTTGATCCCTTTAACTTTAAGAATTATATCCAACTCCTTCTTGAATATATTTAATGTATTGGCCTCTACTGCCTTCTGTGGTAGAGAATTCCACAGGTTCACCACTCTCTGGGTGAAGAAATTCCTCCTCATTTCTGTCCTAAATGGCTTACCCCGTAACCTTAGACTGTGACCCCTGGTTCTGGACTCCCCGACCATCGGGAACATCCTTCATGCATCTAGTCTGTCCAGTCCTGTCAGAATTTTATAAGTTTCAATGAGATCCCCTCTCATTTTTCTAAACTCCAGTGAGTACAAGCCCAATCGTCCCAACCTCTCCTCATATGTCATTCCTGCCATCCCAGGTATCAGCCTGGTGAATCTTCGTTGAACTCCTTCCACGGCAAGAACATCCTTCCTCAGATAAGGTGACCAAAACTGCACACAGTACTCAAGATGTGGTCTCACCAAGGCCCTGTACAACTACAGCAAGACATCCTTGTTCCTGTACTCAAACCCTCTCGCTACGAAGGCCAACATACCATTTGCCTTCTTAACCGCCTGCTGCACCTGCATGCTTACCTTCAGCGACTAGTGCACAAGGTCACCCAGGTCTCATTGCACTTCCCCTTCTCCCAATCTATTGCCATTCAAATAATAATCTGCCTTCCTGTTTTTGCCACCACAGTGGATAACCTCACATTTATCCACGTTATATTGCATCTGCCATGCTTCTGCCCAATCACCCAAACTGTCCAAATCATCCTGTACTTTCTTGGCATCCTCCTCACAGCACACACGCCCACCCAGCTTTCTGTCGTCTGCAAATTTGGAGATATTACATCTAGTTCCATTGTCTAGATCATTAATATATATTGTGAAAATAGCTGCGGTCCAAGGACTGATCCCTGCGGTACCCCACTAGTCACTGCCTGCCACTCGGAAAAAGACCCGTTTATTCCAACTCTTTGCTTCCTGTCTGCCAACCAGTTCTCTATCCAAGCCAATACCTTGCCCCCAATCCCAGGTGCCTTAACTTTACACACTAATCTCTTATGTGGGACCTTATCGAAAGCCTTCTGAAAGTCCAAATACACAACATCCACTGGTTCTCCCTTATCTATTTTACTCGTTACATCCTCAACAATGAAGCAACAAAAAGACCTACACAGGCGGCCAGGGACCTACCTTCCGTCAGCCTGCAATAAAACTCTTCCCCACAGCTGCTGACTAATGGCGGCCGCAGCACCCACAATTCCCCATGCCCCAGAAACCACTCTATGCAACGCGCCAATTTCCCCGCTGAGAGCGCGCATGCTCCCCGGGGCCGCGGGCCATTCTGGGAGCCTGGCTCCTGTCCTTTGTCCCGAGTTGGACTCAGTGGTACCAGCTGGAGAAACCGGGAAGCGGCGGCTCGGATGGGAGAGGGGCTGCACCCTGGGTTTCCTGGTGCCGGGGCCCTGGACGCACGTCCGCCGGGCCCAGCTGCTCTGATTCTGATTGAGCTTTTGATGAGGTAACAGAGAGGGTTGATGAGGGCAATGTGGTTAACATGGTGTACATGGATTTCCAAAAGGCGTTCGAAAACTGCCACATTATAGTGAAGGGGTTAAAATTAATCCTCTCAGAATTCAGACAGCCGAGGTAACCACTAATTAAGTAGGTGCCAGCAGAATTAAAATCAGAACAAAGGAGTGGGTTCATGTGAGAATGAACGAGAGCTAAAAGAAACAAGGTGGCGATAAGAAATTTCACAATAAAAATTGACTTACGTAAAAAGGCAAAACTAAAGAAAGGACAGACGGAAAAGTGCTATGTGAAAAACAAAGATAAGACAGTACAGATTGAAAAAGTGCTACTCTTGCTAGTCTTGCACAAAAGACAGTGTGAGAAGCTTCGAAAAAACAAGATAAGACGCAGTTGTGGGACAAGACAGAATGTGTGTTCTGAGTCAGCGATGAGGAATATGCTGCTTTAGCTAAAAATTGTAGACACAGCAGAATATAGGGGTCATGGGAATTTGACCTGTGACCAAAGGCATAGTGAGATGTAACTAACCTTTACTAATACTGAAAAGAATAAATAAGCCATATGTGATCAGGTGATTATTGTAATACAATGTGATTGGATGAAAATGGAATAAAAAGCTGGACCAACCAAGAGAGAATGAGAAGCCTGATCCTGCTCCTAGTTCATGTGTCTAATTCTGTTAGATTCAGGAGATGGTTTTGTGATAGTAGATTGGCGGTTAGGATCAGATCAGCCATGATCTTATTGAATGGCGGAGCAGGCTCGAGGGGCCGATTGGCCTACTCCTGCTCCTATTTCTTATGTTCTTATGTAGACCGCGGGGTCTATGACCTTCTCCCAGAATGTTCTGTTAATAAACTGTGTACTATCACTTTTACTTCAAGACAGACTCGAGTGAATTTATTTTTCACCAACAAATTGGCGCGGCGAGCAGGGTGCTATGGAACTGAAAGACTGCCCGTACCAGTGAACCCGGACAAGAAGTCAAATTTTGACCGTCCAGAAATTGAGTCATCTGGGAAGGCAGAGGGACAGTGCCGTAGCATCATGAATCAAGTGAAAGTCTGTAAGAGGTGAGAGAACACAGTTGTGTGAGTGTGGATTGCATGAGCTAAGGGAACACTGTGTAGCGATAGAGGTCATGAAGGAATGAGTGATTGACTGATCGACAAGGACAAGGAGGGTGCCTATCTCATCGACCCTAGCCTGAGCTGGAATTAAGAGGGTGATTGGGCCCCACGTGATGGCCAGGATCAAGTAGGCCGAGAGACTCCAAAGTACCCTGGGATCGTGAAGTCAATGAATATATGCGTGCTTAATTGTGATTAATTAACCGCTTAAAAAGTCTTTTACGACCACCGGGGGTGTTACTGGAGGTAAGACGGAGGGGAGAAATCCCAAGTCACGGACGTACCACGAATAAAGACAGGATCACGGCAAACCCGCACAGAGAAACGCAGCAGAGTAGGTAAGACTGACGTAGGACTGGATATGGCGTCGGGGAAAGAGATGGAATGGGGACCCCCTGGGTCCCTTACCAGGCTCTATGCAGAAGACCGGAAGGGTTTGATAGATAAGATGAAAAAGGATGGATGGGATCCGTCTAAGGTACCAGTGTACCAACGAGAATGGTGGGAGACACAAAAGGGAAGTAAGACAAAGAAAGCGGGAGTTATATTGATACACCAATTAGTAACGGTCATTCAAAAGACCGAGGAAATTAAAACGAAAATCTACAGGAGCAGGTGACAAAATTAGAGAAAAAAAATTGGCAAAACTAAAGGATAAACAAGGAGAAAGAAGATAGGGACACCGATGGAAAAAGAAGGAAAAAAAGAGAAACTTAAAGTTTTACTGACATGGAAGTTATTAACATTTGTGCTGAGACAAATAAAACACAAGATTTGCTGAGTAAAAGGAACCTTAAAAAATACTGGAATTTTAGTTTGTGTGAAAGTGTGTGTTAAAGTGTGAAAGTTTTCCTGACTATGAATGTTTAAGAAGTTACAGTATTTCTTTTGTCTGAAAGTCTGTCTTTAAAAGAAAGATTCTGTTATGTTTGTTTTAGCTCCACCCACTTCTCTGTGTTAAAAGCGTTTAAAAACTTTTGTCTAGTCTTGGATTTTGGAAGTTATAAGAATGTGCAAATAAATTGTGCCGCAAGAATTGGAAAAAAAACCTTTGAACTAATTTAAGTTAAGCTGGTGTGTAAAAACTGAGAAGAGCAACAAAAAGTTTGTTTAACAAAAGATTAAGGGCTAGAAATTCGGTCTCGCCCCATTTGGGGCGCTAGTCCTGGCGAAGCACAAAGTTTAGCGCCAGACGCAACTTGGCGCCGTATTGGGTCGCTGCGCCCCTGATGGTGATTGCGGCGCTAAATCAGGCACTGCACGCTACTCTTGGCGCTAATTCGGAGGCGCAACCCAATTTCGCCGCGGTGGGGCACAGTGCAGGTGCTGTCAATAATCACTGACCCCGAGACACACTGGCGCCGGACAGCACTTAAAGGGGCGGGTCAATTGGAATCACAAGACACAACACTTCCTGGCACACCTTAAATTCGGTGGAGGCTAAACAGAGGCACTCCAGGCTCTGCAAAGATGCAAAGGGTCAGGCAGAGGGCTGTACGCTTTGATGAGGGGGCCCTGGAGGCTTTGGTTGGCGCTGTGGCGCGCTGGCGTGAAACGCTATATCCCCAGGATGGCAGGAGGGCACCACATGCCGAACACAGGTGGGCCTGGAGGGACGTGGCCACCAGAGTGGGCTCCAGGAGCGTGGTCCCTCGCACTGCGGTCCAGTGCCGGAAGAAGTTCAACGACCTCACTCGGGTCATCAGGGTGAGTGCCTTTTCCACGATCTTGTTCATCCCTCCATGTGTACCTGACTTTCTGGCTAGAGGGTGGGCGAGCCGCCAAAGGCCATCTGCCAGCCAGCACCCCTGGCCCTTTCAGGAAAGACACATGCACATGCTGCTCAGTGCATGATGTAAGGGCTATTCAACCATGGGGGGCAGCTGATGTGTGCTCAGTGCAGGATGTTTCAGCAATTTCCACCCTTTCTGTTGCAGGGGAAGCTGGCACATAACCGAAGCCAGCAAATGGCCACCGGAGGACGTGCCCAGATCCAGGCTCTCACCGACCTGGAGGAGAGGGTCCAACATATCATGGGGACCCGGCTGACTGGTCCTGCCGCCTCTGGAGCTGCCGACCCCATAGTGGCCTACGATGGTAAGGCTATCGCCTTTTGGATCTCTCTCCTCCCAACTGTTCCCCCCAGCAGCATGATCTCTGACTGTGGATCCACTGCAGTATATTGCAGCACTCATTCCTCCCTCGCTGCCACCCTGTCCTCACGTTAATGCCACTCCTGCACCTCCATGCCTTCCTCACTGCCACCCTGTCCTCACGGTAATGCCACTACTGCAACTCCATGCCTCCCTCGCTGCCACCCTGTCCTCACGTTAATGCCACTCCTGCACCTCCATGCCTCCCTCACTGCCACCCTGTCCTCACGTTAATGCCACTCCTGCACCTCCATGCCTCCCTCGCTGCCACCCTGTCCTCACGTTAATGCCACTCCTGTACCTCCCTGCTTTCAGCTGCTGACTCGTCCGGGGAGGAGTCGGGCCCTGAAGCTGCCACTATGGGTGACTCTGGAGGCGGCGACCAGGATGAAGCCGAAACACCAGATGAAGCCGCAGGCGAGCCAGCGCAGTGGCGGACTGGGGGCACACCATCCCGGGAGGGGAGCGGGGGGGACACCATGGACGAGGAGCCAGTAGCGGGCCCCAGCGGCCTGCAGCAATGCAGGGGGAGAAGGGAAGCTTGGGGGCCGTCTCCCCGGAGGGCGAGTCAGGCCGCCAGTGCTGCTGCAGAGAGCGCAGAGGATGTACGTGCCCTCAGGGAAATGAGCGCTCAGGCTGGCTGGAGGCACACTGAGCTCATGGCTGCAGTGGCAAGGTTGCCTCAAGCCACCGAGACACTGACGACCACTGTCCAAGACATTGGCGCAGCACAGGCCCGGAGTGCGCAGGACTTCGGGTCAGCTTTGGAAAGGTCTGTCCAGGGCTTCAGCGCAGCGATGGATAGGTCTGTGCAGGGCTTCAGTGGGGCAATGGAAAGAAGTGTCCAGGGCTTCACCGAAGCAATGGAGAGGAGTCTCCATGGCTTCCGCGGGACAATGGAAATGACTGTCCAGGGCTTCACTGAAGCAATGCAAAGGACTGTCCAGGGCTTCGCCGAAGCACTGGCACCTGCCACGTAAGGGCTAAGTGCTGCCACGCAGTCACTCACTGGTCTCCTGCAGAGGCACATGGAGGCCACGTGACCAGTGACTGCTGCCACCCTCGATGGCTCAGGCATGATTACCCGGGGACCTCACAGCACCGCAGCGGACCAGCAATCTGTGCTCCCACAGATTGCTCCAGATGCTGAGGTACTGCCTCGTGGGAGTGCCAGTGTGTTGGTCGAGTACGGAGGTGCTGTCCTCTCTCAGGATGACAGCATTCCTGCTCCCACCACTGGCACTTCACTGCAGCTGCCAGCACCTGCAGGACAGACTGGCTCCACCCATGCACAGGTGGAGCAGTCAGCAGCCGGGCCCTCTAGGCCCAGAGGTTGTCCAGGCCGCACCTCAGGGGCATCTGCGCTCCGGGACAGTCAGCAGGCCTCCCCCAGCCTTGCTGCAGCCACTGGGGCCCCCTTAAGGAGGAGCTCCAGGGCGGGAAGGGGACAGACGTCCAAAAGACCATGCTCCCCATCAGGGGGGAAGAACTGAAGGGTGCCCCTGAAGCGTCTGGCCAGTTGGAACCAAGCCCAGGGGAATGTCTCTGTCTACTGTCATGTTTTATTTCACCTGTCTCACGGGAGGGAGAGACGAATGTGTCCGTCTGTGACTTTTGATTTCTGTTCGTTTTGTTTAGTAATGTTGGAAGGGAGCACGTTTTTGTAAATAAACACTTTTTTATTCCTTAAGAATGGCCATGCCTGCTATTTGTATGCATCTTGCCCTTCACAGGCTTGGGGGTATGAGCTCGGTTCCATTCCTGTTCTTGGATTGGCTGCAAGCATTCCATCAGAGTGGCCTAGAATCGATTTGTGATCAGCCTCAGACGCATGGCCCTTCCAGTTAGAACCTCCCTCCCATCCTCCTCCTCCTCCTCCTCCTCCGCTGGGGCAGCAATGTCTGGTGGCATTGGCTGGGTACGCAGGATAGCAAGGTTATGGAGCATGCAGCCAACAACCACGAAGTGCGAGACTCGCTCAGGCGAATACTGCAGTGCTCCACCGGAATGGTCCAGACAGCGGAACCGCTGCTTCAGCATGCCGATTGTCTGTTCGACAATGTTCCGCGTGGCCTGATGGCTCACATTGTAGCGCTCTTCAGCAGGGGTTCTGGGCATCCGGAGCGGGGTCATCAGCCACGGGCACAGAGGATAGCCCTTGTCCCCGAGAAGCCAGCCTTCTGGTTGAGGTGGGGCCTCAAAAAGGTCTGCAACAGTAGTCTGGCGCAGGATGAAGGCGTCGTAGCTGCTGCCTGGGAACTGCGCATTCACTGTGAGGATCAGCTGTCGGTGGTCACAGACCAGCTGGACATTGAGGGAATGGAACCCCTTGCGGTTGTGGAACTCCTCCGGATTGAATACAGGCACCCGCAAAGCCACGTGCGTGCAGTCAATGGCACCCTGCACCATGGGTAAGTCCACGATTGCCGCGAAGCCCTCTGCGCGCTCCCGCTGCTTGTCCAGGGTCACTGGGAAGGAGATGTACTGCCGCCTCCTTCTAAACAGGGCATCAGTCACTTGACAGATGCAGCAATGCACCGCAAACTGGGAGATGCTGGCTATGTCGCCAGATGCAGCCTGAAAAGAGCCGCTCGCGTAGAAGTTCAGGGCAACAGTCATCTTCACAGCCACCGACAGAGATGTCCTGCACCTTAACTGAGGCTGCAGATCTGTCCAAAGCAGGTGGCACAGCTCAGTCACCACCTCCTTTCTGAAGCGCAGCCTTTGGACACACTGCTCCTCCGACATGTTCATGTAGGAAAACTGCTGGCAGAAAACCCTGGCAGCGTAAGGTCTGGTGTGGCGACGTCTGTAGGCCCTCCTCCGTCTGGCCACAGCCGGCCCCCTCTCCCTGCATCTCAGTGCCCTTTGCAGATAATGCAGCAGCAGGACATCTGCGTCCAATGCAGCCCCCATAATAAGTGCACGCAGGTAGTTTTGCCATTCTAAATGCTCACCAGCAGTAAGGCAATGGTCCGAATGGCGAAGTTCCTCTGCCAGCATGGACCCAGTGGTCAAAAGGCTCTGTGTGCAGCTCAGCAACTCCTTGTAGCGCTCGAGGAAGTTGTGCTGCAGAAATGGCTGCCGCATTTAAACCACACCAGTCCCCTATAAATAACGCCCCTGCAGCACGAGTGCGACTTGGTAAGGTTCCAGGTAAGCTATCACTAATAGCGCCAGGCGCTACGGAGGGGTGGGCCAATGAATTTGCGGACGGGGGCGCCCAAAAGGCGTTGCACACTCAAATGACGTCATAATCTGCCTGCGCCCATGAGCGGGCACTAAGAGTTAGCACCGGCGCTAAAACCATGCTCAATATGGGGCGAGGCGCTAGGCTCCCTGCGCCCACCCGGAAATTGGCTAGCGCCCCATTTTTTGGCCTCTTTAGGCGTTATTCGGAGACGCTAGCAACCCAACTTCTAGCCCTAAGTTTCAGTCTAAGATTTAACCTTGGAGTCGCGGTTGCTATGGTGAAATCTTCTAAAGCAGTTTGATTTGATAAGAAAATATGACGTAATTTACTGTTTTCTGCAAGAATGTGCTATTTTGTTTTGTTTGTCTGTTCATAGTTTTACAAAAGATAAGCTTCTGCCTTAAAGTTACAGTTGCCAATGTGCTTTTGTTATATGGAAGTTACCTTGTAAACTAATTGCAGCACTTCTGTCTCTAATGTTAAAAACACTGTGTAAGCTACCTAGCCTGAGAATCACTTGTTTCTGAAATTGGAAATGGAAGATAAATTGATAGAGATGAAATTGAACATTGACAAAACCTGTCAGTTCAACTGTACTGCTATTTGGATTTTGGGATAATTTTGAAATGACAAAATGGACTCGGGCACTATATATTTGGTTACTTTTGGGAAAATAAAAGATCCTCTAAAAATACTAATAATAAAAAGTGTTAATAACTTGGATCAAGTGAGAACGTTTGATCTATGTTTTCTATCTTAAATATTGTACTGGACAGTAAAGTTTTTCCAGGACTCATGAATGAGATATGAATGGTAATTAAAGGAAAGTGATTGAGAGTGTAAGATTGAAACAGGAGAATTACACTACTGAACGGGAATTTTCAAAATTTTCTAGTGAAAGTCAGGAAATGTAGTTAAGAATAGTAAATTGATAGCTTTCTCTTGGAGACATTTGTGTCCCTGCCTTGAATGAACTTTTAAGAAAATTGAATTTGATAGTCTGTCCACTACCCAAGACATCGGGACCATGCAGAGGAAGATGAACAAAGATCTCCAGGCGACTACAATCTTTCGATAAGATACCTGAAAGCCCGAGAAAGGCTTGTATCGGATGGCACGTGTGGCACGATACTGAGATACTGATATGAGTGTGCAATTGTGATTCAATACGTATGAGGTAATTACCATCCAGGAATGTATGGTGAGTTTGCACTGAAGAATGGGTCTCAGACATGCGCAGTTGCTTGACAACAGCAAGACATGAAATGGTTAATGTGACTCAGGAGAGCGAGACAACTTTTAAAGCATACTCCATCGAGAAACTATCTAATTAATGAAACAATCAGAATAGAGTTAAACACACGGGTACCAGGTTATTTAACGATCAGGAAGGACAGGCAGGAAGGAAGGGGAGGTGGGGTGGCTATGTTAATAAAGGAAGGAATCACTGTAATACAGAGAAATGAAATTGGGCCAAAAGATCAGGATAATGAAACAGTTTGGGTGGAGGAAAGGAATAATAAGGGGAAAAAAACACTAGTGGGCGTAGTCTATAGGCCTCTGAACAGTGGCAACTCTGTTGGACGGAGTATCAATCAGGAAATAGTTGAGGCTTGTAATAAGGGAACATCTATAATTATGGGGGATTTCAACTATCATATTAATTGGACAAATCAAATTGGGCAGAGCAGCCTTGAGGATGAGTTCATTGAGTGTATTAGGGATGGGTTTCTTGAGCAGTATGTAACTGAACTGACCAGGGGGCAAGCAACCTTAGATCTGGTCCTGTGCAACGAGACGGGATTAATTAAAAATGTCCTAGTAAAGGATCCCCTTGGAATGAGTGACCATAACATGGTTGAATTCCATATTCAATTAGAGGGTGAGAAGGTTGGATCTCAAACAAGCGTGCTAAGCTTGAATAAAGGAGACTATGAAGGTATGAGAGCGGAATTGAATAGAGTGGATTGGGAAAATAGATTAAAGGGTAAGACGATACATGATCAGTGGTGTACATTCAAGGAGTTATTTTACAACTTCCAAAAAAAATATATTCCACTGAGAAGAAAAGGGTGTAAAAGAAAAGACAGCCATCCGTGGCTAAGTAAAGAAATTAAGGATAGTATTCGACTAAAAACAAGGGCATATAAGGTAGCCAAATCTAGTGGGAGGGTAGAGGATTGGGAAAACTTTAAAAGACAGCAAAAAATAACAAAAAGATTGATCAAGAAAGGGAAGATAGATTATGAAAGTAAATTAGCAAAAAATATAAAAACAGATAGTAAGAGTTTTTATAGTTATATAAAAAGAAAAAGGGTGGCTAAAGTAAATGTTGGTCCCTTAGAGGATGAGACCGGGAAATTAATGGTGGGAAATATGGAGATGGCAAAAACACTGAATGAATATTTTACATCAGTCTTTACAGTAGAAGACACTAAAAATATCCCAACACTGGACAAACAGGGGGCTAAAGGGGGGGAGGAGCTAAACACGATCAAAATCACAAAGGAAGTGGTACTCGGTAAAATAATGGGACTCAAGACGGATAAATCCCCTGGACCTGATGGCTTACATCCTAGGGTCTTGAGGGAAGTGGCGGTAGGGATTGTGGATGCATTGGTAATCATTTTCCAAAACTCCCTGGACTCGGCAAAGGTCCCGGAAGACTGGAAAACTGCTAATGTAACACCCTTATTTAAAAAGGGCAGTAGACAGAAGGCTGGAAACTATAGACCGGTTAGCCTAACATCTGTGGTAGGTAAAATTTTGGAGTCCATTATTAAGGAGACAGTAACAGGACATTTGGATAATCATAATTTAATAGGACAAAGTCAGCATGGTTTTATGAAGGGGAAGTCATGTTTGACAAATTTGCTGGAGTACTTTGAGGAAGTAACGTATAGGGTGGATAAAGGGGAACCAGCGGACGTAGTGTATTTAGACTTCCAAAAGGCATTTGACAAGGTGCCACACAGAAGATTATTGCTTAAGATAAAAAATCACGGGATTGGGGGTAATATTCTGGCATGGATAGATGATTGGCTATCTAACAGAAGGCAGAGAGTTGGGATAAATGGTTCATTCTCGGGTTGGCAATCAGTAACTAGTGGTGTTCCGCAGGGGTCAGTGCTGGGTCCCCAACTCTTTACAATCTATATTAACGATTTGGAGGAGGGGACCGAGTGTAACATATCAAAGTTTGCAGATGATACTAAGATGGGAGGGAAAGTAGTGAGTGAGGAGGACATAAAAAACCTGCAAGGGGACATCGACAGGCTAAGTAAGTGGGCAGAGATTTGGCAGATGGAATACAATACTGGAAAGTGTGAGGTTATGCACTTTGGCAGGAAAAATCGTAGAGCAAGTTATTACCTTAATGGCAAGAAACTGAAAAGTACTGAAGTACAAAGGGATCTGGGGGTCCTGGTGCACGAAACTCAAAAGGTTAGTATGCAGGTGCAACAAGTGATTAAGAAGGCCAATGGAATGTTGGCTTTCATTGCTAGGGGGATAGAATATAAAAATAGGGAGGTATTGCTTCAGTTGTACAAGGTATTGGTGAGGCCGCACCTGGAATACTGCGTACAGTTTTGGTGTCCATACTTAAGAAAGGACATACTTGCTCTCGAGTCAGTACAGAGAAGGTTCACGCGGTTAATCCCGGGGATGAGGGGGTGGTCATATGAGGAGAGGTTGAGTAGATTGGGACTCTACTCATTGGAGTTCAGAAGAATGAGAGGCAATCTTATTGAAACATATAAGATTGTGAAGGGGTCAGATCGGGTGGATGCGGGGAAGATGTTCCCGATGATGGGTGAAACTAGAACTAGGGGGCATAGTCTTAGAATAAGGGGCTGCTCTTTCAAAACTGAGATGAGGAGGAACTACTTCACTCAGAGGGTGGTAGGTCCATGGAATATGCTGCCCCAGAGAGCTGTGGAAGCTACATCATTACATAAATTTAAAACAGAAATAGACAGTTTCCTAGAAGTAAAGGGAATTAAGGGTTACGGGCAGCGGGCAGGAATTTGGACATGAGTCTAGGTTCGGATCGGTCATGGCCCTGTGGGTAGCGGAGCGGGCCCAGGGGCCGTGTAGCCTGATCCTGCTCCTATTTCGTGTGTCTAATTCTGTTAGATTCAGGAGATGGTTCTGTGATAGTGGATTGGCGGTTAGGATCAGATCAGCCATGATCTTATTGAATGGCGGAGCAGGCTCGAGGGGCCGATTGGCCTACTCCTGCTCCTATTTCTTATGTTCTTATGTTCTTATGTACCTGTTAGAGGGATTGAAGTTGAAGTGGAGAGTTGCAAGGAATCTGGATTGGTACAATCGAGGGCCAAGGAGAAATCATGATTAGTAAGAATTATCCACAAGATGGATACGAGCAAAAGAGAGATCTGGAGAATCTTTTAAATCCATGATTTGTTGATTAGATGTTGAACTGTAATGTATTTGATATGATTGTAAGACTGAATTTAACTGTGACTGTAATAATTGTGTTTTGTAGGTAACAGAGCGTGGGAAAAACCAGTACGAATCCAGTATGAGGTGATTTTAGTGGTGCCTCCTGTGTCACTACTACTGCAATTACCATGCTTTACGGGTCTAACAGGACCTGTCCCATCAACCAACACGTTTTTAAGTATGAGCTACACAATTATGTGGCACAATTCGGATACTCGGATATGACATTCCCCTGATGTGCCTCAATAATCCCGAGACTCGATGTTAGCGAAACAAAACAAGGCTTTTATTAACTTAGAAGTGGAGAGAGGTATCTTCCCCGGAGGTCTGCAGTACTGGCTGTGAGGCCAGACTGAGCTGGCTTACATAGAGGCCAGGTATGGGCGGAGCCCTACACACAACACATTCCATACATTCCAATACACAATACAATGGTGAGGAGAAACCTGAAACCAACCACAGTCACAGGCAATACAATGGTAAGGGGGAACCTGAAACCAACCACAGTCACAGGCAGTGATGAATGGAATATTTCATCACATTCACCCCTTCTATAGATTTAGTCTGTTCGGGGGCTTGGTAGTCCTCTGCGACCGACGTGGCTGTTGTGGTGTCGCGGGTGTCGGCTGGGTGTCCCCGGTGGCCTCCTGGGTCTCTGCCAGGGGTGCCGCCAGGGTTGTTGAAGGGGTAGTTGGTGGGGGTGCCGTTGGTCGATGTTCTTCCGGGGGTGGTGAAAGAGTAGTGGGTGGGTAAGAGTTGCTGTGGTCGTTGTTGCTGCTATTGCCGTGGTTGCTGTCGTTACCGGCTGGGGCGACGTCTTTTATTGACACGGTGTCCTCCCTTCCGTCGGCGTGCCGGACATACGCGTATTGGGGGTTGGCGTGGAGTAGGTGCACTGGCTCCACGAGAGCGTCCGTCTTATGGCCCCTCACATGCCTTCGCACGAATACCGGACCCGGGGTGGAGAGCCATGACGGCATGGATACGCCTGAGGTGGATTTCCGGGGGAAGCTAAACATTCGTTCATGAGGCGTGGCATTAGTGGCAGTACACAATAGCGACCGTATCGAATGGAGCACATCTGAGAGGACTTCCTGCCAGCGGGAGATAGGGAGGCCCTTGGTCCTTAGAGCTAGAGTGACTGCTTTCCATACTGTCCCGTTCTCTCGCTCCACTTGTCCGTTACCCCGGGGGTTGTAGCTGGTGGTACGGCTCGTGGCGATACCCCTGGACAGCATGTACTGGCGTAGCTCTTCACTCATGAAGGACGCCCCCCTATCCGTGTGGATGTAGCTCGGCATACCGAACAGGCAGAACAGGCTGTTGAGGCATTTAATGACCGTGGCGCTGGTCATGTCTGGGCAGGGGAAGGCGAATGGGAACCGGGAGTATTCGTCCACAATGTTCAGGAAGTAAACATTGCGGTCGACGGACGGGAGGGGGCCCTTGAAATCTAAGCTGAGCCGCTCAAAGGGCCGTGTAGCTTTGATTAAGTGGGCTCTATCAGGGTGGTAGAACCGAGGCTTGCACTCAGCGCAAGTGCGGCAGTTCCTGGTCAGAGACCGAACTTCCTCAATCGAGTAGGGTAAGTTGCGGGACTTTATGAAGTGGAACAGCCGCGTGACCCCTGGGTGGCAGAGGTCATTGTGGAGGGTCTGTAGCCGATCCCCGGTGGCGCTGGCACACATCCCTCGTGAGAGGGCATCTGGGGATTCGTTAAGGGCCCCTGGCCGGTAAATGATGTCATACTCGAAGGTGGAGAGCTCGATCCGCCACCTAAGAATCTTATCATTTTTGATCTTCCCCCTCTGTTTATTATTGAACATAAACGCTACCGACCGCTGGTCGGTAAGTAGGGTGAAGCGTTTGCCGGCTAGGTAGTGGCGCCAGTGGCGCACTGCCTCCACGATGGCTTGGGCCTCCTTTTCCACGGAGGAGTGTCTGATCTCGGGCCCTTGGAGGGTCCTCGAGAAGAAAGCTACGGGCCGCCCTGCCTGGTTGAGGGTGGCCGCCAAGGCAAAGTCAGACGCATCACTTTCCACTTGAAATGGAGTGTTCTCGTCCACTGCCTGTAGCGTGGCCCGCTCAATATCCTGCTTAATGCTTTTGAAGGCGGCGTGGGCCTCAGCAGAGAGCGGAAAAGAGGATGCTTTCAAGAGGGGGCGGGCTTTGTCGGAGTAGTTGGGGACCCATTGGGAATAATAAGAAAATAACCCCAGGCACCTTTTCAGGGCTTTGGGAGTGTTGGGCAGGGGCAGCTCCCGTAGGGGGCGCAATCGGTCGGGGTCTGGTCCGATTTCCCCATTCTCCACCACGCTGCCTAGTATGCAGAGGCGCGTGGTGTTGAAAACGCACTTGTCCTCATTATAGGTGAGGTTGAGTTTTTGTGCAGTTTTCAGGAACCTCTCGAGGTTCGAGTCGTGATCCTGCTGGTTGTGACCGCAGATGGTGACGTTGTCGAGGTAGGGGAAGGTTGCCTGCAAGTGGTGGTCATCGACCATGCGATCCATCTCCCTCTGGAAGACCGAGACCCCATTCGTCACCCCAAAGGGGACTCTGAGGAATTGGTAGAGGCGTCCGTTCGCCTCGAAGGCGGTGTACGGGCGGTCCTCTGGTCTGATAGGGAGCTGGTGGTACGCTGACTTGAGGTCGATGGTGGAGAACACCCGGTATTGGGCAATTTGGTTCACCATTTCTGATATGCGGGGTAGCGGGTAGGCGTCTAGTTGGGTGTACCTGTTGATCGTTTGGCTATAGTCGATCACCATCCGTTTCTTCTCGCTACCCCTTACCACCACCACTTGGGCGCGCCACGGGCTATTGCTGCATTCAATAATGCGCTCTTTCAGGAGCCTGTCTACCTCGGTTGCGATAAACCGCCTGTCCTCCCAGCTGTACCTCCTGCTTTTGGTCGCTATTGGCCGGCAGTTAGGGGTAAGGTTCGTGAATAGCGAAGGCGGCTTTACCTTCAGGGTAGCCAGGCCGCACACTGTGAGGGGCGGCTGGGACCCACCGTACTTGAGCGTGATGCTTTGGTGGTTGCACTGGAAATCCAGGCCCAAGATCACGCTCACGCATAGATTCTTCATGATTAACACTTTAAAATTATCGTATACAGTCCCGTTAACGAACAATTGTACCGTGCAGTAACCCAGAATGGTCGATGTCTGGGTTTTATCAGCCATAGAGATGATACCCCGAGTAGGGACCACCTTTAGGGAGAGTTGTCGTGCCAGTTCCGGGTGGATAAATCTCTCCGTGCTTCCACTGTCAATTAAACATTTAACCCCGCACCCGTTTACCTCGATGTCCACCATTGATTTGGATAGCGGGTGGGGCCTGGTCTGGTCCACTGTGACCGATGCCACTGTAGGGCCCTGATCGAGACAAGATGGCATCCGCGCTGTCTGCTCACAAGATGGCGGACCCCACGAGGTCGGGCAAGATGGCGTCCAAGATGGCCGCTCCCACGGCGCACACGCGGCGGTGGCGGGTTTTGGTTTTGGTTTTCCAGCGGGGTTCCCTCTGCACACCTTCCCAAAGTGCCCCTTCTTACCGCACTTAAAGCAGGTGGTGCCTTTCGCCGGGCACAGGTTTCTGGTGTGCTTTGGCTGCCCGCAGATGTAGCAGTTGGGTCCCCGACGCGTCGCGGCTGTCGTAGGGCTTCTGGGCGGGGAAGATGCCTTCCAAGATGGCGGCGCCCTTGGTGCACACGTGGCGGCATGGACGGCGCGGGCTGAAGAGTAGGCGTCCGAGTTTCTCTGGGCCACATCCAGGGATCGCGCGGTGTCCGCAGCCTGTTTCAGGTCCAATCCCGTTTTTTCCAGCAGTCTTTGCCGGATGTAAGTGGAGCTGAGGCCTGTGATAAAGGCATCGCGAACAAGCTCGTCGGTGTACACTGCGGCTTTTACATCTCGGCACTTGCAGTCTTTGCCAAGCATTTTCAGGGTGCCTAGGAACTCCTCCACCGATTCCCCAGGTTGCTGTGCGCGAGTGGCGAGCAGATGCCTAGCATACACCTCATTCGTAGGCTGCTGGTAATGTGCCTTTAAGATGTCGCAGGCGGCCAGGTACGTGTCGGCGTCTTGGATGAGGGGGTAAACCCGGTGGCTTACCCAATTCCGCAGAATTCCGAGTTTCATACTCGCAGCGTCCGTAGCGTCTTTGACGGCTGCGGAATTGTCCAGGAAGAATTCCATACACATAAACCAGTGTCCGAAGCGTGCTGATGCATCCGGAGCATGCTGATCCAAATCCAAACGTTCGGGTTTCAGGAGTTGATCCATTGTGTTGAAAAATAAGTTAATAAAATTGATGTGCCTCAATAATCCCGAGACTCGATGTTAGCGAAACAAAACAAGGCTTTTATTAACTTAGAAGTGGAGAGAGGTATCTTCCCTGGAGGTCTGCAGTACTGGCTGTGAGACCAGACTGAGCTGGCTTACATAGAGGCCAGGTATGGGCGGAGCCCTACACACAACACATTCCATACATTCCAATACACAATACAATGGTGAGGAGAAACCTGAAACCAACCACAGTCACAGGCAATACAATGGTAAGGGGGAACCTGAAACCAACCACAGTCACAGGCAGTGATGAATGGAATATTTCATCACAGTGGGTGTCAGTGAGCTCATGATGCGACTGAACTCCTCCCTAAAGCATTTTTATGTTTTGGAGCAAGACAACTCGAGAATAGATATTGAAATTGACAGCATAGGGGACAACTCACATTGATGGGATATTGGGCTTAATACATCAGCACACCCTTAGGTTCGTATTATTTCACATGCTCTGGTAGTTATCCAACTTGTAATGATAGTGTATTTGATATATGTAACGTGTGTAGTAAGACTTTGATACATAAGCCAATTGGGTACTCATGCCCATGACTGACAAGCACGAACAAATTAATTGAGCACACCAAAAGAGAAGATCCGAAGCAATGTAGAGGAGACCCCAGGTGGAGTAACATCAGGAAAGATAGAAGAAACAGAGGATATCCCAGGCGGGGCAAAATTGGAACACCGGAACAGTGAATTGAATTTGAGTAAGGGGTCAGAGGTTGCTCCTTCTCCTCAAAGGAATGGACTGTAAGGAAGGGAGAAATCTTCAAGACTCCCTACTAACTAACGCCCAAGTTGAGAGAGCAATAAGAGCTGGCTAGATTAGTCAAGAGCCGATTGTGAGAAGTCAATAAAGGTATTTCCTTCTAAAAAAAAAAGGGAATTGTAAGAAATAGCTATTAGATTCAAAGATGGGTTTTAATTCTTAGACCAGGGACTGACAACAGGCAAGCGGAAAAAGATAGCATAAATGCCAGCAAGGTCGAATATCAAGCATCAAAAGACAAATAGAAATGATAAGGACTTCTAATTGTCATTATAGTTGTAGTATTATTTTGTGTTATAATGACGGTTCTGAAAGCATGCTGTAGGGCAGCTGTGTCCCGAATAGTGCCGGTTGCTACAGTTGATATAATCAATATTGAGCCAGAAACCGAACAGTTAATGTGGGACAATGAACTGATAGCGACAGTAACATACATGTAAAGTTCATTAGTCATTTGCACAGACTACCACGCCTAGCACAACAAGATAGACAGAGGGGAAAGACGAACTTAGGTACTAAGTTTAAGCCATCAGTATAGGAGTAATCCCGGGGATGGTAAAAGTGGAAGAGAAGTTGGTATCCCTAGCCAAAGTTTAAATATGGTGCGGGACCCACAGGAGGGATTGAAAGGGTTAAAAGCAAATCCTTTCAGTGTTTAAAATGCAGGGCAAACAAATTAAAGAGAGAGGGGTCATGTGTGAGATCACTAAGAGCTGAGGAGAAGCCAGGTGATGATAAAATGTCTGCCCAGCTCAAGGACTTTATACAATGGAGCCTTACAAGAATAAGATAAGGCATAGCCACCAAGCTACACACAGCTAATGCTGAAGTGTGAGAAAGATTTAATAAAAAGTCAGCTAAACTTAAAGTAGTAACATAAAGAAACAAAATGGCTTGCGTAGATTATTAAAGAAGCCTCAGCCTAGCAAATATGGTCTGGCAGCCTGTAGAACCAGACGTCATAATCCAGGTGGCAGAGATAAGAAACAGAACAGAAAGAATGGGCTCAGTTATAAACGAGTTGTTGATACTGTAACCTATGACCTGCAGCCCAGTATTGCAGACCAAGAAGGGTCACGAGGGCCTAACCACCAGAATCATTGCAGGGGAGGATTAATTAGCTATTGTATTGAAGGGGTTAAATTGAACCCTCTCAGAATTCGGACAGCCGAGGTGACCACTACTTAAGTGATGCCAGCAAAATTAAACTCAGAACAAAGGAGTGGGGTCATGTGAAAGTGACTAAAAGAAACCAGGTTGAGATAAGAAATATCACAATAAAAATTGACTTACGTAAAAAGGCAAAACTAAACAAAGAACAACGTGAGAAGCTTCGAAAAACCAAGATAAGACGCAGTTGTGGGACCAGACAGAATATGTGCGTTTTGCGTAAGTGATAAGGAATATGCTGCTTTAGCTAAAAATTGTAGACACCGCAGAATTTAGGGGCCATGGGAATTTGACCTGTGACCAAAGGCATAGTAAGATGTAACTAACCTTTACTAATACTGAAAATAATCCATATGTGATCAGGTGATTAATGTAATACAATGTGATCAGGTGATTATTGTAATACAATGTGATCAGGTGATTATTGTAATACAATGTGATTGGATGAAAATAGAATAAAAAGCTGTACCAACCAAGAGAGAACGAGAAGGTGCTCGCACAGACCACGGGGTCTGAGACTCTTCTCCCAGAGCTCTGATAATAAACTGCATCTTTTTACTTTTACACGGTTTAGATGTGAATTTATTTTCACCACAACAAATTGGCGCTGCGAGCAGGGTACTTTGGAGCTGGAAGACCGCCTGCACCAGTGAACGGTGTGAGTAGTCAAATCTTGACCGTCCAGAAATTGGATCACTCGGAAGGGCGGTGTGACAGCGACGCAGTTCCAAAAGAATCTGGTATCCGTGACGGGTGAGAGATGCAGTTTAAATAGTGGATAAGTTTAAATAGTGGATAAGTTCAAATAGTGGATAAGTCTAAATAAGTGGTTAAGTTGATTGACATCTGATGTGTTATTTCAGAATGTAAATGTCTCGAGGACCCATACTGAGCCGGAATTAAGAGGGCAATTGGGCCCCATGTGAAGGCCAGAGTTAGTTGGGAATCCGAGACAGACTAAAGTCTCTCTGTTGTATTGCATGACGCGACATATGGTAATAATAATGTGTTAATGACTACAAGTGAAATAATCACCTCTGACAGCGAGATAGTTACAAGTCAGGACCGCCATCACTAGTGGTGGATGATAGGTAGACCTCTGAGAACGAGTTACTAGGGAGGACCAGAATGCGGTAGACTAGTATCAAAAATAATACATTATGACAGAAGGCGGAGGCCCAGATTGGGGACTGCCAGGATCATTGAGTTGGCTCTATGCCGACGATCAGAAAGGTTTGATAGATAAGATGAAAAAGGATGGATGGGATCTGTCTAAGGTACCAGAGTACCAACGAGAATGGTGGGAGACACAAAAGGGAAGTAAGACAAAGAAAGCGGGAGTTATATTGGTACACCAATTAGTAACGGTCATTCAAAAGACCGAGGAAATTAAAACGAAAATCTACAGGAGCAGGTGACAAAATTAGAGAAAAAAAATTGGCAAAACTAAAGGATAAACAAGGAGAAAGAAGATAGGGACACCGATGGAAAAAGAGGGGAAAAAAAGAGAAACTTAAAGTTTTACTGACATGGAAGTTATTAACATTTGTGCTGAGACAAATAAAACACAAGGGCCTAGAAATTCATTATAGCCACTTTTGGGGCGGTAAAGTTGGGCGGCCGCTAAAGTTTGCGCCCGGCGCAAATTCGAGGCCACTTCCCCGATATTCATTAGCTTCGCCCTAAGAGTTTGCTCGAGCGCTAAAACTGGCGATGCACGCCTCTCTTTAGGCGCTAAGCCGGAGGTGCTCAGCGATAGCGCCGAGGCCGGGCGCAGCGCAGGTGCGGCCATTTCTTGATTGACAGCAGACACCCTGGCGCCGGCCAGCTCTTAAGGGGGAAGGGTCGAGTTGGTCTGCTGCCACGCCCTGGACACTGCAGCCCTCCAGCTAGGCCTGACCACTGCTGCTGGACCCAAATAGCGCCTGAAACCATGGAGAAGGCCCATGAATGAGCGCAGCACTTCTCAGAGCTTGATCTGAGGGTGCTGGTTGGTGCTGTGGAGAAGAGACGCCATATTTTGTTTCCGGACAATGGCAGGAAGCCGCCGGCCCGCGTCTACCGGAGAGCCTGGAGGCATGTCGGCACCAAGGTGACATCCAACAGCGAGGTCCCCAGGAGCGGTGTCCAATGCCGCAAAATGCTCAATGACCTCGCCAGGATTGTCAGGGTGAGTACCCTTTCCAGTGTCCTCCTCATCCTTGCATGTGCACCTCACATTATGGGCAAAGGGACCTGAAAGCCCTAATGGCCAGCCCTCATGCAGCAGCTATGGGACACTCATGAACATCAATTGCACATTGTGCACTTAACACACTGGCCAGGCTATTCGACCATGGGAGGCAGTGCACACAAGATCAGGGCTACACACTGGCCAGGCTATTCCACCATGGGAGGCAGTGCACACAAGATCTGGGCTACACACTGTACTTAGAGGCCGTCCTTTCTCTTGCAGGCCAAGCTGGCCAATAATAAGAGGAGCCGGAATGCGACCGGGGGAGGCGGCCCCCAGATCCAGCCGCTCACCGAGCTGCAACATCGCGTGGAGCGCATCATGGGTGCCCGGGTGATTGGCCCCGTTGCATCTGGAGATGCCGACCCTGTTCTGGGCACCAATGGTAAGGACATCACCTTTTGGACCTCTCTCGTCCCACTTGCGCATCAGATCTACATCCTTTGCCACTGTCCGACCAATGCGCTGAATGCCACCACTCATGCATCCCGCACTGACGCCCTCTCCTCACTCTAAAGCTACTCTTGTGCCTTCCTGCTTTTAGATGGTGAGGAGGAGGTCCCTGAAGTTGCCAGTGACAGCCCCTCAGAAGAGGAGGAGGAGGAGGAGCAAGAGGAAGGCGGCCAATCAGGGGAACCCTCAGCTGTGGCAACCCATGCCAATGTAGGGGACACGTCTTCCCTGGAGGGGAGCGTGGGGGAAGTGTCGGAGGGGAGGGTAGCTCCTGGGACCAGCGGCCTGCAGAAACACGGGAGGGGGGTGGAAGCTCAGCGGCCTTCTCCCCAGAGGGGGGAAGGGTCGGAGGGGAGTCCAATTGCTGGGCCCAGCGGCGTCCAGCAATGCAGAAAGGGTCGGCCAGCTCGGCGGCCTTCTCCCCAGAGGGAGAGTCCGGCCTCCAGTCCGGAGACAGTCCTCGCCGAGGAGATGCACCGCATCGAGGACTTGTCCGCGGACTCGGAGCGCCGGCACACGGAGCTCATGGGGGTAGTGGCACGGTTGCCTGAGGCCATCGAGTCCCTGTCTCGGAGCGTGACCGAGTTCGGGCCCTCAGAGGCCACCAGTCGGGCGGAATTCCGGGCAGATCAGGCAGCGAGTCAGGCGGAATTCGGGGCAGCTCTGGCAGCGACTGGCCAGGTGATCAGTGGTGCCGTGCAGTCACTGGCTGCTCTGATGCAGTCACTGAACAGGTCAACACGGGCACTCACTGCTGCCACACTCACTGTGTCAGCCAGGCATCGCCAGGGCACCCGGCGCGCTGCAGCAGCACAGCGGTCTGTCCCTCGGCAGATTGGTGCGCATGCTGCAGTGCTGGCCCGGGCGAGTGCCAGTGTCTCAGGCGACCAGCGTGCACCTGCCATCCGCCAGCTTGCCCCCATTCCTCCAGCCGCCACTGCCACTCCTCCAGTGGAGCTGCCAGGAGCTGCTGCAGTGACTGATGCTGGCCAGCCACAGCTGCAGCATTCACCAGCCGGCCCCTCGACGGCCAGACGTCGTCTAGGCCGACCCCCAAGGGCATCTGCCGTCACGACATGTGCCCCTCAGGAGCCTGCCCCCAGCCTTGCAGCAGCCAATGGCCTCACTTTGAGGAGGAGCAGCAGGGTGGGCAAGGGCCACACAAAGATGCCCAAGGCATCGCCCTCGCGGGCCAAAAAGTAGAATGTGTGGGCAGTTGTGTTTGTTTTTTGAGGCCGAGAATTTGATGTTTGTTTTTTGAAGGCCGAGGATGTGATGTTTGTTTTTTACGAAGGCCGAGGATGACGGCCATTTTTGTTGCACTGTTTTGTTAATCCTCTCCAGGTTGTGGGAGCGAGTAATGTGTGTGAGTGTTTTTTCGGGGTTTCGTCTGTTTTTGGTTTTCATGTGGGAAGGGCCCTGAGTTTGTACAATAAACCATTTTATTTATTCACATTGTCCATGTTTGATCTTTGAAGTGTTTGTTGCCTTAACCGGCTGAGGGCTTGCGGAGCGGCTGCAATCATGTTCTTTCATTGGCACAAGCCATTCCCTGACAGGGGGCCTAGAAGTGACGGTCAATAAGCCGCCGACGGGCGGCCCTTGGACCTTCTGCCTCCCTCCTGGGCTGGTACTCCTCATCCTCCTCCTCCTCCTGCTCCTCCTCCTGAGGTGGTGGTCCAACGTGAGGTGGCAGTGCCTGAGTCCTGCGGATAGCCAGGTTGTGCAGCATGCAGCAAACGACGACGAATTGGGAGACTCGCTCCTGTGAATACTGGAGGGCTCCCCCGGAGCGATCCAGACAGTGGAACCATTGCTTGAGGACGCCGATTGTTTGTTCTATGATCTTGCTAGTCGCTTGATGGCTCTCGTTGTATGCCTCTTCAGCAGGGGTCGTGGGCGCGTGGAGCGGGGTCATGAGCCAGGTACACAAAGGATAGCCTTTGTCCCCGATAAGCCATCCTCTTGGGGGAGGCTGTGCCTGGAACATGTCAGCCACAGTTGTCTGTCGCAGGATAAAGGCATCGTGGCTGCTGCCTGGAAAGCGGGCATTGACAGCTAGGATGCGCTGCCTGTGGTCACACACCAGCTGTACGTTGAGGGAATGGTAGCCCTTCCGGTTGCGGTAATCCTCGGCATGCTCCAGAGGTGCCCGCAAAGCCATATGCGTGCAGTCAATGGCGCCCTGCAGCATGGGGAAGCCCGCTATTCTTGCAAATCCCACTGCACGCTGCTGCTGCTTGTCCAGGGTCATGGGGAAGGAGATGAATTGATGTCTCCTTTTGAAACGGGCATTGGTCACCTGGCGGATGCAGCAATGCACGGCGAACTGGGAGATGTTAGCGATGTCCCCAGCAGCGGATTGGAAGGAGCCGGTGGCATAGAAGTTGAGAGCCACCGTCACCTTCACTGCCACCGACAGAGATGTCCTGCGCATCAGCTGTGGCTGCAGATCTCTGTGAAGCAGCTGGCAGATGTCTGCAACCACCTCCCTTCTGAATCGCAGCCTCCTAACACACTGCGCGGCAGGCATGGTCAGATAGGAGGACTGCTGGTGGTATACCCTGGGTGGGTAAGGCCTCACTTGGCGACGCCTGTTGCCCCCTCTGTGTCTAGCCAGGGCTGCCACTCTCTCACGGCGTCTGTAAGCCCTTCCGGCATAAGGCTGAAACTCAGCGTTGGCACCCAATGCAGCCCCCATTATATGCTGGCAAACACTGAGATCTCAATGAAGGCAAAGATAATTGCTAAGCTCTGGCCTGAGCCAAAAATACCTGTCCTAGTGTTGGGCCAAAGCAGTAAGCTCTCCTCCTTGGTCTCTCTCCAAAAATCCGTTGCACAAGAGTGAATGCTGCAAAATGGCTGGCCTTTATTGTGCAGGGTAAGTGCCCTTTAATTTGCACTCCCCGCGGCCCGCCTCGGCTGTGTACCGTTCCACTTCACAGTCGTTAGGGCCGCCCGGCGCACAATGGGGCGGCGCGAGTGAAGTTCCGGTTCCGGGCACACAAAGGGCGTTGCACGACGAAATGACATCATGATCTGCGCGCGCAGCAGGGCGCGCGCTAAGACTTTACGCTGGCGCTAAATGTCTACTGAAGTTGGGGCGAGGCTCAGATCGCGCTGCGCCCGGGCGCTAAGCGCCTAGCGCTCGAGATCTACGCCTCCTAAGGCGCTAACGGCTGGCGCGCCCAACTGAATTTCTAGGCCAAGATTTTCTGAGTGAAATGAACCTTAAAAAATGCTGGAATTTCAGTTTGTGTGAAAGTTTTCCTGACTATGAATGTTTAAGAAGTTACAGTATTTCTTTTGTCTGAAAGTCTGTCTTTAAAAGAAAGATTCTGTTATGTTTGTTTTAGCTCCACCCACTTCTCTGTGTTAAAAGTGTTTAAAAACTTTTGTCTTGTCTTGGATTTTGGAAGTTTTAAGAATGTGCGAGTAAGATTGTGCCCCAAGAATTGGAAAAAAAACCTTTGAACTAATTTAAGTTAAGCTGGTGTGTAAAAACTGAGAAGAGCAACAAAAAGTTTGTTTAACAAAAGATTAAGTTTCAGTCTAAGATTTAACCTTGGAGTCGCGATTGCTATGGTGAAATCTTCTAAAGCAGTTGGATTTGATAAGAAAATATGATGTAATTTATTGTTTTCTACAAGAATGTGCTATTTTGTTTTGTTTGTCTGTCCATAGTTTTACAAAAGATAAGCTTCTGCCTTAAAGTTACAGTTGCCAATGTGCTTGGAAGAAAATTAATTTGAATGTTTACAAGATCTGGATTAAATTGGAGTTATGAAGTTAATTAACCTATTAAAACCAGACTTTCATTGTAGCCACGGTGAAATTTTGGTTGGTGTAAATTTGTGTAGACCGCATTGAATAAGATAACTCCGCTCCGCAAGAACATCCGATAGTTGCAGAGTTCCTTACAAAGACTTACTTAGCTTGTGAACTTTGCTCAATCCCGTCTTTCTTCACTGTCCATATTACCTCCGTGTTCGTGTTTAGTTAAAGTGTGAAAACACAACTGTCTTTCGATCAGGAAAGTTCTTTTATTTGATTTACGTGAATTGACGCAGTTGCGTGCATTTGATAATGTTTTGCTCCACCTTCTTAAAAACCTGCAAAGGAGTTAACCCTTCCACTGACAGCTTTTTAAGTTCACCAAGCAACAACTTTAGTATGAAATCTAAAGATATTGGACATTATTAAATTTAAGTTTCTTAATTTTAAGTTATTATTTCACCACAGTGACAGAGGGAAAATTAAGATTTGATAAATTAACCCCTTGGGCTCTAAGCAGAGTCACAATGGGTTCCCTTCTTTCTTTTGTTATATGGAAGTTACCTTGTAAACTAATTGCAGCACTTCTGTCTCTAATGTTAAAAACACTGTGTAAGCTACCTAGCCTGAGAATCACTTGTTCCTGAAATTGGAAATGGAAGATAAATTGATAGAGATGAAATTGAACATTGATAAAACCTGTCAGTTCAACTGTACTGCTATTTGGATTTTGGGATAATTTTGAAATGACAAAATGGACTCGGGCACTATATATTTGGTTACTTTTGGGAAAATAAAAGATCCTCTAAAAATACTGATAATAAAATGTGTTAATAACTTGGATCAAGTGAGAACAGTGAATTGAATTTGAGTAAGGGGTCAGAGGTTGCTCCTTCTCCTCAAAGGAATGGACTGTAAGGAAGGGAGAAATCTTCAAGACTCCCTACTAACTAACGCCCAAGTTGAGAGAGCAATAAGAGCTGGCTAGATTAGACCAGGGACTGACAACAGGCAAGCGGAAAAAGATAGCATAAATGCCAGCAAGGTCGAATATCAAGCATCAAAAGACAAATAGAAATGATAAGGACTTCTAATTTGTCATTATAGTTGTAGTATTATTTTGTGTTATAATGACGGTTCTGAAAGCATGCTGTAGGGCAGCTGTGTCCCGAATAGTGCCGGTTGCTACAGTTGATATAATCAATATTGAGCCAGAAACCGAACAGTTAATGCGGGATAATGAACTGATAGTGATAGTTGTAGTGTTCGTGTGTAGATAAAGACACTGAAGACGGAGTTGGTTCATAGGTATTTACTAAGCAAGTCTGGGGGGGGTTTCTAAAGGATATACACAATACACAGGCTTATATAGCCCAAGTGGCAATTACCGGCATTACGCACACCTGGGGCTCTTAAAGGCACATACACCATAATTGCTCTTAAAGATACATACACCACAATTTCTCCCCTTCTAGCTAACTAGTACATCATATTTTAAGTAATTATTAATTACATGTTATATGCAAAATAATATACATTGCTGTATTAATTAATTATAAGTTAGTCTCTCAGGAGGCTTCCTGACTCGGTCCGGATAACGCCTCGGGGGTGTAGTAGTTTCTGGTGGTGTAGTAGGTTCTTCTGGCAAGGCTGATTCGGCTTGAAGGCCAGTGTCGGGTTCATCGGGCTCCAGTATCACCGGATCGGAGGTAGATATGGGTATCTCTACTTCATCGTTAGATGTATAGAGTGGTGGTGTAGGTTGTCCCTTTTCGGATGACTTAATGATTTGGTCAGCATGGCGCCTTATTATGCTGTCTCCGATGTCCACGGTATACATCAGTGGTCCTAATCGTGTGCAGATAGTTCCAGGCTGCCATTTCTCGGTACGGTAGTCCCAGGCCAAAACCGGTTGGCCTATCTGGAAGGCCCTAGTTGGCCTTTCATTCATGCCCTGAAACTGCCGGTTCTCCACGTCCCTTCGGATGTTGGGCTTGACCAAATCCAGCCGGCATCTTAGGTTTCTATTGTAGAACATCATGGCGGGAGTTTGGTTAGTAACCATATGCGTTGCATTCCTATATGCAAATAAGAAGTTATCCACCTTGTGCTGAAGTTTTATGTCTTCATTACCCATGGCCTTGATGGCCTTCTTAAAGGTCTGGACAAACCTTTCAGCCAATCCATTGGTGGCGGGATGGTATGGGGCGGACGTGTAGTGCTTTACCCCATTGTTCTTTAAGAACTTTCTGAATTCTTCGGACACAAATTGCGGTCCATTATCAGAACATATCTGCTCCGGCAGCCCATTCCTGGCAAATATGGTCCTTAATACTGTGATGGTTTTTTCCGTGGTGGTGGAGGACATCTTTATTACCTCCGGGCACTTGGAGTGTGCATCAACTGCGATTAAGAACATTGAGTCCATAAATGGACCAGCAAAGTCGATGTGCACCCTTTGCCAGGGAGATGAGGGCCACTCCCATGGATGTAGAGGGGCCTGTGGCGGAGCATTTTGGACCTTCTGGCATCCTAGGCAGCTCTTGGTCATGTCTTCGATGTCTCCATCGATACCTGGCCACCATACAAACGCCCTAGCTAGGTTCTTCATTTTCACTCCACCCAGATGCCCCTCGTGAAGCTCCTTTAGCACTTTATCCTGGAGTTTGGGTGGAATCACCACTCTGGATCCACACATCAAGGTTCCTCAGCACACTGACAGCTGTTCTCTTCTTTGCGAGAATGCTGGCAACAGTGGTTCACCATGTGCTGGCCATCCCTTCACTGTTAAATCGTAGACCCGTGAGAGAGTAGGGTCATTTCTTGTCTCCCTTTCAATGGCAGAATTTGTCACCGGTAGACATTCCACTATGGTAGAGTGGAATAGCTCTACTGGGTCTACTGTAGGTGCCTCTTCTATCGTTGGCAACGGTAGGCGTGATAAACCATCAGCATTCCCATGCTGTTTTGACCGTTTGTATTCAATGTTGTATTGGTGTGCCCCTAGAAAAAGGGACCACCTCTGTAGTCTTTGTGCCGTCATAATGGGGACACCTTTTTTAGGGTTGAATATGGAGATGAGGGGTTGATGGTCAGTCAGCAAGGTAAATTTTTGTCCGTGTAGGTAATGGTTGAATTTCTTCACTCCCCATACCAGGCTGAGTGCTTCCCTGTCTATCTGGGCATAGTTACGCTCAGCTGAGTTCAATGAGCGTGACGCAAAAGCTATCGGCCGTTCCGAGCCATCGGGGAATCTATGGGACAATACCGCTCCTATGCCGTAAGGGGATGCATCGCACGCCCGTCTGATTGGTAGTGATGGGTTGTAATGAGCCAAAATTTTCTCGGATGTGATTAAGTCTTTACATTTATGGAAGGCATGTTTACAGTCTTCGTTCCATTTCCAAATCACTCCTGTCTGTAGAAGATCATTAAGAGGGTGTAGAATAGTTGATAAGTTCGGTAAAAATTTATGATAGTAATTTATTAATCCCAGGAATGACCTTAATTGTGAAACATTTTCAGGCGCTGGGGCTTTTATAACTGCTTCAATTTTTTCAGGTGACTTATGCAACCCTTCCTTATTAATTATGTGGCCACAATATGATATCTGATTTTGGAAAAATTCGCACTTGGGGCAATTTGCTCGTAGGCCCCGTTCTTTCAGCCTAGTGAGCACCTGCTCCAAATTGGCAAGGTGCTCGTTGTCGTTTTCTCCTGTTATAAGGATGTCGTCTAGGTAGCATTGACTCCCCGGAATCCCTTGCAGGACTTGCTCCATAGCTCTTTGCCAGATAGCTGGAGCTGATGCTATTCCAAAAACCAGTCGATTGTACTGGTACAGGCCTTTGTGTGTGTTTATTGTGAGATACTTTTTAGAGGTCTCCTCAACCTCCATCTGTAGATATGCCTGTGCCAAGTCAATTTTTGTGAAACGTTTCCCTCCGGATAGTGAGGCGAAAATATCTTCTATCCTCGGAAGAGGATACTGTACCGTGTGAAGGACCGGGTTTACAGTCACCTGAAAGTCCCCACAGATGCGAATTTTTTTCTGTTCCTCAGAGTTATTTTTCAATGTTTTTTTCATGACTGGAACGATGGGTGTTGCCCATTCGCTCCAATCTATTTTGGATAATACGCCTGCCTTTTCCAAATTCTTCAGCTCTGCCTCGACTGCCGGACATATTGCGTATGGCACCGGTCTTGCCTTAAAAAATTTTGGAATTGCTGTATCTTCCACTTTTATTGAGGCGGTGATGCCTTTCAAGGTTCCTAGTTTCTCTTGAAACACTTCTTTGGCGTTGGCCAAGATGTCTTTTAATCGTTCAGGTATGATGTCATCATTGTTTTTTTCCTTACTGGTCACCGTCAGTGCCTGAATGGAGTGCCAGTCTAAACGTATCTTCCTTATCCATTCACGTCCCAACAACGGTGGACCACCATCTTGTAGAATGTATAAATACAACTTTTGTATTTCTTTGCCGTTGTATACCACAGGCACCCTTATTTTTCCTTTGGGGTAGACTTTCTGCCCCGTATATGTTTTTAAGATAATGGCTGTGTCTTTTAGAGGTATATGTGAAAATAGCCTCTCGTAATCTCGTCGATTTATTACGGTTAGAGCTGATCCTGTATCTAGCTCCATTTTAACTGGGGACCCTGCTATTGTGAGGGTAACCCAAATGGTTTGGTAATCCTCTTTGGCAAGTACATTATGTAATTTGAGACAGCTTAGTCTCTTGTTTCCGGAGTCGCTATCGCTATTCTGGTCTTCGGAGCTATTGTCCGTCATCATTTGTACCTTCCTATACTTTTCTTTATTGATTTTTTGTTTTCTGTCAGTGGATTTATTTTGTCCAGATTGGCATACCCGTGCAATGTGTCCAATCTTACCACATTGCCTGCATGCTTTGCCCTTGAACCAGCAGTCCCTCTGGTTATGGGTGGATCTGCCGCAGCGATAACATCTTCCGAACTCCTGTGTCATTTTATGGGTGCCAAAGTCCTGTGTCTCTTGTTGTATCTCTGCAGCTCCTTTTGCTGCTGCTTCGTATGATACAGCCATACTGAAAGCTTTGTCCAATGTTA
Source organism: Somniosus microcephalus (assembly GCF_052327205.1). Taxonomy (NCBI): domain Eukaryota; kingdom Metazoa; phylum Chordata; class Chondrichthyes; order Squaliformes; family Somniosidae; genus Somniosus; species Somniosus microcephalus. Next base: position 9,635,528 of record NW_028225179.1, read on the forward strand.
AATCTTTTTCAGAAAGCAGTCTTTTTTGTGTTCCTTCACTTAAGGGACCGCAAACAAATTTGTCTCGAAGATAATCCGATAGTCCTGCTCCGAATTGGCAGTACTTTGATAGCTTTCTTAATTCGGTTAGGTAATCAGCGTTACTTTCATTCTTGTGTTGATTTCTCTTGAAGAACTTGAATCGTTCCGCTATCAGCAGCGGTGTTGGGTTTAAATGCTCCTGCAGGGTATCAACAATTTCTTTAAAAGTCTTGTCCTTTGGTTTGGCTGGAGTGATTAAATTTCGTAACAGCCCGTATGTCTTCGCGCCCATTAAGTTCAGAAGTACTGAAGCTTTTTTTTCATCTGTTATTCCATTTGCAGTGCAATAAACCTCTACTCTTTCCACGTATGTGGTCCAATCTTCTATTTCGCCATCAAAAGCCTCAATATTACCAGATTTAGGCATTTCAGAAAAGATATGGCGCTTCCCGCGCTTTTTTTTTTCTCTCTGTAGCAACGATATGGCGCTTCCCGCGCTTTCCCGCCGCTGCTACCGATAACAACGCTGTTTTACTGTGGTTTCCGTTTATTCACTGTTGGAGACTCGTTCCCGACGGAGGTCTAAACGCTGACCTGCTTGCCGCGCCGGCCGTCTCCCGAGTGCTCCCTCCCAGTCCGTTATTGCTTGCCTCCGATTTCGCTGCCTGTCTCAGCTGTAGAGCCCGCTGCTGGAGCTCCAGCCTGATGCCCAGGAAGGATTAGCACAGTACCTGTCACCAGCTTGGCCAGCTGGTGAAACCACAGTTTCTTTTACTTCCTTGAGTCTTCTGGACGCTGGAGGAATCGATGTCCTTGAGGTGCTGCCGAATTGCAGGTAAGTCCGTTTCCACTTCGTCGCCACTGTAGTGTCCGTGTGTAGATAAAGACACTGAAGACAGGAGTTGGTTCATAGGTATTTACTAAGCAAGTCTGGGGGGGGGTTTCTAAAGGATATACACAATACACAGGCTTATATAGCCCAAGTGGCAATTACCGGCATTACGCACACCTGGGGCTCTTAAAGGCACATACACCATAATTGCTCTTAAAGGCACATACACCACAATAGTAACATACATGTAAAGTTCATTAGTCATTTGCACAGACTACCACGCCTAGCACAACAAGATAGACAGAGGGGAAAGACGAACTTAGGTACTAAGTTTAAGCCATCAGTATAGGAGTAATCCCGGGGATGGTAAAAGTGGAAGAGAAGTTGGTATCCCTAGCCAAAGTTTAAATTTGGTCCGGGACCAACAGGAGGGATTGAAAGGGTTAAAAGCAAATCCTTTCAGTGTTTTAAATGCAGGGCAAACAAATTAAAGAGAGAGGGGTCATGTGCGAGATCACTAAGAGCTGAGGAGAAGCCAGGTGATGATAAAATGTCTGCCCAGCTCAAGGACTTTATACAATGGAGCCTTACAAGAATAAGATAAGGCATAGCCACCAAGCTACACACAGCTAATGCTGAAGTGTGAGAAAGATTTAATAAAAAGTCAGCTAAACTTAAAGTAGTAACATAAAGAAACAAAATGGCTTGCGTAGATTATTAAAGAAGCCTCAGCCTAGCAAATATGGTCTGGCAGCCTGTAGAACCAGACGTCATAATCCAGGTGGCAGAGATAAGAAACAGAACAGAAAGAATGGGCTCAGTTACAAACGAGTTGTTGATACTGTAACCTATGACCTGCAGCCCAGTATTGCAGACCAAGAAGGGTCACGAGGGCCTAACCGCCAGAATCATTGCAGGGGAGGATTAATTAGCTATTGTATTGAAGGGGTTAAATTGAACCCTCTCAGAATTCGGACAGCCGAGGTGACCACTACTTAAGTGATGCCAGCAAAATTAAACTCAGAACAAAGGAGTGGGGTCATGTGAAAGTGACTAAAAGAAACCAGGTTGAGATAAGAAATATCACAATAAAAATTGACTTACGTAAAAAGGCAAAACTAAACAAAGGACAATGTGAGAAACTTCGAAAAACCAAGATAAGACGCAGTTGTGGGACCAGACAGAATATGTGTGTTTTGCGTAACCGATAAGGAATATGCTGCTTTAGCTAAAAATTGTAGACACAGCAGAATATAGGGGTCATGGGAATTTGACCTGTAACCAAAGGCATAGTAAGATGTAACTAACCTTTACTAATACTGAAAAGAATCCATATATGATCAGGTGATTATTGTAATACAATGTGATCAGGTGATTATTGTAATACAATGTGATTGGATGAAAATAGAACAAAAAGCTGTACCAACCAAGAGAGAACGAGAAGGTGCTCGCACAGGCCGCGGGGTCTGAGACTCTTCTCCCAGAGCTCTGATAATAAACTACATCTTTTTACTTTTACATGGTTTAGATGTGAATTTATTTTCACCACAACAGAATTCTTCATTAAAATGGAGAGTGAAGCAGTTGACTCAGAGACTAGGGTCCTGAATTTATATAAAGGAGACTACGATGGTATGAGGCGTGAGTTGGGTAGGATTGATAGGGGAATGTCACTCAAAGGGTTGACAGTGGATAGGCAATGGCAAACATTCAAAGATCGCATGGAGGAACTACAGAATTTGTTCATCCCAGTTTGGCATAAAAATAAAACAAAAAAGGTGACACAACCGTGGCTAACAAGGAAAATTAGGGATAGCATAAGATCCAAGGAGAGGATATATAAATTGGCCAGAAAAAGCAGTAAACCTGAGGATTGGGAGCAGTTTAGGATTCAACAAAGGAGGATTAAGGGATTAATTAAGAGGGGGAAAATAGAGTATGAGAGTAAGCTTTCAGGGAACATAAAAACTGACTGTAAAAGCTTTTATAGATATGTGAACAGAAAAAGATTGGTAAAGTCAAGCGTAGGTCCCTTGCAGTCAGAATCAGGGGAATTTATAATGGAGACCAAAAAATGGCAGACCAATTAAATACATACTTTGGTTCTCTCTTCACAAAGGAGGACACAAATAACCTCCCAAAGCTGTCGGGGAACATAGGGTCTAATGACAGGGAGGAACTGAAAGAAATCAGTATTTGTAGGGAAATGGTGTTAGGGAAATTGATGGGATTGAGGGCTGATAAATCCCCAGGGCCTGATAATCTACATCCTAGGGTACTTAAGGGAGTGGTCCTAGAAATAGTAGATGCATTGCCGGTCATCTTCCAAAATTCGATAGACTCTGGAACAGTACGCATGGATTGGCGGGTAGCTAATGTTACCCCACTATTTAAAAAAGGTGGTAGAGAGAAAACGGGGAATTACAGACCGGTAAGCCTGACATCGGTAGTGGGGAAAATGCTAGAGTCCATTATAAAGGATGTAATAGCAGAACACTTGGAAAAAAGTGACCGGATCGGACAAAGTCAACATAGATTTACAAAAGGTAAATCATGCTTGATTAATCTACTGGAATTTTTTGAGGATGTAACTGGTAAAATAGATAAGGGAGAGCCAGTGGATGTGGTGTATTTGGACTTTCAAAAGGCTTTCGATAAGGTCCCGCATAAGAGAGTAGCGTGTAAAATTAAGGCACATGGGATTGGGGGCAAGTTATTGACTTGGATAGAGAACTGGTTGGCAGACAGAAAGCAAAGAGTTGGAATAAACGGCTCTTTTTCCGAGTGGCAGGCAGTGACTGGTGGGGTACCGCAGGGATCGGTCCTTGGACCCCAGCTATTCACAATATATATCAATGATCTGGATGAGGGAACTAGATGTAATATCTCCAAGTTTGCAGACGACACAAAGCTGGGTGGGCGTGTGTGCTGTGAGGAGGATACCGAGAAACTCCAGTATGATTTGGACAGGTTGGATGATTGGGCAGAAGCATGGTAGATGCAATATAACGTGGATAAATGCGAGGTTATCCACTTTGGTGTCAAAAACAGGAAGGCAGATTATTATCTGAATGGCAATAGATTGGGAGAAGGGGAAGTGCAACGAGACCGGGGCGTCCTTCTGCACCAGTCGCTGAAAGTAAGCATGCAGGTGCAGCAGGCAGTTAAGAAGGCAAATGGTATGTTGGCCTTCGTAGCAAGAGGGTTCGAGTACAAGAACAAGGATGTCTTGCTGCAGTTGTACAGGGCATTGGTGAGACCACATCTGGAGTATTGTGTGCAGTTTTGGTCGCCTTATCTGAGGAAGGATGTTCTTGCCATGGAAGGAGTGCAGCGAAGATTCACCAGGCTGATACCTGGGATGGCAGGAATGACGTATGAGGGGAGATTGGGTCGATTGGGCTTGTAGTCGCTGGAGTTTAGAAGAATGGGAGGGGATATCATCGAAACTTATAAAATTCTAACAGGACTAGACAGACTAGATGCTGGAAGGATGTTCCCGATGGTCGGGGAATCCAGAACCAGGGGTCACAGTCTAAGGATAAGGGGTAAGCCATTTAGGACGGAGATGAGGAGGAATTTCTCCACCCAGAGAGTGGTGAACCTGTGGAATTCTCTACCAAAGAAGGCAGTAGAGGCCAATTCATTAAATATATTCAAGAAGGAGTTGGATATATTTCTTAAGGCTAAAGGGATCAAGGGATATGGAGAGAAGGCAGGAACAGGGTACTGAATTTGGACGATCAGCCATGATCTCATTGAATGGCGGAGCAGGCTCGAGGGGCCGAATGGCTACTCCTGCTCCTATCTTCTATGTTTCTATGTCATGGAGGGAGTGCGTCGAAGATTCACCAGACTGATACCTTGGATGGCAGGAATGATGTATGAGGCGAGATTGGGTCGACTTGGCTTATACTCGCTGGAGTTTAGAAGAATGAGAGGGGATCTCATTGAAACGTATAAAATTCTAACAGGACTACACAGACTAAATGCAGGAAGCATGTTCCCGATGGTCATGGTCTTTATGCATCTCTCCACTTCACCTGACGAAGGAGTAGCGCTCCGAAAGCTTGTGGTTTCAAATAAAACTGTTGGACTATAACCTGGTGTTGTGTGACTTCTTACATGGATTCCAGAACCAGGGGTCGCATAGAAACATTGAAGATAGGAGCAGGAGTAGGCCATTCGGCCCCTCAAGCCTGCTCTGCCATTTAATGAGATCATGGCTGATCATCCAAATTCAGTACCCTGTCCCTGCCTTCTCCCCATATCCCTTGATCCCTTTAGGTTTAAGAAATATATCTAACTCCTTCTTGAATACATTTAATGAATTGGCCTCAACTGCCTTGTGTGGTAGAAAATTCCACAGGTTCACCACTCTCTGGGTGAAGAAATTCCTCCTCATCTCTAAGTCTAAGGATAAGGGGTAAGCCATTTAGGACAGAGGCCGTAGGCAGTAGGCCAATTCATTAAATATATTCAAGAAGGAGTTAGATTTTTTTCTTAAAGCTAAAGGGATCAAGGGATATGGGGAGACAGCAGGGACAGAGTACTGAATTTGGATGATCAGCCATGATCTCACTGAATGGCGGAGCAGGCTCGAGGGGCCGATTGGCCGACTCCTGTTCCTATCTTCTATGTTTCTTCGTTGTTTAATCTGAAGAACACATGAGAGAGGGGGAGGGAGTCACTTTAAATGTGGAGGAGGAGGGAGTCACTTTAAATGTGGAGGAGGTGGGTGTCCCTTTAAATGTGGAGGGGGTGGGTGTCGCTTTAACTTTGGAGGGGGGAGGGGGTCCCTTTAAATGTGGAGGGGCGGGTGTCCCTTTAAATTTGGAGGAGGGAGGGGGACCCTTTAACTGTAGAGGGGGTGGGTATCCCTTTAAATGTGATGGGGTGGGTGTCCCTTTAAATTTGGAGGGGGGAGGGGGTCCCTTTAAATTTGATGGGGGAGGGGTCCCTTTAAATGTGGAGGGGGCGGGAGTCCCTTTAAATGTGGAGGGGGCGGGTGTCCCTTTAAATGTGGAGAGGCGGGGCCGCATATGCTCCTTCGGCCCCCTCACCGCAACACCAGGCTGCTAGTGCGCCTGCGCGGGGCCTCCAGGAATCAGACGGACGGCCGGGCCCGGGGAAGAGCGGAATCAGCAGCCGGGGTAAAGTAAAATGTTTGGGGAATCGATTTAAATCGAGGTGAGGGGGAGAGCGAGATTATAAGGTAAAAGACGAGAAAAACCAAACCTGAGAGGCGGGCGGGACCTCCGCGGACGCCGAACGGAGTGGATTGAGTCGGGGGAGTGAGCCGGAGCAATGTGATTCTGACTGACGGGAGCGCTGACCAATAAGAAGAGGGATATGGTGGGAGGACTGAACTCGGCGGCCTGGTCCTCCAACCAATGGCGACACGGCTAGGGGGCGGGATCTTCCTCCCCCCGGCGCTGGTGGGCTGGGGCCCGATTGTGACGTCATCAAAGGAAGAGGCCCAATCAGGTGGATGGAGGCCTTGGTCATTCTGCAAAAAAAACTGTTTAACAATTCATCATAACTTCCCTGCTTTAGGAGAGGCGTAGAGTGCAAAAGCAAGGAAGTTATGATGAAACTGTGTAAAAGACTCGAGTCAGCTGTGGCTCAGTGGATAGCACAGTCAGAAGGTTGTGGGTTCAATTTCTGCTCCAGGGACTTGAGTACATAAAGCGAGGCTGACACTCCAGTGCGGTGTTGAGGGAGCGCCGCACTGTCGGAGGGTCAGTACTGAGGGAGCGCCGCACTGTCGGAGGGGCAGTACTGAGGAAGCGCCGCACTGTCGGAGGGGCAGTACTGAGGGAGCGCCGCACTGTCGGAGGGGCATTACTGATGGAGCACCGCATTGTCAGAGAGGCAGTACTGAGGGAGCGGCGCACTGTCGGAGGAGCAGTACTGAGGGAGTGCTGCGCTGTCGGAGGGGCAGTACTGAGGGAGTGCCGCATTGTCGGAGGGGCAGTACTGTGGGAGCGCTGCGCTGTCGGAGGGGCAGTACTGAGGGAGCGGCGCACTGTCGGAGGAGCAGTACTGAGGGAGCGCCGCACTGTCGGAGGAGCAGTACTGTGGGAGCGCTGCGCTGTCGGAGGGGCAGTACTGAGGGAGTGCTGCACGGTCGGAGGAGCAGTACTGAGGGAGCGCCGCACTGTCGGAGGAGCAGTACTGAGGGAGCGCCGCACTGTCGGAGGAGCAGTACTGTGGGAGCGCTGCGCTGTCGGAGGGGCAGTACTGAGGGAGTGCTGCACGGTCGGAGGGGCAGTACTGAGGGAGTGCCACACTGTCGGAGGGGCAGTACTGAGGGAGCGCCGCACTGTCGGAGGGGCAGTACTGAGGGAGTGCCGCACTGTCGGAGGGGCAGTACTGAGGGAGTGCCGCATTGTCGGAGGGGCAGTAATGAAGGAGCGCTGCAGTGTCGGAGGTGCCGTCCTATGGACGAGACGTTAAACCGAGGCCCCCGTCTGCCCCCTCAGGTGGATGTAAAAGATCCCGTGGTGCTATTTCGAAGAAGTTATCCCTGGTGTTTTGAGCCCAATATTTATCCCTCAATCAACATGATGAAAAAACAGATTACTTGGTCATTATCACATTGCTGTTTGTGGGAGCTTGCTGTGTGCAAATTGGCTGCCGCGTTTCCCACATTACAACAGTGACTACACTTCAAAAGTACTTCATTGGCTGTAAAGCACTTTGGGACGTCCGGTGGTCATGAAAGGCAGTTAAGAAGGCAAATGGTATGCTGGCCTTCATTACAAGAGGATTTGAATACAGGATTAAAGAAGTCTTACTCCAATTAAATCATCTTCTTTCTTCTTAGGCAGTCCCTTGGAACCGAGGATGACTTGCTTCCACATTATAAATGAGTTCTCGGGTGTAAGGGTAAACCGGGAGAGCTTCTCCCCGAGACGGACCCTCTGATATAAAGGGTCGACTGGATCCATGCTTATCTGTAATTTAAAGAGAGGTCTGGTCGTCTTCCGAGCTCTTTCCCCTAGAGGAGAGGGTAGAGTGGGGGTCTTTAGTATTAAATGGTTTCACCTGGGTCCATTGCTTCCATCGCATACCCATCGGTTCCTGTAGACAAACACATGTATCACTTGTCATTAACACAGTATATGGCCCCATCCAACGGACCCCATTCCCTTTCTTCCGATAACTTGCGTCATTACTTGTTGACCTATTCTGGGCAACTCGTCTGGTTTAAGTCCAGCATTCTTCCTTTCTAGATCTTTAATCTGTTGTTGGTTCCTTACTTCTTTATTTAGTGCTTGTACCTCCTGATTTAGTTGTACTAAATATCGCCTTAATCTATCTTGTACTGGTCCTGGTTCTCCCACCCCTCCAGCCAAATCCTCTGGTAGTCTCATAGCTCGTCCTGTCATTAATTCATAGGGGGTCAGTCCGGTCATTCATCCTGGGGTGGCTCACAGCCTCATTAGTATGCTGGGTAATAATTCCGACCATCCCTTCCCTGTTTCTTGGATGGCTTTTGTCAGCACGTTTTTCAGTCTCCTATTCATTCTTTCTACCATCCCCGAGCTCTGGGGGTGATATGGTTTGTGATATTTTTGTGTCACATGTAGCAGCTTACAGATTTCTTTCATTATTTTGCTGGTGAAATGAGTGCCGTTGTCTGAGTCAATTGGCAGAGGCACTCCCCAACGGGGTATAACCTCGGTAGCCAATATTAGTGCAACTGTTTTTGCAGAGCAATCTCGGGTGGCAAAGGCTTCCACCCACCTGGTAAATTGGTCAATTATTACCAGGCAATATTTCTTCCCCCGGTCCTGCGCTAAGGGGCCGGTAAAGTCAATTTGTAAGTTTTCCCAGGGTCCTTGGGGCCTGGGTTGGTTTGCTACTCTAACTCTACATCTCTGTCCTACATTATTCTTGCACGTTTTATACAGTGGTGGCAATATTTTGCCACTTCCCGACCTATCTTTGGCCACCACCAGTACTGTGTCAGTAGGTGCAACATGTTACTTCTGCCAGTATGTGTTACACCATGGTATAGCGCCATCAGTTGTTGTCTACAACATTCCGGTGCCACCACCTGGTTACGTGGGCCCCATTTCCAAATTCCATCTTGTAATTGCGCGCCAGCTTGTCTCCATTTCTCCTTTTGCTCTTTACTAGTATTTTCTTGTAGCTCCATTATATTCACTTCCTGTACCCCACTGACTATCATGACCATATTTATTTCATTTTTGAACGCGTCCTCTGGTTGCATTTCTTCCGCAGCTAGTTTTGCGCCTAGATCTGCATACATATTTCCCATAGGGGCCTGGTCCTGGGGGTCATAGAAACATAGAAGATAGGAGCAGGAGTAGGCCATTCGGCCCCTCGAGCCTGCTCCGCCATTCAATGAGATCATGGCTGATTATTCAATTTCAATACCCTGTCCCTGCCTTCTCCCCATATCCCTTGATCCCTTTAGCCTTAAATATATCCAACTCCTTCTTGAATATATTTAATGAATTGGCCTCAACTGCCTTCTGTGATCGAGAATTCCACAGGTTCACCACTCTCTGGGTGAAGAAATTCCTCCTCATCTCTGTCCTAAATGGCTTACCCCTTATCCTTAGACTGTGGCCCCTGGTTCTGGACTCCCCGACCATCGGGAACATCCTTCCTGCATCCAGTGTGTCCAGCCCTGTTAGAATTTTATAAGTTTCAATGAGATCCCCTCTCATTCTTCTAAAATAAAGCGAGTATAAGCCCAATCGACCCAATCTCTCCTCATACGTCATTCCTGCCATCCCAGGTATCAGTCTGGTGAATCTTCGCTGCACTCTCTCCATGGCAAAACATCCTTCCTCAGACAAGGCGACCAAAACTGCACACAATACTCAAGGTGTGGTCTCACCAAGGCCCTGTACAACTGCAGCAAGACATCCTTGTTCTTGTACTCGAACCCTCTCGCTACGAAGGCCAACATACCATTTGCCTTCTTAACCACCTGCTGCACCTGCATGCTTACCTTCAGCGACTGGTGCACAAGGACGCCCAGGTCTCGTTGCACTTCCCCTTCTCCCAATCTATTGCCATTCAGATAATAATCTGCCTTCCTGTTTTTGCCACCAAAGTGGATAACCTCGCATTTATCCACGTTATATTGCATCTGCCATGCTTCTGCCCAATCACCCAAACTGTCCAAATCATTCTGGAGTTTCTCGGCATCCTCCGCACAGCACACACGCCCACCCAGCTTTGTGTCGTCTGCAAACTTGGAGATATTACATCTGGTTCCCTCGTCCAGATCATTAATATATATTGTGAATAGCTGGGGTCCAAGGACCGATCCCTGCAGTGCCCCACTAGTCATTGCCTGCCACTCGGAAAAAGAGCTGTTTATTCCAACTCTTTGCTTCCTGTCTGCCAACCAGTTCTCTATCCAAGTCAATACCTTGCCCCCAATCCCATGTGCTTTAACTTTACACGCTAATCTCTTATGTGGGACCTTATCGAAAGCCTTTTGGAAGTACAAATACATCACATCCACTGGTTCTCCCTTATCTATTTTACCAGTTACATCCTCAAAAAATTCCAGTAGATTAGTCAAGCATGATTTACCTTTTGTAAATCCATGTTGACTTTGTCCGATCCGGTGACTTTTTTTCAAGTGCTCTGCTATTACATCCTTTATAATGGACTCTAGCATTTTCCCCACTACCGATGTCAGGCTTACCGGTCTGTAATTCCCCATTTTCTCTCTACCACCTTTTTTGAATAGTGGGGTAACATTAGCTACCCTCCAATCCACGGGTACTGTTCCAGATTCCATCGAATGTTGGAAGATGATCAGCAATGCATCTACTATTTCTAGGGCCACTTCCTTAAGTACCCTAGGATGTAGATTATCAGGCCCTGGGGATTTATCGGCCTTCAGTCCCATCAATTTCCCTAACACCATTTCCCTACAAATACTGATTTCTATCAGTTCCTCCCTTTCATTAGACCCTATGTTCCCCGACATCTCTGGGATGTTATTTGTGTCCTCCTTTGTGAAGACAGAACCAAAATATGTATTTAAGACCAGGACCAGTGCAAGATAGATTAAGGCGATGCTTAGTAGAACTAAATCAGGAGGTACAAGCACTAAATAAAGTAGTAAGGAACCAACAACAGATTAAAGATCTAGAAAGGCAGAATGCTGGACTTAAACCAGACGAGTTGCCCAGAATAGGTCAACAAGTAATGACGCAAGTTATTGGAAGAAAGGGAATGGGGCCCGTTGGATGGGGCCATGTACTGTATTAATGACAAGTGATACGTGTGTTTGTCTACAGGAACCGATGGGTATGCGATGGAAGCAATGGACCCAGGTGAAACCATTTAACACTAAAGACCCCCATTCTACCCTCTCCTCTAGGGGAAAGAGCTCGGAAGACGACCAGACCTCTGTTTAAATTACAGATAAACATGGATCCAGTCGACCTTTTTATATCAGAGGGTCCGTCTCGGGGAGAAGAAGCTCTCCCGGTTTACCCTTACGCCTGAGAACTGATTTTTAATGTGGAAGCAAGTCATCCTCGGTTCCAAGGGACTGCCTAAGAAGAAAGAAGAAGATATAATTGGAGTAAGACTTCTTTACTCCTGTACTCAAATCCTCTTGTAATGAAGGCCAGCATACCATTTGCCTTCTTAACTGCATTTCACGACCACCGGACATCCCAAAACGCTTTACAGCCAATGAAGTACTTTTGAAGTGTATTCACTGTTGTAATGTGGGAAACGCGGCAGCCAATTTGCGCACAGCAAGCTCCCACAAACAGCAATGTGATAATGACCAGATAATGTTTTTTCGTCATGTTGATTGAGGTATAAATGTTGGGCTCAAAACACCGGGGATAACTTCTTCAAAATAGCACCACGGGATCTTTTACGCCCACCTGAGGGGGCAGACGGGGGCCTCGGTTTAACGTCTCATCTGTAGGACGGCACCTCCGACACTGCAGCGCTCCTGCATTACTGCCCCTCCGACAATGCGGCACTACCTCAGTACTGCCCCTCCGACAGTGCATTGCTCCCTCAGTACTGCCCCTCCGATGGAGCAGCGCTCCTTGAGCACTGCCCCTCCGACAGTGCGGCGCTCCCTCGGTAATGCCCCTCCAACAGTGCGGTGCTCCCTCAGCACTGCCCCTCCCCCCCCCCCCCCCCCCCCGACAGTGCGGCGCTCCCTCAGCACCGCACTGGAGTGTCAGCCTCGCTTTATGTGCTCAAGTCCCTGGAGCGGGATTTGAACCCACAACCTTCTGACTCTGCTATCCACTGAGCCACAGCTGACTCCAGTCTTTTACACAGTTTCATCATAACTTCCTTGCTTTTTGCACTCTACACCTCTCCTAAAGCAGGGGAGTTATGATGAATTGTCAAACATTTTGTTTTGCAGACTGACCAAGGCTGTCTGTAGGAAACAATTGTGCATTTGAAAGAAGCTTGTATTGTGAAGCTTGTGCCCCTTTGCCAGGCCCGCTGCCCGCGGCCCCTCTCCCAGATTCCAGCCCCAGCTCTGTGCTGCCTGTGGCCCCTCTCCCAGATTCCAGCCCCAGCTCTGTGCTGCCTGTGGCCCCTCTCCCAGATTCCAGCCCCGGCTCTGTGCTGCCGGCGGCCCCTCTCCCAGATTCCAGCCCCAGCTCTGTGCTGCCTGGGGCCCCTCTCCCAGATTCCAGCCCCAGCTCTGTGCTGCCTGGGGCCCCTCTCCCAGATTCCAGCCCCAGCTCTGTGCTGCCTGCGGCCCCTGTCCCAGATTCCAGCCCCAGCTCTGTGCTGACTGAGCTGCTCTCACCTGGGGACAGCGCGTCACAATCGGCCCCAGCGCACCTGAGCTGGAGAGGAGGCCCCGCCCCCTTGCCACGCCGCCATTGGTTGGAGGACCAGGCTGCCCAGTTCAGTCCTCCCAGCTCAGCCCTCTTCCTATTGGTCAGCGCTTCCATCAGTCAGAATCACATTGCTCCGGCTCACTCCGCCCCCCTGCGCGGATCAAACCGCTCCGTTCGGCGTCACGCGGAGGTCCCGCCCGACTCTAAGGTTTGGTTTTTCTCGTATTTTACTTTATAATCTCGCACTCCGCTCCCCCCTCACCTCGATTTAAATCGATTCCCCAACACTTTACCCCGGCCGCTGATTCCACCTCTTCCCCGGGCCCGACCTTCCGTCTTCTCCCCGGTGGCCCCGCGCAGGCGCACTGGCAGCCTGGTGTTGTGTGGGGGCCGAATGAGCATGCGCGGCCCCGCCTCTCCACATTTAAAGGGACTCCCTCCCCCCCTCTCATGTCCTCTACTGTGGAGGAGGAATTCCTGGAGTGTTTACGGGATGTTTTCCTGGACCAATATGTCGAGGAACCAACCAGAGATCAGGCCATCTTAGACTCGGTGTTATGTAACGAGAAAGGATTAATTAGCAATCTTGTTGTACGAGGCCCCTTGGGAATATGATCAAGTTCTTCATTAAGATGGAGAATGAAGTTGTTGACTCAGAGACTAGGGTCCTAAATTTAAATAAAGGAAACTATGATGGTATGAGACGCGAGTTGGGTAGGATTGATTGGGGAATGTCACTCAAAGGGTTGACGGTGGCTAGGCAATGGCAAACATTCAAAGACTGCATGGATGAACTACAGAATTTGTTCATCCCAGTTTGGCATAAAAATAAAACAAAAAAGGTGACTCAACCGTGGCGAACAAGGGAAATTAGGGATAGCATAAAATCCAAGGAGAGGACATATAAATTGGCCAGAAAAAGCAGTAAACCTGAGGATTGGGAGCAGTTTAGGATTCAACAAAGGAGGACAAAGGGATTAATTAAGAAGGGGAAAATAGAATATGAGAGTAAGCCTGCAGGGTACATAAAAACTGACTGTAAAAGCTTTTATAGATATGTGAAGAGAAAAAGAACATAAGAAGTAGGAGCAGGAGTAGGCCATATGGCCCCTCGGGCCTGCTCCGCTATTCAATGGGTTCATGGCTGACCTGAACCTAGACTCACGTCCACTTCCCTGCCCACTCCCCGTAACCCCTTATTCCCTTATCAGTTAGGAAACTGTCTATCTCCGTTTTAAATTTATTTAATGTCGCAGCTTCCACAGCTATCTGAGGTAGCAAATTCCATAGATTTACTACCCTCTGAGTGAAGAAGTTTCTCCTCATCTCAGTTTTGAAAGGGCAGCCCCTTATTCTAAGATTATGCCCCCTAGTTCTAGTCTCACCCATCAGTGGAAACATTCTCCCCGCATCCACCCGATCAAGCCCCCTCACAATCTTATATGTTTCGATAAGATCGTCTCGCATTCTTCTGAATTCCAATGAGTAGAGGCCCAACCTACTCAACCTTTCCTCATAAGTCAACCCCCTCATCTCCGGAATCAACCGAGTGAACCTTCTCTGAACTGCCTCGAGAGCAAGTATATCTTTTCTTAAATATGGAAACCAAAACTGTACGCAATATTCCAGGTGTGGCCTCACCAGTACCCTGTATAACTGAAGCAAGACTGCCTTGCTTTTATACTCCATTCCCCTTGCAATAAAAGCCAAGATTCCATTGGCCTTCCTGATCACCTGCTGTACCTGCATACTAACCTTCTGTGTTTCATGCACCAGGACCCCCAGATCCCTTTGTACTGTAGCACTTTGCAGTTTCTCTCCATTTAGATAATAACTTGCTCTTTCATTTTTTCTGCCAAGGTGCATAACCTCACACTTTCCAACATTATATTGCATCTGCCAAATTTCTGCCTACTCACTTAGCCTGTCTATGTCCTTTTGCAGGTTTTTTAGGTCCTCCTCACTCACTGCTTTCCCTCCCATCTTTGTATCATCGGCAAACTTGGATATGTTGCACTCGGTCCCCTCCTCCAAATTATTAATATAGATTGTAAAGAGTTGGGGTCCCAGCACTGACCCCTGCGGAACACCACTAGTTACTGATTGCCAACCCGAGAATGAACCATTTATCCCAACTCTCTTTTCTGTTAGATAGCCAATCTTCCACCCATGCCAGTATATTACCCCCAATCCTGTGATTTTTTATCTTGTGCAGTAATCTTTTGTGTGGCACCTTGTCAAATGCCTTTTGGAAGTCCAAATACACCACATCCACTGGTTCCCCTTTATCCACCCTGTTTGTTACATCCTCAAAGAATTCGAACAAATTTGTCAAACATGACTTCCCCTTTATAAAACCATGCTGACTCTGTCCGATTAAATTATGCTTATCCAAATGTCCTGTTACTGCTTCCTTAATAATGGACTCCAACATTTTACCAACCACAGATGTTAGCCTAACTGGTCTATAGTTTCCAGCCTTTTGGCTACCTCCCTTTTTAAATAAGGGCGTTACATTAGCAGTTTTCCAATCTGCTGGGACCTTGCCTGAATCCAGGGAGTTTTGGAAAATTACCACCAATGCATCCGCAATCCCTACCGCTACTTCTCTCAAGACCCTGGGATGTAAGCCATCAGGTCCAGGGGATTTATCCGCCTTAAGTCCCATTATCTTACCAAGTACCATCTCCTTAGTGATTTTAATCGTGTTTAGCTCCTCCCCCCCCTATAGCCCCCTGTTTGTCCAGTATTGGGATATTTTTCGTGTCCTCTACTGTAAAGACTGATACAAAATATTTGTTCAGCGTTTTTGCCATCTCAATGTTCCCCACTACTAATTTCCCGGTCTCGTCCTCTAAGGGACCAACATTCGCTTTACCCACCCTTTTTCTTTTTATATAACTGTACAAACTCTTGCTATCTGTTTTTATATTTTTTGCTAGTTTACTTTCATAATCTATCTTCCCTTTCTTAATTAATCTTTTAGTTATTCTGTGCTGGCTTTTAAATGCTTCCCAATCTTCTATCCTCCCACTAGATTTGGCTCCTTTATATGCCCTTGTTTTCAGTCGGATACTATCCTTTGTTACTTTACTTAGCCACGGATGGCTGTCTTTTCTTTTACGCCCCTTTTTCCTCAGTGGAATATATTTTTCTTGAAAGTTGTGAAATATCTCCTTGAATCTTCACCACTGCTCATGTACCGTCTTACACCTTAATCTATTTTCCCAGTCCACTTTAGTCAACTCTGCTCTCATACCTTCATAGTCTCCTTTATTTAAGCTTAGTACGCTGGTTTGAGATCCAACTCTCTCACCCTCCAACTGAATTTGGAATTCAACCATGTTATCATCACTCATTCCAAGGGGATCCTTTACTAGGACATTTTTTATTAATCCTGTCTCATTACACAGGACCAGATCTAAGATTGCCTGCCCCCTGGTTGGTTCAGTAACATACTGCTCAAGGAACCCGTCCCTAATGCACTCTATGAACTCTTCCTCAAGGCTGCCCTGCCCAATTTGATTTATCCAGCCAATATGAAGGTTAAAACCTCCCATGATTATAGCTGTTCCCTTTTTACAAGCCCCAACTATTTCCTCATTTATACTCTGACCAGTAGAGTTGCAACTGTTAGGAGGCCTATAGATTACGCCCACTAGTGACTTTTTCCCCTTATTATTCCTATTTCCACCCACACCATTTCACTATCCTGATCCTTTGACCCAATATCATTTCTCACTATTGCAGTGATTCCATCCTTTATTAACACAGCCACCCCACCTCCTTTTCCTTCCTGTCTGTCCTTTCTAATAGTCAAATACCCCTGGATGTTTAGTTCCCAGTCATGGTCACCCTGCAGCCATGTCTCCGTAATGGCCACCAGATCATACCCATGTGTAGTTATTTGTACCGTCAACTCGTCTATTTTGTTCCGAATGCTGCGTGCATTCAGATAAAGAACTTTTAAATATGTTTTGTGACAATTTATTCCTGCTTTTACCCCCTTTACTACTTTACCATTATTCTTTATATATTCTGTCCCTTCCTGACATGCTCTGGTTTTTAATTCCCCCACTGCTACCTTGCTCTATTGCCTTCTCCGCTGACATTTTTATTTTTCTCTCTCTTGCAACCTCCCCCCCCACTAATTAGTTTAAAGCCCTCTCTACAGCCCTAGTTATTCGATTCGCCAGGATTCTAGTCCCAGCACTGGCCAAGTGAAGTCCGTCCCAACGGAACAGCTCGCTCCTGTCCCAGTACTGGTGCCAGTGCCCCAGGAAGCAAAACCCATTTCTCCCACACCAGTCTTTGAGCCACGCATTTAACACTCTGATTTTATTTACACTAGCCAAATTTGCTCGTGAGGGCAGGTACAGCACAGGTTAGATACAGAGTAAAGCTCCCTCTACACTGTCCCATCAAACACTCCCAGGGCAGGTACAGCATGGGTTAGATACAGAGTAAAGCTCCCTCTACACTGTCCCATCAAACACTCCCAGGGCAGGTACAGCACGGGTTAGATACAGAGTAAAGCTCCCTCTACACTGTCCCATCAAACACTCCCAGGGCAGGTACAGCACGGGTTAGATACAGAGTAAAGCTCCCTCTACACTGTCCCATCAAACACTCCCAGGGTAGGTACAGCACGGGTTAGATACAGAGTAAAACTCCCACTACACTATCCCATCAAACACTCCCAGGGCAGGTACAGCACGGGTTAGATACAGAGTAAAACTCCCTCTACACTGTCCCATCAAACACTCCCAGGGCAGGTACAGCATGGGTTAGATACAGAGTGTCAGCCGTGGCTCAGGCGGCAGCACTCTCTCCTCTGAGTCAGAAGGTTGTGGGTTGAAGTCCCACTCCAGAGACTCGAGTCTAATACTCTGTGCTGCCCCTCCAGTGCAGTGCTGAGGGAGTAAAGCCCAGTGCAGAGTAAAGTTCCCTCTGCACTGCTCCACTAACAGGCCTGAGCCCCAAACTCAGAAGAGCGCCCTCTGCTGCATTCCACTTGTCTCAGCAGCGGGAGAAGCAGGTGGCGGAAGTCCCGCCCCTCGGACACCCCGATTGGTTGGAGGATGCGCCGCCACCTCAGTCCTCCGAGCTCCGCCTGCTCTCTCCCTATTGGTCGGTGCTCCCATCAGTCACCGCCCTGGAGTTGATGACGTGCCCCAGTCCGGCTCCCTGCAGAAGACAAGGGGCTGCGGCCGCTCAATCTGCTCCGCTCGGTGCCGGGAGGGCGCTGGGACGGTGCGGTTTGTATTTTCTTTTTATTTATCTCCCCGCCCGCGCTTCTCTCCGCTATATATAAAAAAACCCTGATCAAACTCATTTTCCGCCAGTGATCCGGACTCTGGCGGTTGCCCGGACCGACCCAGAATGTGGGATCTGTGCGCAGGCGCGGTGCCGCCTGATCCTCGGGAGCCGGGGTCCTGCCGAGCATATGCAGTCTGGCGGCGGGCGGAGTAGGGGGAGTGGGCGGGGTCACTGTACAGGCAGTTTTGGAGGAGCTCAAGGTGACGTGGGCTGGAATGTGGGAGGCCAGCCAGGAGTGTTTTGGAATAGTCAAGTCTAGAGGTGACAAAGGGCCGGGTGAGTGTTTCAGCAGTGGATGAGCTGAGGCAGGGGCGGAGATGGGCGATGCTACCCAGGTGGAAGGAGGCACTCTTAGTGATGCTGCGGATAGTTCAACAGCTGCCTGATCTTGCTGCAGTTGTACAGGGCCTTGGTGAGACCACGCCTTGAGTATTGTGTGCAGTTTTGGTCACCTTATCTGAGGAAGGATGTTCTTGCCATGGAAGTAGTGCAGCGAAGATTCACCAGACTGATACCTGGGATGGCAGGAGTGATGTATGAGGAGAGATTGGGTTGACTGGGCTTGTACTCGCTGGAGTTTAGAAGAATGAGAGGGGATCTCATTGAAACTTATAAAATTCTGACAGGACAGGACAGACTAGATGCAGGAAGGATGTTCCCGATGGTCGGGGAGTCCAGAACCAGGGGTCACAGTCTAAGGATAAGGGGTGGGCCATTTAGGACAGAAATTAGGAGGAATTTCTTCACCCAGAGAGAAGTGAACCTGTGGAATTCTCTACCACAGAAGGCAGTACAGGCCAATTCATTAAATATATTCAAGAAGGAGTTGGATATATTTCTTAAGTTAAAGGGATCAAGGGGTATGGGGAGAAAGCAGGGACCGGGTACTGAAATTGGATGATCAGCCATGATCGCATTGAATGGTGGAGCAGGCTCGGGGGGCCGAATGGCCTACTCCTGCTCCTATCTTCTATATTTCTATGTTTCTAACCCTGCTTCCCCCCTTACCCTTTCTACACTCCTTTTAAAGGGTTTTAGAAGTGGAGCATTTACAGACAGGAAGCTCAAACCAAACATCTCGTCAAGATCTAACAGAGTTATGCGATTCATCAGGACCTGATTCAGTCTCTCCTCCAATCTGCTGGCACACCCGTGAGTTCACACTTATGACAGACCTTCTAAATGTTCTGAAAGAGCTTCAAAATCTACAAATACATGAAGCAGCACCAGTGGCCACACACTGGGGGAAGCCCAGGCCCCGTGTGTGGGGAGGGATTCACTCAGTCATCCGCTCCAATGATACACCAGCAAGTTTACACGAGGGAGGGACCTTTAACCCGCTCTGTGTGTGGGAAGGGATTAATTGCACCATCCATGCTGAAGAGACACCAGCTTGTCCACACCGATGAGAGACCGTTGACCTGCTCCGTCTTTTTGAAGCGATTCTCTCATTCTGCCACCCTCCTGAGACACCAGCTTGTTCACAGTGATGAGAGACCGATTAAATGTTCTGACTGTGGGAAGAGATTTAAAAGGTCCCAGGATCTGAAGAGACACCAGCTGGAGAGAGCAGGAGAGATTCTGTTCACCTGCTCTGTGTGTGGGAAGAGATTCACTCAGTCCTCGAATCTGCTGACACACCAGCGAGTTCACACTGGGGAGAGGCCGGTGAAACATTCCGACTGTGGGAAAAGCTTTCAAATGTCCCAGGAGCTGAAGGGACACCAGCTGGAGAGAGCAGGGAAGAGGCCGCTCACCTCATCCGTGTGTGGGAAGGGATTCACTTGGCCATCACATCTGGTGAGACACCAGCGAGTTCACACTGGGGAAAGACCATTCACCTGCACCGTGTGTGGGATGGGATTCACTCTGTCATCCCACCTAGTGAGACACCAGCAAGTTCACACTGATGATAGACCATTTAAATGTTCTGACTGTGGGAAGAGCTTTAAAAGCTCTGGGGATCTGAAGGTACACGAGCGAGTTCACACTGATGCGAGACCATTTACATGTTCTGTCTGTGGGAAGAGCTTTAAAAGCTCCGGGGAGCTGAAGAGACACCAGCGATTTCAAACTGGGGAGAAGCCGTTCACCTGTTCCGTGTGTGGGAAGGGATTCACACAGTCCTCGACTCTGCTTGAACACCAGCGAGTTCACACTGATGAGAGACCATTTACATGTTCTGTCTGTGGTAAGAGCTTTAAAAGCTCCGGGAACCTGAAGAGACACCATCAAGCTCACACTGGGGAGAGACCGTTCACCTGCTCCATGTGTGGGAAGGGATTCACTCTGTCCTCGACTCTGCTCGATCACCAGCGAGTTCACACTGATGAGAGACCTTTTCACTGTTCTGACTGTGGTAAGAGCTTTAAAAGCTCTGGGAACCTGAAGAGACACCAGCGCGCTCACATTGTTCTGTAGAGCAGAGCCCTGCAGACAGCTGGGGCATCATGAACATGGAATGGATGAATGTTGTGAAATTCTTGTACTGCTGTTTAATCTTTAAGACTGTTGTGCTGACGATTCCCTTCGATTGACTGTTCATGGTGTTCCATAGAATGTACAGCACAGAAACAGGCCATTCGGCCCAACTGGTCCATGCCGGTGTTTATGCCCCACACCCACCCTACTTCAATTAACCCGATCAACACGTCCTCCCATTCCTTTCTCCCTTGTGTGGCTTCCCCATAAATCCATCTATGCTGATCACCTCAACCACTCCTTGTGGTAGCGACTTCCCCATTCTCACCACTCTCTGGGTAAAGAAGTTTCTCCTGAATTCCCTCCTGGATTTGTTAGTGACTTTTATATTTATAGCCACATAAATATGATGAGATTCTGTTAAGCTGACCAGTACGTTGTTGTACTTTGTCTTTTTCTGATGAATGAAACATTACTGAGCCCCTGTACCCGTGTTATGGGATGAAGTGCCAGACAAGTGAAGGCACAACATCTGGGTGTGAATCTAATAATAACCTCATGGACCGTATAGGTGTGATACCCAGACGGGCTTGTGGTTATAGCCTGGTCACAGATGGACTAAATTCCTTGAATTAGCCGGAGTTCAGGAGGCGGTCAACAGACGGGTCCAAACAATCCCATTTCCTGAGTGGTAACCAAGCTTGTGTATAAGGACAGGCCACTTAAGATGTTGTCAGTTGGAACAGACTCGAGAAGATCGTGCGTGAATCAACTGTACTTCTATTATCCAGATTGATGGAATTATCACCCGATCTGTGTTATGCAGAGCTCTTAATAAAGTCTGGAGAGACCATTTGTGTTCTTGTGAGCTTGATTATCAGGTATCCGAAACCCTGCGACTCCCGATCATTAGAGTCAACCTCAGTGTGTGGAAAGGGATTCCCTGGTGTATCCCACCCACTGACACATCAGATTGTCCACAGTGTGACTGCGGTGGGTCGATTGCACTGTTTCTGATGCCTTTAATCACATCCAGGACTGAACCATGTTAATTCAGGCAACTGGGGCTTGTTAATGTTAAAAGCCCCCAATAACTGGGCTGGATTTAAAGATTATTCCCTGTTCTCTCAGTACTCGTGAGCAGAGAGAAGCTGATGTTATAGAATCATAGAGCACAGTTGGATGCCTTTCGGCCCATCGTGCTGGTGCCAGCTCTCTGAAAGAGCGATGCAATTAGTCCCACTGCCCTGCTTGTTCCCCACAGCCCTGCAAATTTCTGCTTTTAGTATATATCCAATTCCCTTTTGACAGTTACTATTGAATCTGCTTCCACCTCCCATTCAGGCAGTGCATTCCAGATCATCACAATTCGCTGTGTAAAAAAAGTCTCCTCATTTCCTCTCTAGATTCTTTTGCCAATGATCTGAAATCTGTGTCCTCTCGTTACCGACCCTCCTGCCAGTGACAACAGCTTCTCCTTGTTTGCTCGATCAAAACCCCTCATAATTTTGAGTACCTCGATCACAGCTCCACTTAACCATCTCTGCTCCCACTTATTTTGCCATTGTTTTGTGAATTGTTGCTGTTATCGAGGTGCTGGATGTCCGTGCCTGGGGAATGGGACATTCTATCCTCGTGAGTACTGAGTGTCAGCATCCAGCAATCTCTGGTCAGGGACTGTCTTTTTAAACTACCTCACCTGAGCTTTTTGACTCCCTGATTTCATTATTAAACATTTGAGTTTTTGCAGAGTGACCAAGGCTGAACAGATAAATGTGAGGTATTACATTTTGGTAGGAAGAATGGGGAGGTCACTTATCAACTTGGAGGGTGCGAGTCTAGGTGGGGTAGAGGAACAAAGGGATCTCGGAGTACAAATACACAAATCACTAAAAGTTGCGACACAAGTTAGCAAGGCCATAAAAAAAGCAAACCAAGCACTAGGGTTTATTTCTAGAGGTATAGAATTGAAAAGTAGTGAAGTTATGCTAAACCTGTATCGAACCTTGGTTAGACCACACTTAGAGTACTGCGTACAGTTCTGGTCGCCATATTATAAAAAGGATATAGAGGCACTGGAGAGGGTGCAGAAAAGATTTACAAGGATGATACCAGAAATGCGAGGGTATACATATCAGGAAAGGATGAACAGGCTGGGTCTCTTTTCTCTTGAAAAAAGCAGGCTGAGGGGTGACCTAATAGAGGTCTTTAAAATTATGAAAAATGTCGATAGACTGGATACAGAGAGAATGTTTCCACTTGTGGGGAAGAGCATAACTAGAGGCCTCAATATAAGATAGTCACCAAGAAATCCAATAGGGAATTCAGAAGAATCTTCTTTACCCAGAGAGTGGTGAGAATGTGGAACTCGCTGCCACAGGGAGTGGTTGAAGCGAATAGTATCGATGCATTTAAGGGGAGGCTAGACAAGCATATGAGGGAGAAGGGAATCGAGGGTTATGCTGATAGATTTAGGTGAGGAAAGACGGGAGGAGGCTCGAGTGGAGCATAAACACCGGCATAGACTGGTTGGGCCGAATGGCCTGTTTCTGTGCCGTATATCCGATGTAATCCTATGTCAAGTATCCCAGCTGGCTTAGCTCCAGGCACTTTAGCTCAGTGGGCAGCACTCTCACCTCTGAGTCAGAAGGTCGTGGGTTCAAGTCCCAGTCCAGAGACTTGAGCATAAAAATCTAGGCTGACACTCCAGTACTGAGAGAGTGCTGCTCTGTCAGAGGTGCCGTCTTTCGGATGAGATGTTAAACCGAGGCCCCCGTCTGCTCTTTCAGGTGGATGTAAAAGATCCCATGGCACTACATTGGAGAAGAGCAGGGGAGTTCTCCCTGGTGTCCTGGGGCCAATATTTATCCCTCAATCAACATCACTGAAATAGATTATCTGGTCATTGTCACATTGTATGTTTGTGGGAGCTTGCTGTGCACCAATTGGCTGCCACGTTTCCTACATTACAACAGTGACTACACTTCAGAAGTTCTTCATTGGCTGTAAAGCACTCTGGGATGTCCTGAGGTTGTGAAAGGCGCTATATAAATGCAAGTCTTTCTTTCTCAGCAAGAGGGCGAGTGTCAGTGGTTGGAGGGAGGAGCTCAGTGTTGTCACTGGGTGGACACAGACAGATTGAAGCTAAAAGACAGAGAATGCTGAAGTTTGGAATGATAACACCCAAAGTCAGGAGATGAGCCCTTTGCCTAGGTAAGGGAGGTGGTTGCTAAGAGACCTACAGACCTAATAACACTGCAAACTGCTCAGGCAGCAGACTTGTTGCAACATGTGAGATCACGAGTGAGTTGGTGCACAGACAACAGAGCCTTGCGCATTCCTGAGAGAGACAAACTGGTTCTGTAACCGGGAGAATAGGTTGAGGGAGTCACCCTGTGGGACGGCTCGTCTGAGGTGTTAACACAGAGTCAGCTTGGGAATGGGGTGATTAATGAATCATAGAATCATAGAAAGTTACAGCACAGAAGGAGGCCATTCGGCCCATCGTGTCCGTGCCGGCCGACAAAGTGCTATCCACCCTAATCCCACTTTCCAGCACTTGGTCCATAGCCTTGTAGGTTACGGCACTTCAAGTACATATCTGTTAGTGTGAAAATTATATAGCTTAAAGCAGCAACATAAAGAATTAAAGAATGTATTGTAAGAAGTGAACTTGTAAATAAGAAACAAGACAA
This sequence comes from Somniosus microcephalus, assembly GCF_052327205.1. NCBI lineage: Eukaryota > Metazoa > Chordata > Chondrichthyes > Squaliformes > Somniosidae > Somniosus > Somniosus microcephalus. The sequence continues at coordinate 9,659,650 of NW_028225179.1, forward strand.
AACAAACTGAGCTTAAGATGGGGCAGGCTGAGCTTGGGACACAAACTGTAATTCCCCCTTAGGCTTTACACCATTAGTTGCCCTCATTTTGTGTTAAATTCACAAAGCTTCCATCTTTGTCCCATGAGGATTCCCCATAGTATGTCATTAATAAATAGACATTCTTATTATGAACACAGCTAGCTTTTGCTAGTTACTTTATTGAGCACATGTGGACTAGGTACAGTATCTGTAGAGGCTTCCATCTTGACTGCTGCCTTGTGGGTAGCCTATTGCCTCATGGGTAATGTAGTCTTAATATACATACAGCTGGGTAGTGTAGTCTTATACATACAGCTATATACAGCTCTACGGCTCCACCTAGTGTCCACTATAGAATGACATGTTATTGATCATTACATCCCCCTTTCTTTGAGGTTTAACAAAATCAATATCAGTCAACTTTCAAGAAAACAATAAAGATAATATCAGTAACACTTTTGTTAGTGCTCTATAAACATAAACATTTTCAAAACAGTCAACACATTTTCAAAGCTTTATATTGTACTCAAAGATTAAGTCTATCAGGCTTTTTTACTTCACGTGTGGATCTTCTCAACACGGGTAAGTCTGATGTGTCTTCATGAGATTGTTCTGGCGGTGAATGACAAGATGCAGTTGCGGCATTGTCATCCATCTGCTCTTGTATAGATCGAGGTCTCCTTGCGATCTTTGCTTGGAGAGGGTTTCAGTGTTTCCTTCACTTTTCATGCCATAACTCTCAATGTAGTCAATGCACTCTCGAAAAACTGCTGGCAGCTGGATCCCATCATACAGCATAGTCCTCTCAGCAGCCTCGGCTAATGGAACACCAAAGATTGGCCTGAGGGAAGAAGGAGTATCTACCGGAACTGCTTCCTGCTCTGGTGCAGGCTTCTTCTTTTTCTTTTTCTCTTTCCACTGCTTAACAACATCTGCTGTGGTTATATCTTTGGACTTTTTCTCCTTGTGTTTTTCCTCTTTGTGCTTTTCTTCCTTTGGCTTCTCTTTGACCTTAAAGTCTTTTTCTTTCTTCTTGGAGAAACTAGGCTTTTTGAAGATATGGATACCCTTTAGCCTTTTCATCCTTGATGGGCTCTCTGCTTCATCACCTGAGTCATCTGGTCTGCTTATGGCACAGTTTATACGGTAGACTCTCTTGACCAGTTCTAAGTCTTCACAAGCTTTGTCACCTAGTATCGAATCAAGTCTTTCAGCCACAACAGAAAACATGAGATGATGCACTTTGACTTTGACTGTCACTTTAAGTCTGCATACACCTAAGCTATCTATTTTCTGTCCATTATAGCTCTTCAGTAGTACTGACTTTTTCTGTATTTTGGGCTTTTCTTTCATATTTTTTATGTCACTCATACTGATTAAGTTTGCTTTTGCCCCAGTGTCTAGTTTCAAGGTAACTAATGCTCCATTTACCTGCAGTGGGATCATCCATTTGTCCTCTTTTACTGCATTAACTTTATGTTCAGCATTGTCCATTTCTGAGGGCTGCACATTTTCTGTATCTTTTTTGATATCGTCACATGACACCATTCCTACAAAAAATGTCTCACTTAAATCAGTGTCCTCAATCACATTAACTTGTTGCCCTTTCTTTGTTTTTACTTTTGAAAAGCATTGTTTGGCAAAGTGATTCTTTCCATTACACTTTGTGCACATTTTTCCAAATGCTGGGCATTGTCTTAACTGGTGTTTGTAACCACAGCGTTTACAATTAAAAATGTAATCCTCCGATTGCTTTTCATTTCTGTTCTGCCCACGTTTCTTCCCCTTGTAGGACACAGCACCGACAGCAGCATTATCACTCATTACAATCGCATCATTACTGATTTCACTGAAAGTTTTCACGTGCTTTCGGGCTAGCTCGCTGGCTTGGCATATTTTCACTGCATTTTCCAAATTTAGTTCGGTTTCTCTCAACAGACATTCCCTGGCTTTTTTATCATGAATACCAAATATAATCTGGTCACGAATCATGGATGCTTTGAGCTCAGAGAAATTACATGTCTGTGCTTTCAGTTTCAGATCAGTTATAAAGCTATCAAAAGTCTCATTTTGTTGCTGTGTCCAAGAACGGAAGATGTATCTTTCATACGTCTCATTCTTTTTGGGAGAGCAATGTGCATCAAATTTTTTTAGCACATCTTCTCATTTTTCTCTCTTCTCCGCTGGATTAAATACAAATGTATTAAATACCTCTATCACCTGTGGGCCTGCAACCGTAAGCAGCAACGCTATTTTACTTGCATCTGGCTTCGTACCGAATCCGATGGCAGCAATGTAGAGTTCGAATTGTTAAAAAATCCGCCAATTGTAGTCGACATTTCCCTCGAGATTCAAACGCTCTGGTGGCTTCAAATTCTCCATGTCGCTTTTCACAATTTTCAGCAGATCTTCACCATCCTGGTACCATCTTATATTCATTAATAAATAGACATTCTTATTATGAACACAGCTAGCTTTTTGCTAGCTGCTTTATTGAGCACATGTGGACTAGGTACAGTATCTGTAGAGGCTTCCATCTTGACTGCTGCCTTGTGGGTAGCCTATTGCCTCATGGGTAATGTAGTCTTAATATACATACAGCTGGGTAGTGTAGTCTTATACATACAGCTATATACAGCTCTACACAGCTCTACGGCTCCACCTAGTGTCCACTATAGAATGACATGTTATTGATCATTACAGGGACACAAACTGTAATTCCCCCTTAGGCTTTACAACATTAGCTGCCCTCATTTTGTGTTAAATTCACAAAGCTTCCAGCTTTGTCCCATGAGGATTCCCCATAGTATGTCTAAGTGCTGTTGTGGTGGGCAAGGGGCAGGAATTAACTGTTTGTGACTGTTCCCATTAAAACCATTGTGCTTGACATTAATTGAATTGAGGAATAGTCGACATTTTTAAGTAGTTTCTTGCCAGATTGAGGGTAGGCAAGATAATTGATAGAAGGCCTCCAATCAAATTACATCAGTGCCCTTCAGCCAGTCAGATTAATGTATTCAAATGAGGCAAAATAAAATTAACAGTTATTGAATGTGGGAAACACTAAATATTTCACATTGATTCAGTGGTGCAGCCTTCTGCAAACTATTTGCTGGAAGCCCTTTGGATGTATTAATGTAATTCTATTATTCTATAATGCAAAGTCGATGAATCAAAATTGTGTGTATTGATGAGTTACAGTAATTGGTAGCTGCAAAACTGCCCATTTTGTAATTAACCATTAAAAAGTGCCCAAAGTTCTGGAATGTTCCGTATCATTTTATGTTGCCAAACTAGTATCCTGTGAGGACCGGGGAGTTGTTGCTGGGGGAGCGAGATTGGTTGAAGACACCTGTGTGTAATATTTTGCTATAATGTTTAAAAGAAGTTTCAATACCTTGTTGCTAAGGGAACGTGATTGGGCGAGGACAAGTGTTAGATCTGTGGTTCAGTGGATAAATAATTACACGGATGCTGTACATAAACAAATAACAGGTCTTTACTGGAGGAGGGCAATCTCTAGACTGGAGTACAGAGGCATGCGCACAGCTTATATACCGGTGTGGTTACTGCCGGTACTACAGTATACAGGAGCTGTGAAAAGTAGTTCTGACTTAAAGCACATACACTACAATTCCTCCCTTTTTAGATTAATAATACCCCCTTAATATTCAAATAACAATTACATTTTTACATGTACATTCAATAACAAAAGTCCATTTATAGATTCAGTCTTTGGGGTGGCTCCCTGACCCTTTCGGGATAGTGCCTTTCCGGAGGTTCTTGTTCTTGGTGCAGAGGCAATTCTGACCCCCTTTCATCGGGTAGTTCATCGGGTTCCACTGCTACTGGGTCTGAAGTAGATACTACCGGTATGTCGGGTTCATCCCCAGGTGCTCGAGACATGGGGTTGACGCATTCCTGTGATGCTAAGATCTGATCGACATGGCGTCTCACAATGTTCTCCCCGACATCCACTGTGTACATTAATGGCCCCTGCCTTGTACATATTGTTTCGGGTTGCCACTTCTCTGTTCGATAGTTCCGGGCCAAGACTGGTTGCCCTACATTGAAGCTCCTTGTCAGCTTCTCGTTGATGTGCTGGAATTCTTTGTCCTCAACATTTCTTCGCACATTTGGTCTGAGCAAGTCCAGATGAGATCTCAACCTTCGGTTAAAGAACATCATGGCCGGGGTCTGGTTGGTAACTGCATGTGTCGCGTTTCAGTAGGCTAATAAGAAATTGTCCATCTTATGCTGTAGTGGAATTTCCTCATCGCACATGGCCTTTATCGCCTTCTTAAAGGTTTGTACGAACCTCTCAGCCAATCCATTGGTGACTGGATGATACGGGGCGGATGTGTAATGCCTTACCCCATTCCTTTTCATGAATTTTTGGAACTCATCGGACACAAACTGTGGTCCATTATCAGAGCAGATCTGCTCTGGCAACCCGTTTCTGGCAAATATGGTCCGTAGGACTGCAATCGTTTTCTCTGTAGTGGTTGAAGACATCTTTATCACCTCAGGCCACTTTGAATGAGCATCCACTGCTATTAAGAACATTGAGTCCATGAATGGACCAGTGAAATCAATGTGCACCCGTTGCCATGGAGAGGAGGGCCACTCCCATGGGTGTAGAGGGGCATGTGGTGGTGCATTTTGGACCTTCTGGCATCCTAAGCAGCTCTTAGTTAGGTCTTCAATTTGTTGATCGATTCCCGGCCACCACACATAAGCCCTAGCTAGGCTTTTCATTTTCACTCCCCCCAGATGACCTTCATGTAGTTCATTTAGCACTCTCTCCCTTAACTTGGGTGGGATCACCACTCTGGATCCACACATCACTGTCCCCTGGCATACTGACAGCTGTTCTCTTCTGGATGAGAATGCTGGCAACAGTGAGTCGCCACGTGTTGGCCATCCCCTCACCGTCAATTCATATACCCGTGACAGCGTCGGATCATTGCGGGTCTCCTTCTCTATATCCGCGTTTGTTACTGGCAATCGTTCAATTATCGACGAATAAAATATCTCGATAGGGTCCACTGCTGGTGCTTCCTCCACAGTAGGCAGTGGCAGGCGCGATAGCCCATCAGCATTCCCATGCTGTCTCGTGCCTTTATATTCTATTTCATATTGATTCACCCCTAGAAACAGGGACCATCTTTGTAACCGCTGTGCAGTCATTACTGGCACGCCCTTCTTAGGATTAAAGATGGAGACAAGTGGTTGGTGGTCAGTCAGCAAGGTGTCCATGCAGATAGTGGTTGAATTTTTTTACTCCCCATACTAGGCTGAGGGCCTCCCTGTCAATCTGGGCGTAGTTGCGCTCAGCTGAGGTTAGTGACCGAGACGCAAAGGCTACTGGCCTCTCCAAACCATCCGGGAATTTGTGCGACAGCACCGCTCCAATGCCGTAGGGTGATGCATCACATGCCAAACGAATTGGTAGTGCTGGGTTGAAATGGGCCAACACCTCTTTTGATGTGATCAATTCTTTACACTTCTGGAAAGCTCGTCTATGTTCATCATCCCACTTCCATGGTACCCCTGTTTGCAGTAGGGTGTTCAGCGGGTGTAATACCGTAGACAAATTTAGTAAGAACTTGTGGTAATAGTTTACCAGCCCGAGGAACGACCTCAGTTGTGACACATTTTCCAGTGCTGGAGCCTTGACTACTGCCTTTATCTTGTCAGGGGACTTATGTAACCCCTCTTCATCGATGTCGTGGCCGCAATACGAGATCTGTTTCTGGGAAAACTCGCACTTGTGGCGATTAGCTCATAGCCCATATTCCTTTAATCTGGCGAGCACCTTCTCCAAGTTAGCGAGGTGATCACCGTCATTTTCGCCCGTGACCAAGATGTCATCCAAATAACACTGGGTCCCTGGAATCCCTTGCAGGACCTGATCCATCGCCCTTTGCCAGATAGCCAGAGCCGAGGCTACTCCAAACACCAGCCGGTTGTATTGATAGAGACCTTTATGGGTGTTGATCGTAAGGTAATGTTTCAAAGCTTCTTCTACCTCCATTTGCAAGTACGCCTGGGCTTGTGGCCCTCCTCGCCATGGCAACGGGTGCACATTGATTTCGCTGGTCCATTCATGGACTCAATGTTCTTAATAGCAGTGGATGCTCATTCAAAGTGGCCTGAGGTGATAAAGATGTCTTCAACCACTACAGAGAAAACGATTGCAGTCCTACAGACCATATTTGCCAGAAACGGGTTGTTGGCTGGGGGAGAATGTTGTCAATTTCTGTCCTGGACTCTCAGTGATGGGTTCCACTGCTACTGGGTCTGAAGTAGATACTACCGGTATGTCGGGTTCATCCCCAGGTACTCGAGACATGGGGTTGACGCATTCCTGTGATGCTAAGATCTGATCGACGTGGCATCTCACAATGTTCTCCCCGACATCCACTGTGTACATTAATGGCCCCTGCCTTGTGCATATCATTCCGTGTTACCATTTCTCTGTTCGATAGTCCCGGGCCAAGACTGGTTGCCCTACATTGAAGCTCCTTGTCGGCTTCTCGTTGATGTGCTGGAATTGTTTGTCCTCAACATTTCTTCGCACATTTGGTCTGAGCAAGTCCAGACGAGATCTCAACCTTCAGTTAAAGAACATCATGGCCGGGGTCTGGTTGGTAACTACATGTGTCGTGTTTCGGTAGGCTAATAAGAAATTGTCCATCTTATGCTGTAGTGGAATTTCCTCATCGCACATGGCCTTTATCACCTTCTTAAAGGTTTGTACGAACCTCTCAGCCAATCCATTGGTGGCTGGATGATACGGGGCGGATGTGTAATGCCTTACCCCATTCCTTTTCATGAATTTTGGGAACTCATCGGACACAAACTGTGGTCCATTATCAGAGCAGATCTGCTCTGGCAACCCGTTTCTGGCTTTTGTAAACTCCTTTCACAGGCTGTGAGAAGGGCAGGATTGACAGACGGGGAAACTCAAACCAAACTTCACATCAAGATCTCAGAGAGTCACTCCATTCATCAGGACCTGAAATTCATCAGCCTTTTGAGTGTGGAAGGAGAAATGTTTGGGCGGTAAGTAGCACGGAGTCCAGTTCTACGGAGTACTGCTTCTACAGAGTACGTAACTCGGGAATTGGGTGAGTGAGCGAATTCGATGAGGTGGGGGTAAGAGGTGCTGCTTGATACGTAAAAAAAATATAGAAACAACTCGGGTTTAATTAGGACTGTGGGCTAAGTTACAGTAAAGACCTAAAGCATATAACTAAATTTAGTAAATTAAACAAGATTATTAACTAGATTAAAAACTATTAATAGACAACTGGGTATTTCAAAACTTGAAAACCTAATTAGTTAAATAAAATACAATAGAGATGGCCGGGCAGGTGATGTGTTGCAGCTGCAGCATGTAGGAGCTGGTGGACCCCAGTGTGATCCACAGCAACCACATAGAGTCATAGAGGCACAGAAGGAGGCCATTCGGCCCATCGAGTCCGTGCCGGCTCTCTGTAGAGCAATCCAGTCAGTCCCATTCCCCCGCTCTATCCCCGTAGCCCTGCAAGTTTATTTCCCTCAAGTGCCTATCCAGTCTCCCCTTGAAAACATTGTGTCTCTGCTTCCATCACTTCCATCGGCAGCGAGTTCCAGGTCCTCACCAGTGGCTACGTAAAAAAAGTTTTCCCTCACATCCCCCCTGTATCTCTTGCCCAAAACCTTAAATCTGTGTCCCCTAGTCCTTGTACCATCAACTAGTGGGAACAGCCTTTCCCCATCTAGCCTATCCAAACTGGTCATCATCTTATACACCTCTGTCAAATCACCCCTCAACCTCCTTTGCCCTAATGAAAACAAATCCAGCTTCTCCAACCTGCCCTTGTAGCTAAGATCCCCCATCCCCGGAACCATTCTGGTAAATCTCCTCTGCAGCCTCTCAAGGGCCTTCACATCCTTCCTAAAGTGTGGCGACCAGAAGTGTCTGCAACTTGAGGAACTTCGGCTCAGAGTTAGAGTCATAGGCCTAGAAATTGAGTGCCCTTAGCGCCGATTTTGCGGCGCTAGAGGGCCTAGCGCTGCATTTGGCACCGGCGCCGAAATTGCCTGGGGCCCTTACGCCGCGGTAGACCGGTAGCGCTGCGCCGGCACCGATGACGTCATCGGTGTGCGCAGCTTCCCGGTTGCCATGCCGACGGGCCCCAGCGCCGAAATTCAGTTGCGGCCGCCTCGCCCGTGACAGCCGCAACTAAGACTCTGGCAACAGAGTCTTATGAGTCTTTGCGCCGGCGCATTAAAGGCCCCGCGGCGGCCGGCTGCTTTCCCGCCGGCCGCCTGGCCGCAGCTCCCTCCCCGGACTTCCCCCCCCCCCCGGAACAGAAGCAAGCCCGGCACTTGTCCGAGGTGCCGGGCTCATTTTTTAAAAGATTTTCGCGGGCCGCGATCGGGTGCAGGCAGCTCCTCCTTAAGGGAAGGAGAAGGCCTGCACTTCCCGAGCCTGCCGCAGCGCTTCGGGTGCCGCAGCGCCGGAATTGCGGCGCGAAACGACAGTTAGCGCCGATTTACCGCCGCAAAGACCCTTCAGTAGCGCCGGCAGCCGTTTGGGCGCGGCCCTGCTGAATTTTTGGCGCGCGCAGGGGGACTTAGTGCCGGCACTAATTTCCGGCGCTAAAGCCCTGGCTAAGCCAAAACTCAATTTCTAGGCCATAGAGTTATACAGCACAGAAAGCAGCCCTTCGGCCCATCGTGTCCGCACCGGCCATCAAGCCCTGTCTATTCTAATCCCATTTTCCAGCACTTGGTCCGTAACCTTGTATGCTATGGCGTTTCAAGTGCTCATCTAAATGCTTCTTGAATGTTGTTAGGGTTCCTGCCTCTGCCACCCTTTCAGGCAGTGAGTTCCAGATTCCAACCACCCTCTGGGTGAAAATGTTTTTCCTCAAATCCCCTCTAAACCTCCTGCCCCCTACCTTGAATCTATCCCCCTAACAGTAGCTACACTGTAGGACAGAGTATAAATCAATAAATAATGGGGGCTTGTAAGAAAGTTCCTGCAATAATCGTGGGCGATTTTAATCTTCATATAGATTGGACAAATCAACTTGGCAAAGGTAGCCTTGAGGACGAGTTCTTAGAGTGTATTCAGGACAGATTCTTTGAACAATATGTTGTGGAACCCACCAGGGAACAGGCTATTTTAGATCTGGTGATGTGTAATGAGACAGGATTAATTAATGATCTCACAGGATCCTCTAGGGCACCTGCTCATAACATGATAGAATTTCACATTCAGTTTGAGGGTGAAAAACTTGGGTCTGAAACTAGTGTCTTAAACTTAAATAAAGGCAATTACAAGGGTATGAAGACAAAGTTGGCGAAAGTGGACTGGGAAAATAGATTAAAAGGTAAGACGGTAGATAAGCAGCGGCAGAGATTTAAGGAGATATTTCATAACTCTCAGCATAGATATGTTCCAGTGAGAAAGATTCTGAGAAGGATGAACTAAGGAAGTTAAGGAGGGTATCAAATTGAAAGAAAAGGCATACAATGTTGTGAAGATTAGTGGTAGGCCAGAAGATTGGGAGATTTTTAGACTTGCAAAGGATGACTAAAAAAATAATGGAGGGAGAATAATAGTGAGAAAATTGATTGAGAGTAAACTAGCAAGAAATATAAAAACAGACAGTAAGAGCTTCTACAAGTATATAAAAAGGAAGAGAGTAGCTAAAGTAAACGTTGGTCCCTTAGAGGATGAGCCTGGGGAATTAATAATGGGAAACAAGGAAATGGCAGAGACTTTGAACAAATACTTTGTATCTGTCTTCATGGGAGAAGACACTAAAAGCATCCCAATAATAGTGGAAAATCAAGGGGCAAAAGTGAGGGAGGAACTTAAAACAATCACTATCACTAGAGAAAAAGTATGAGGCAAACTAATGGGACTAAAGGCTGACAAGTCCCCTGGACTTGATGGCCTACATCCCAGGTTGATTCTTGGGATGAAGGGGTTGTCTTATGAGGAAAGGTTGAGCAGGTTGGGCCTATACTCATTGGAGTTTAGAAGAATGAGAGGTGATCTTATTGAAACATGTAAGATTCTGAGGGGGCTTAACAGGGTAGATGCTGAGAGCCCAGCACGTGAGTGCAAAAGAGAAGGCTGAAGCGTTTGCAACCATCTTCAGCCAGAAGTGCCGAGTGGATGATCCATATCGGCCTCCTCCTGCAGTCCCCACCATCACAGAAGCCAGTCTTCAGCCAATTCGATTCACTCCACGTGATATCAAGAAGCGGCTGAGCGCACTGGATACAGCAAAGGCTATGGGCCCCGACAACATCCCAGCTATCGTGCTGAAGACTTGTGCTCCAGAACTAGCCGTGCCTCTAGCCAAGCTGTTCCCATACAGCTACAACACTGGCATCTATCTGACAATGTGGAAAACTGCCCAGGTGTGTCCTGGCCACAAAAAGCAGGACAAATCCAATCCGGCCAATTACTGCCCCATCAGTCTACTCTGAATTATCAGCAAAGTGATGGAAGGTGTCATCAACAGTGCTATCAAACGGCACTTACTGATAACATAAGAAATAGGAGCAGGAATAGGCCACTTGGCCCCTCGAGCCTGCTCCGCCATTCAATAAGATCATGGCTGATCTTGGGCTCAAAGCCACTTCCCTGCCCGCTCCCCATAACCCTTCACTCCCTTATCTTGCAAAAATCTGTCTCTCTCCACCTTAAATGTATTTAATGACCCAGCCTCCACAGCTCTCTGGGGCAGAGAATTCCACAGATTTATGACCCTCTGAAAGAAGAAATTCCTCCTCATCTCAGTTCTAAAAGGGCGACCCTTTATTCTGAAACTATGCCCCCACATTCTAGATTTCCCCACGAGGGGAAACATCCTCTCTGCATCTACCTTGTCGAGCCCCCTCAGTATCTTATATGTTTTGATAAGATCACCGCTCATTCTTCTAAATTCCAGTAAGTATAGGCCCAGCCTGCTCAACCTTTCCTCATAAGTCAACCCCCTCATCTCTGGAATTAACCTAGTGAATCGTCTCTGAACTGCCTCCAATGCAAGTATATCCTTCCTTAAATAAGGAGACCAAAACTGTACGCAGTACTCCAGGTGTGGTCTCACCAATACCCTGTACAGTTGTAGCAGGACTTTACTGCTTTTATACTCCAACTCCCTTGAAATAAAGGCCAACATTCCATTTGCCTTTTTGATTACTTGCTGTACCTGCATGGTAACTTTTTGTGTTTCATGCACAAGGACCCCCAGGTCCCTCTGAACTGCAGCATTTTGTAATCTCTCTCCATTTAAATAATAATTTGCTTTTTATTTTTTCTGCCAAAGCATATAACCTTGCTCTTTCCCACATTATACTCCATCTGCCAAATTTGTGCCCACTCCCTTAGCCTGTCTATATCCCTTTGCAGGCTCTTTGAGTCCTCTGCACAACTTGCTTTCCCACCCATCTTTGTATCATCTACAAACTTGGCTACATTACACTCGGTCCCTTCATCCAAGTCATTAATGTAGATTGTAAATAGTTGAGGCCCCAGCACCAATCCCTGTGGCACCCCACTAGTTACCGTTTGCCAACCAGAAAATGACCCATTTATCCCGACTTTCTGTTTTCGTTAGCCAATTCTCTATCCATGCTAATATATTACCCCCAATTCCATGAGCTCTTATCTTATGCAGTAACCTTTTATGTGGCACCTTATCAAATGCCTTCTGGAAATCCAAATACACAACATCCACTGGCTCACCCTTGTCCATCCTGCTTGTTACTTCCTCAAAGAACTCCAGCAATTTTGTTAAACATGACTTCCCTTTCATAAAACCATGCTGACTCTGCTTGACTGCATTATGATTTTCCAAATGCCCTGCTACTGCTTCCTTAATGAAGGACTCCAGCATTTTCCCAACAACAGATGTTAGGCTAACTGGTCTATAGTTTCCTGCTTTCTGTCTCCCTCCTTTCTTAAATAGGGGTGTTACATTTGCGGTTTTCCAATCCGCTGGGATCTCTCCAGAGTCCAGGGAATTTTGGTATATTGCAACCAATGCATCCACTATCTCTGCAGCCACTTCTTTTAAGACCCTGGGATGCAGGCCATCTGGTCCAGGGGACTTGTCATCTTTTAGTCCCATTAAGTTAGGAAGGCAAATAGCATGTTGGCCTTCATTGCAAGAGGATTTGAGTACAGGAGCAAGGATGTCTTACTACAGTTATGCAGGGCCTTGGTGAGACCACACCTGGAGCACTGTGCACAGTTTTGGTCTCCTTATCTAAGGAAGGAGGAAGGATATACTTGCCTTGGAGGCGGTGCAACGAAGGTTCACCAGATTGACTCCTGGGATGAGAGGGCTGTCCTATGATGAGAGATTGTGTAGAATGGGCCGATACTCTCTGGAGTTTAGAAGAATGAGAGGTGATCTCATTGAAACATACAAGATTCTGAAGGGGATTGACAGGGTAGATGCTGAGAGGTTGTTTCCCCTGGCTGGAGTGTCTAGAACTAGGGGGCATAGTCTCAGGATAAGGGGTCGGCCATTTAAGACTGAGATGAGGAGGAATTTCTTCACTCAGAGGGTGGTGAATCTTTTGAATTCTCTGTCCCAGAGGGCTGTGAATGCTGAGTCTTTGAGTATATTCAAGGCTGAGATCGATAGATTTTTGGACTCTAGGGGAATCAAGGGATATGGAGATCGGGCGGGAAAGTGGAGTTGAGGTCGATGATCAGCCATGATCTTATTGAATGGCGGAGCAGGCTCGAGGGGCCATATGGCCAACTCCTGCTCTTATTTCTTAAGTTACCTCTAGACTTGACTATTTCAACACACTCCTGGCTGGCCTCCCACGTTCTACCCTACGTAAACTTGAGGTCATCCAAAACTCTGCTGCCCGTGTCCTAACTGGCACCAAGTCCCGTTCGCCCATCACCCCTGTGCTCGCTGACCGTGTCCTAACTGGCACCAAGTCCCGTTCACCCATCACCCCCGTGCTTGCTGACCGTGTCCTAACTGGCACCGTCCCATTCGCCCATCACCCCTGTGCTCGCTGCCCGTGTCCTAACTGGCACCAAGTCCCATTCACCCATCACCCCTGTGCTCGCTGACCATGTCCTAACTGGCACCAAGTCCCATTCGCCCATCACCCCTGTGCTCGCTGACCTACATTGGCTCCCAGTTAAGCAACGCCTCGATTTCAAAATTCTCATCCTTGTGTTCAAATCCCCCCCCCCGCCATGGCTTCACCCCTCCCTATCTCTGTAATCTCCTCCAGCCCCACAACCATCCGAGATATCTGTGCTCTTCCAATTCTGGCCTCTTGTGCATCCCTGATTTTAATCACTCCACCATTGGTGGCCGTGCCTTCTGTTGCCTCGGCCTTAAGCTCTGGAATTCCCTCCCTAAACCTCTCCGCCTCTCTTTCCTGCTTAAAGACGCTCCTTCAAGCCGATTTCTCTGACCAAGCTTCTGGTGATTTGCCGAATGTCTCCTGATGAGTCTCGGGGTCAGATTGTGTTTGCTAACACTCCTGTGAAGCCCCTTGGAACATTTGACTCAGTTACAGGCGCAAGATAAATTGTGATTTTTAGTTTTATTAACTGTCATTCAAGTTTCACCCCCTTGATTGTGAAGGGCAGGTAGGCACTGGGATACAGTTCCACAGTCACTGGTTGCAGTGATTGTTGGCCGCCTATTCAACCATGGGGGGCGTCACAGACAAAATCAAGCCCTCTTTGCAGACTCGGCCTTTGCTGCTGGGGGTGACTGGACAGTGATTGGTAGCAGGAGCCCAGGGCACTGAGGCACACTGCAGTCTCCCCCAACTGCATTCCAGGCCGGGATCAGCTGAGCACCCCCACAGTGTGCAGCTGGAATGTGCAACCTATCCTGGGGAGTGGGGGAAAGGGAGGTCAAGGGTCAGCGCAGAATGTCAGTCAACCAAATGGCGTTGACGTCACGAGGTCCCAGCACGCGCCGCCCGCCCACTGCTGCCGCGATCTGGCTCCCTATTGGTCGGCGGACACGTCAATCCCGCCCGCTGCCCACGGTCACGTACCCCTGAGGCGCGCTCCAGCTCTGCTGGAGTGAAGTCGCTCCATTCGGTGCCTGCGGAGCCCTCGGATTGTCGATCCTTTCATAGAAACGTCGAAAAATAGGAGCAGGAGTCGGCCATTCGGCCCTTCGAGTCTGCTCCGCCATTCAATATGATCATGGCTGATCCTCTATCTCAATACCATATTCCTGCTCTCTCCCCATACCCCTTGATACCTTTTGTGTCTAGAAATCTATCCATCTCCTCCTTTAAATATATTCAGTGACTTGGCCTCCACGGCCTTCTGTGGTAGAGAATTCCACAGGTTCACCACCCTCTGAGTGAAGAAATTTCTCCTCATCTCAGTCCTAAATGTCCTACCCCGTATCCTGAGACTGTGACCCCTCGTTCTAGGCCCCCCAGCCAGGGGAAACATCCTCCCTGCATCCAGTCTGTCTAGCCCTGTCAGAATTGTATACGTTTCCACGAGATCCCCTCTCATTCTTCTAAACTCTAGTGAATACAGGCCTAGTCGACCCACTGTCTCCTCATACGACAGTCCTGCCATCCCAGGAATCAGTCTGGTGAACCTTCGCTGCACTCCCTCTATGGCAAGTATATCCTTTCTTAGGTAAGGAGACCAAAACTGCACACAGTACTCCAGGTGTGGTCTCTCCAAGGCCCTGTACAACTGTAGGAAGACATCCTTGCTCCTGTACTCAAATCCTCTTGCAATGAAGGCCAACATACCATTTGCCTTCCTAACTGCTTGCTGCACCTGCATGTTTGCTTTCAGTGACTGGTGTACAAGGACACCCAGGTCCCTTTGTACATCAACATTTCCCAATCTATCACCATTTAAATAATACTCTGCCTTTCTGTTTTTCCTACTGAAGTGGATAACTTCACATTTATCCACATTATACTGCATCTGCCATGTATTTGCCCACTCACTCAGCTTGTCTAAATCGCCTTGAAGCCTCTTTGCATCCTCCTCACAAATCACAATCCCACCTAGTTTCGTGTCATCAGCAAACTTGGAAATATTACATTTGGTTCCCTCATCCAAATCATTGATATATATTGTGAATAGCTGGGGCCCAAGCACTGATCCCTGCAGTACCCCACTAGTCACTGCCTGCCACCCAGAAAAAGACCCATTTATTCCTACTCTGTTTCCTGTCTGTTAACCAATTTTCAATCCATGCCAGTATATTACCCCCAATCCCATTGCCTTAATTTTGCACACTAACCTCTTATGTAGGACTTTATCAAAGGCCTTTCTGAAAATCCAAATACGCCACATCCACTGGTTCTCCCTTATCTATTCTACCAGTTACATCCTCAAAAGGCTCCAGTAGGTTTGTCAAACACTATTTCCCTTTCATAAATCTGTGCTGACTTTGTCTAATCCTGTTGATATTTTCTAAGTGTCCTGTTATCACAATCTTTATAATAGACTCTTTAGCATTTTCCCTACTACTGATGGTAGGCTAACCAACTTATGTAGCAGCTGGGGCCTGAAAATCAGCTTCACTGCCCCTGGGCTGGGAAAGGGCGACATGAGGCAACATTCTCCCTCTTACTCTTTCTACACTCTTTTTACAGGGTTTTAGAAGTGGAGCATTTACAGACAGGAAGCTCAGACCAAAAATCATGTCAGGGTCAGACAGAGTCGCTCGATTCGCCAGGACCTGAATATCATTGGCCTTTTCACATGGAAGGAGAGAGCAGCGATCGCAGCGCGGACAAACCGCACACGTGTTCTGTGTGTGGACTTGGATTCAGCCGATCGCCTGACCTGGCGAGACACGTGCACCATCACACCGGGGAGAAACCGGGTAAAAGTGGGGACAACAGGATGGGATTCAGTTCCCCATCTGTGTCGGAGGTTCGTCGGCACAGTCACACCGGGGACAGTCCGTTCACCTGCTACGTGTGTGGAAAGGGATTCACTCAGTCATCCCACCTGTTGAGACACCAGCACGTTCATACTGATGAGAGACCGTTTCAAAGTTATGACTGTGGGAAGAGCTTAAAAGTCCTGGGAATCTGATGAATCAGCAGCATGCTGACACTGGAGAGAGGCCGCTTCCCTGCTCCGTGTGTGGGAAGCGATTCTCTCGGTCCAACCATCTGCTGAGACACCAGCTTGTTCACACTGATGAGCGACCCTTTAAATGTTGTGACTGTAGGAGGAGCTTTAATAGTTCCCAAGAGCTGAAGGCACACCACCGTCTTCACACCGGGGAGAGGCCATTCACCTGCTCCGTGTGTGGGAAGGGATTCACTCAGTCATCCCACCTGCTGAGACACCAGCGAGTTCACACCGGGGAGAGGCCATTCACCTGCTCCGTGTGTGGGAAGGGATTCACTCGGTCATCCAACCTGCTGAGACACCAGCGAGTTCACATCGGAAAGAGACCGTTCACCTGCTCCGTGTGCAGGAAGGGATTCACTCACTCATCTCACCTGCTGACTCACCAGCGAGTTCACACCGGGGAGAGGCCATTCACCTGCTCCGTGTGTGGTAAGGGATTCACTCAGTCATCCTACCTGCTGACTCACCAGCGAGTTCACACTGGGGAGAGGTCGTTCACCTGCTCCATGTGTGGGAAGGGATTCACTCAGTCATCTGACCTGCTGAGACACCAGCGAGTTCACTCTGCCCTGCCGGCAGCTGGGGCAACGTGAATGTGGAAAGTGTTTTATAAATTTTGTACTGCTGGTTAATCTGTCAGCCTGTTGAGCTGATGATTCCCTTCATTTGACCTTTCATGGTATTACATAGAAGGTGCAGCACAGAAACAGGCCATCTGGCCCAACGGCTCTAGCCTCCCTTTCACCCTCATGTGGCTCCCCCTTAAATGCATCTATACTTTTAGCCTCAACCACTCCCTGTGGTAGCGAGTTCCACATTCTCACCACTCTCTGGGTAAACAAGTTTCTCCTGAATTCCCTCCTGGATTTATTAGTGACCATCTTACATTTTCCGGATGTTAAAACCCCAATGACTGAGCTGCATTTTAATATTCTGTATAAATAAATCAGCTTCGTTTGATACATACAATCGATTGAGTCCTTGTTTCTAAGATAAGACGAGAGCCAATTGATGATTTGTTACAGACATTCCCTGACCTTTCAATATCTGTGTCCACGGGAGAAGCTTCTGTTACTTTCTGTGTTTTATTGCCATCGAGGTTCTGGAAGTCATTGTGGGGGAATGGAACATTTTAACATTCTCAGCACCTGGAATCAACATCAAACACTCCCAGGGCAGGTACAGCACGGATTAGATACAGAGTAAAGCTCCCTCTACACTGTCCCATCAAACACTCCCAGGGCAGGTACAGCACGGGTTAGATACAAAGTAAAGCTCCCTCTACACTGCCCCATCAAACACGCCCAGGACAGGTACAGCACGGGTTAGATACAGAGTAAAGCTCCAGATACACTGTCCCATCAAACACTCCCAGGGCAGGTACAGCAGGGGTTAGATACAGAGTAAAGCTCCCTCTAAACTGTCGAATCAAACACTCCCAGGGCAGGTACAGCACGGGTTAGACACAGAGTAAAGCTCCCTCTACACTGTCTCATCAAACACTCCCAGGGCAGGTACAGCACGGGTTAGATACAGAATAAAGCTCCCTCTACACTGTCCCATCAAACACTCCCAGGGCAGGTACAGCACGGGTTAGATACAGAATAAAGCTCCCTCTACACTGTCCCATCAAACACTCCCAGGGCAGATCCAGCACGGGTTAGGTACAGAGTAAAGCTCCCTCTACACTGTCCCATCAAACACTCCCAGGGCAGGTACAGCACGGGTTAGATACAGAGTAAAGCTCCCTCTACACTGTCCCATCAAACACTCCCAGGGCAGGTACAGCACGGGTTAGATACAGAGTAAAGCTCCCTCTACACTGTCCCATCAAACACTCCCAGGGCAGGTACAGCACGGGTTAGA
The DNA here is from genome assembly GCF_052327205.1 of Somniosus microcephalus. NCBI lineage: Eukaryota > Metazoa > Chordata > Chondrichthyes > Squaliformes > Somniosidae > Somniosus > Somniosus microcephalus. The sequence continues at coordinate 9,677,678 of NW_028225179.1, forward strand.
TACAGAGTAAAGCTGCCTCTACACTGTCCCATCAAACTCTCCCAGGGCAGGTACAGCACGGGTTAGACACAGAGTAAAGCTCCCTCTACACTGTAAATTACCCCGGTCGTGTATACATATATCTGTAGGATTAGGGTTTGGTTTAATCTCATGTGATGAAGGTTTTTCTGCTTTCTGTTGACTTGTGGATTTGTGCTGTGCTAGAAATGATGAAAGGGTTAAATTGTCCATTCCCAGGATGTTTCCAGGTTTGATAATATCCGTTCACAGTTGAGCCGACAGTGCTGCTTGCTTCCTGCTGCAGTCCAGGATATGTGATCCCTGTCTGTTTGACCACAACTTTGTCAACACAATGGGCGGAAGACAGCGAGAGGAAGTGGGACAATGGGCCCTGGATGATCAACAAGTTGGCATCTGGGCCTAGAAATTCAGTTGCGTTCACCAGCCGTTAGCGCCATAAGAGGAGTAGATCTCGAGCGCTAGGCACTTAGCGGCCGGGCACAGAATGATCTGCGCCTACGCCCAACTTCAGTAGACATTTAGCGCCGGCGCAAAGTGTTTGCGCGCGCTCAGCTGCGCGCGCAACTTATGACGTCATTTCGTCGTGCAACGCCGTTTGTGCACCCCAAACCAGAACTTCAGTGGCGCCCGCTCAATGTGGGCGTGGCGCTGTTAAGAACTGTGAAGTGGAACGCAGCAGAGGCCCTGCGGGCCTCGGGGAGTGCTAATTAAAGGGCACTTAGACTGAAATATAAAGGCCAGCCATTTTGCTGCAATGACTTTAGTGCAACGGATTTCTGGACAGAGACCAAGGAAGAGACCTTACTGATTTGGGCCAACATAGGAGAGGTATTTTTGGCTTCTGGCCAGAGCTTGGAAATTTGACTCATTGTGATTTCACTGTTTGCAAGTATATTATGGGGGCTGCATGGGGTTCCAACCCTCAGTTCCAGCATTATGTGCGAAGGGCTCACAGATGCTGTGTGAGAGTGGCAGCCATGCCTAGACGCAGAGGGGCCATCAGGCATCGGCAATGTAGGCCTTACCCACTCAGGGAATATCGCCAGCAGGTGTCCTATCTCACCATGACTGCCGCGCAGTGTGTTAAGAGGCTGCGCTTCAGAAGGGAGGTGGTTGCAGAGATCTGCCAGCTGCTTCACAGAGATCTGCGTCCACAGCTGATGAGCAGAACGTCTCTGTCGGTGGAAGTGAAGGTCACGGTGGCTCTGAACTTTTATGCAAGCGGCTCCTTCCAAGCCGCTGCTGGGGACATAGCAAACATATCCCAGTTCGCCGTGCATCGCTGCATCCGGCAGGTCACCGATGCCCTTTTCACAAGGAGACACCAATTCATCTCCTTCCCCATGACCCTAGAGAGGCAGGAGCAGCGTGCAGTCGGATTTGCGAGAACAGCGGGCTTCCCCATGGTGCAGGGCGCCATTGACTGCACACATGTGGCTTTGTGGGCACCTATCGACAATGCCAAGGATTACCACAACCGGAAGGGCTACCATTCCCTCAATGTACAGCTGGTGTGTGACCACAGGCAGCGCATCCTAGCTGTCAATGCCCGCTTTCCAGGCAGCAGTCACGATGCATTTATCCTGCGCCAGACTACTGTGGCTGACATGTTCCAGGCACAGCCTCCCCCAAGAGGATGGCTTATCGGGGACAAAGGCTATCCTTTGTGTACATGGCTCATGACCCCGCTCCGCGCGCCCAGGACCCCTGCTGAGGAGGCATACAACGAAAGCCATCAAGCCACAAGGAACATCATAGAGCAAACGATTGGTGTCCTCAAGCAACGGTTCCACTGCCTGGATCACTCCGGCGGATCTCTGCAGTATTCGCCGGATAGAGTCTCCCAGTTCGTCGTCGTTTGCTGCATGCTGCACAACCTGGCTATCCGCAGGACTCAGGCACTGCCACCTCACGTTGGACCACCACCTCAGGAGGACCATGAGGAGGAGGAGGAGGAGGAGGAGGAGTACCAGCCCAGGAGGGAGCCACAAGGTCCAAGGGCCGTCCGTCGGCGGCTTATTGAACGACACTTCTAGGCCCCCTGTCAGGGAATGGCTTGTGGCAATGAAGGCACATGAATGCAGCCGCTCCGCAAGCCCTCAGCCGGTTAACGCAACAACCACTTGAAACATCACACATGGACAAGCTGAATAAAGAAAAAGCTTTATTGAACAAACTCAGGGCCCTTCCCACATGAAGCCCAAAAACACACAACACCCCCAAAAAACAGATCTCACTCCCACAACCTGGGGAGGAATAACAAAACTTGTCCATCCAAATGGCCTTCATCCTCGGCCTTACCAAAAGAACCCCCCCCATAGACAGCACAAGCACCCCCATATAAAAAAACATTTGCCTTCATCCTCGGCCTTACCAAAAGAACCCCCCCCATAGGCAGCACAAGCACCCCCATATAAAAAAACATTTGGCAACACACTCTACTTTGTGTGCCGAGAAGGCGAGTCCTTGTCCAGCCTTTTCCGGCCCCTGGACGACCTGCTGCTCCGCCTCAACCTGGGCCCTGTGGGTGTTGCAAGGTTGGGGGAAGGCTCCTGAGGGGCACAATGCGTGATGGCAGATGCCCTTGGGGGTCGGCCTAGACGAGCTCCGGCCCTGGAGGGGCCGGCTGCTGACTGCTGCAGCTGTGGCTGGGCAGCATCAGTCTCTCCAGCAGCTCGTCGCAGCTTTGCTGGGGGAGTGGCAGTGGCGGCTGCAGCAATGGGGGCAAGCTGGCTGATGCCAGGCGCTCGCTGGTCGCCAGAGACACTGGCAGTCAGCCGGGCTGGCACTGCAGCAAGCGCAGCAATCTGGTGAAGGCCAGACCGCTGTGCTGCAGCAGCGCGGCGGGTGCCCTGGCGATGCATGCGTGACACAGCGAGTGTGGCAGCAGTGAGTGCCCGTACTGCCCTGGTCTGTGCCCGCATCAGATCAGCCAGTGACTGCACGGCACCACTGATCAACTGTCCACTCGCTGCCTGTGCTGCCCTGAAGTCATCCCGACTCGCGTCCTGTGCTGCCCTGAATTCGGCCCGACTCGCGTCCTGTGATGCCCCGAATTCAGCCCAACTCGTGTCCTGTGATGCCCCGAATTGTGCCCGACTCGCATCCTGTGATGCCCCGAATTGTTCGAGACCCCTGGCCTGTGCTGCCGCGAGTTGTTCGAAACCCCTGGCCTGTGAGGTCCCGAAATCGGACACACTATGAGCCAGGGACTCAATGGCCTCAGGCAACCATGCCACAACCCCCATGAACTCGGTGTGCCAACAATCCGATATACCTATCAATTCATCCAATGAAAAGCGACGAGTTAAGACAGTAACTATAGGTTTTTATTGGCTAAATAACAGAGCCCACCCTCGTGGGTGATCGGATCCAACAAGGAGGAATACCAGCCAGTCGACCACCTTTATACCTGGGCAAGTAGGTGGAGCCATGGGCGGAGTCAGCAGTGGTCAGCCCAGGTATAACAGCGTGACAAGAGGCGACCTCGTGTAGTGATACAACAGTGTAAACAGTGATAACCATAGTGTAACGATATAACAGTGATAACCATAGTGTAACGATAGTGAACGATAAAAGTGGTTTACCACATTCGCCCCTTGTTTAGATTTGAGTCCGGCGGGGTGAAGTGTACTACCAGTTCGGGTATGTCAGTCTGTCCGGAGGCCTCGTAAGCCTTTCCGATCGTCGCAGCAGCGGCGGCGGTGATGCAGTATCCGATGTTAATGCTGGTGTCTGCGTGGTCGGCGAAGGCTCGTGGGGTTCCGGCATGCCGTCTACCTGGGCTGGATTTGGGGGGGTGGTGGGGGGTAACGGTGGTGTCTCAGGGATGCCCGAGGGTGCGAGGTCTCGTAAGGAGACTGTGTCCTCCCGCCCGTCTGGGTATGCCACATAGGCGTACTGGGGGTTGGCGTGCAGGAGGTCCACCCTCTCGACCAGGGGGTCTGTTTTATGGGCCCTCGCGTGCTTTCACAGCAAGACGGGCCCCGGAGAGGTCAGCCAAGTTGGTAGCGTGGTTCCCGTAGTCGATTTCCTGGGGAAAACAAACATTCGTTCATGGGGGGTGGCATTAATGGCAGTGCAAAGCAGTGACCGGATGGAATGCAGCGCTGTCGGGAGGACTTCCTGCCAGCGAGAGGTTGGGAGGCCCTTGGACTTTAAGGCTAAGAGAACGGCCTTCCAGACAGTCGCGTTCTCTCTTTCCACCTGGCCGTTCCCTCGGGGGTTGGAGCTGGTGGTCCTGCTTGCAGCAATACCTCTCGCTAGTAGGAACTGGCGAAGTTCCTCGCTCATGAAGGAGGAGCCCCGGTCGCTATGTATATAGTTCGGGAACCCGAACACGGCGAAGAGGTCGATCACGCATTTGATGACCGTGGTACTGGTCATGTCTGGGCAGGGGAAGGCAAAGGGGAAATGGGAGTACTCGTCAATGATGTTGAGGAAGTACACATTACGGCCAGAGGACGGGAGGGGCCCCTTAAAATCGATGCTCAAGCGCTCGAAGGGGGGGGGTGGCCTTGATCAGGCTTGCTCTGTCCGGCCTAAAGAAATGCGGTTTGCATTCGGCACAGGTTTGGCAGTTCCTGGTCATGGTCCTGACCTCCTCGATGGAGTAGGGCAGGTTGCGGGCCTTAATGAAGTGGTAAAGTCTGGTGACTCCGGGGTGGCAGAGGTCGTTGTGGAGGGTCTGCAGTCTATCAATTTGCGCGTTGGCGCATGTACTTCGTGATAGAGCATCTGGGGGTTCGTTCAGTTTACCAGGCCGGTACAAGATCTCATAATCATAGGTGGAGAGCTCGATTCTCCACCTCAAGATCTTGTCATTCTTGATTTTGCCCTTCAGCTTGTTATTAAACATAAAAGCGACCGAACGCTGGTCGGTGAGGAGGGTAAATCATTTGCCTGCCAGGTAATGCCTCCAGCGTCGTACAGCCTCCACGATTGCCTGGGCCTCCTTCTCGACCGAAGAGTGTCAGATCTCAGGGCCCTGGAGGGTCCTTGAGAAAAAGGCCACCGGTCTCCCCTCCTGGTTAAGGGTTGCGGCTAGGGCGAAGTCGGATGCATCGCTCTCCACTTGGAAAGGGATAGACTCATCCACCGCGTGCATTGTGGCCTTAGCAATGTCTCCCTTAATGAGGGAGAAGGCTGCGCACGCTTCTGCCGTCAGGGGGAAGGAGGCGGACTTCATGAGGGGTCTGGCTTTGTCCGCATAATTCGGCACCCATTGGGCATAGTAGGCGAAGAGCCCCAGGGTCCTCTTCAGCGCCTTTGGACAGTGGGGGAGGGGAAGCTCCATGAGGGGGCGCATTCTTTCGGGGTCGGGGCCGATGACTCCGTTCTCTACTACGCAGCCGAGGATGGCAAGGCGCGAGGTGTTAAACACACATTTCTCCTTATTGTAGGTGTGGTTCAGCCATTGGGCCGTACGGAGGAATCTCTCCAGATTAGCATCATGGTCCTGCCGGTCGCGGCCGCAGATGGTGACGTTATCTAGATAGGGGAACGTGGCTTGCAGCCCGTTCTGGTCAACCATCCGGTCCATCTCCCTTTGGAAGACCGAAACCCCGTTGGTGACGCCGAAGGGAACCCTAAGGAAGTGGTAGAGGCGGCCATTCGCCTCGAAGGCAGTATACTGGTGGTCCTCAAGGCGGATAGGGAGTTGGTGGTAGGCCGACTTAAGGTCGATGGTAGAGAATACTCGGTACTGTGCAATCTGATTGACCATATCAGATATGCGGGGAAGGGGGTATGCGTCCAGCTGGGTGTACCGGTTTATGGTTTGGCTGTAGTCGATGACTAGGCAGTTTTTATCGCCGGTCTTAACGACTACGACCTGGGCACACCAGGGGCTGTTGCTCCTCTCGATGATGCCCTCTTTCAGGAGACGCTGCACCTCAGAGCTAATAAAAGCTCTGTCCCCGGCGCTGTACCGCCTGCTCTTGGTAGCGACGGGTTTACAGTCACGGGTGAGGTTGGCAAACAGGGAGGGGGCGGAACCCTGAGGGTGGATAGGCCGCAGGTGGTACGTGGTGGGCAGTTTAAAGGCTGTTGGTTGTCGACTGTGAGTGGGGGGAGGGGTCCACCGTATGCCAAAGTGACACTTTGAAGGTGGGATTGGAAATCCAGCCCTAGTAGGACGGCAGCGCAGAGTTGGGGCAGGACGAGAAGTTTAAAATTTTTATACTCCGAGCCCCTAACCGACAGGGTCACAACACAGTATCCGCTGATGTCTGTTGAATGGTACCTCGACGCCATCGAGATCCGGTTGCGCGTTGGCTGGACAATGAGGGAGTAGTGGCTCACCGTGTCTGGATGGATGAAACTCTCCGTGCTTCCGCTGTCGAACAGGCAGGTCGTGGCGTGGCCGTTTACTTTGATGTCCATCATGGACTTGGACAGGTGATGCGGGCGAGCTTGGTCCAGTGTGACGGAGGCTAGTGTATGGCTGAGCGAGCTGCTGTAGTCTGCGGGTGAGGCTGTTGTCGGGTCTGGAGACAAGGTGGCGGTCGAGTGTGGTGAACAAAATGGCGGTGCCCACGACGTTGCATAAAATGGCGGAGAAGATGGCCACCCCCACAACTCACATGAGGCACTGCCGGTGTCGGTGGCCTTGATCAAAGATGGCCGCCCCCACGACTCACACGAGGGGATACTGGCATCTGTGGCCTTGATGAAAGATTGCAGCCCCCACAACTCGCATGAGGCACTGCTGGCGTCTGTGGCTTTCCCCCTGCAGGCCTTCGCGAAGTGGCCTTTCTTGTGGCAGTCGGAGCAGGTCGCGTTTCTTGCAGGGCAGCGCACCCTCGGGTGTTTCGCCTGGCCACAGAAAAAGCAGCCGGCGGCCCGATCGTGGGGCTCCGATGTCGCAGCTGGTACCGGGGGTGGCGGTCCCGATCGGGTCCGGGACGCCGACGCTGAGGTAGGTCCCAGAGGCGGCAGTGCGAGGGGTATTGCGGTCGGGGTCAGGCCCGAGTCCCAGGGTCGCGCAGCACAGTACCTGGAATACACCTCGAGGTCCCGATGGGCCACTTCCAGAGAGCGAGCGAGGGCTGCAGCTGTGTTCAGGGTGAGGTCCTTTGATTCGAGCAGTCTTTGCCATGAGTAGTCGGGCCGAAGGCCTTTCACGAAGGCATCGCGGATATTCTCTTCAGTATTTTCTGCAGCCGTTACAGCTTTAAAGTCACAGTCCCTGCCGAGTGTTTGTAGCGCCCGTAAAAATTCATCTACAGGCTCTCCTGGCTGTTGCGGGCGGGATCTTAGGAGATGTCTGGCATACATAGAATTTACCGGGCTCCGGTACTGCTCTTTCAGCAGGTTGAGGGCGGCCTCGTATGTAGTAAGGTCCTGGATGAGTGCAAATACTTTAGGGCTCACTTGGGCGGTCAGAACTCTTAGTTTGGATCTCTGAGGCACGCCGGATTCTCCCAGGTAGGATTTGAAACAGCTCAGCCAGTGTTTGAAGTCGAGGGCTGAGTTTGCTGCCTGTGGGTTTAGATCCAGGTACGGCGGTCGGAGGGCTCGCAGCCAGGCCAGCTGCTGTGGCTGTTGTAGCTGGGCGTCTGACTGGTCATTTGGCTGCTCCGTTAAAGACATTTCAAAATTTAGCCAATAAAATTGATATACCTATCAATTCATCCAATGAAAAGCGACGAGTTAAGACAGTAACTATAGGTTTTTATTGGCTAAATAACAGAGCCCACCCTCGTGGGTGATCGGATCCAACAAGGAGGAATACCAGCCAGTCGACCACCTTTATACCTGGGCAAGTAGGTGGAGCCATGGGCGGAGTCAGCAGTGGTCAGCCCAGGTATAACAGCGTGACAAGAGGCGACCTCGTGTAGTGATACAACAGTGTAAACAGTGATAACCATAGTGTAACGATATAACAGTGATAACCATAGTGTAACGATAGTGAATGATAAAAGTGGTTTACCACACCCCTGGTCTGTGAGGTCCCGAAATCGGACACACTATGAGCCAGGGACTCAATGGCCTCAGGCAACCGTGTCACAACCCCCATGAACTCGGTGTGCCGACGATCCGAGTCCGCGGACATTTGATCAAGGAGGCGCACCTCCTGGGCGAGGACTGCCTCCGAACTGGAGGCCGGACTCTCCCTCTGGGGAGAAGGCCGCCGAGCTGGCCGACCCTTCCCGCGTGGCTGCACGCCACTGGGCCCAGCAACTACACTCCCCTGCAACACTTCCCCCCTCTGGGGAGAAGGCAGCCGAGCTGGCCGACCCTTCCCGCTTGGCTGGACGCCACTGGGCACAGGAGCTACACCCCCCTGCAACACTTCCCCCTGGCTCTCCTCCAGGGAACACGTGTCCCCTCCATTGCCATCCCCTGGCGCGGATGAGGGTTCCCCCGATGTGCCACCTTCCTCTTGCTCCTCCTCATCCTCCTCTTCCGAGGGACTGACACTCGCAGCTTCAGGGACCTCCTCCTTACCAGCTGAAAGCAGGAAGGCACAAGAGTAGCTTTAGAGTGAGGACAGGGCGTCAGCGAGGGAGGCATGAGTGGTGGCATTCTGCGCATTGGTCGGACAGTGGCAAAGGATGTAGATCTGAAGCGCAAGGGGAACGAGAGAGGTCCAAACGGTCATGTCCTTACCATTGGGGCCCAGCACAGGGTCAGCATCTCCAATTGCAACGGGGCCAATCACCCGGGCACCCATGACTCGACCCACGTGCTCCTCCAGGTCACTGAGCTGCTGGAACTGGGCACGGCCTCCCCCGGTGACAGTCCGGCTCTTCAGATTCTGGGCCAGCTTGGCCTGCAAGAGAAAGGACGGCCTCTAAGTACAGTGTGGTGCCCTGTTGTTGTGTGCACTGCCTCCCATGGTCGAATAGCTTGGCCAGTGTGGTGCCCTGTTGCTGTATGCACTGCCTCCCATGGTCGAATAGCTTGGCCAGTGTGGTGCCCTGTTGCTGTATGCACTGCCTCCCATGGTCGAATAGCTTGGCCAGTGTGGTGCCCTGTTGCTGTATGCACTGCCTCCCATGGTCGAATAGCTTGGCCAGTGTGGTGCCCTGTTGCTGTATGCACTGCCTCCCATGGTCGAATAGCTTGGCCAGTGTGTAAAGTGCAGAAAGTGCAATTGATGTTCATGCCAGTGCCATAGCTGCTGGATGAGGGCTGGCCATTAGGGCTTTGCGGTCCCTTTGCCCATAATGTGAGGTGCACATGCAAGGATGAGGAGGACACTGGAAAGGGTACTCACCCTGACAATCCGAGTGAGGTCGTTAAACTTTTTCCGGCATTGGACACCAGTCCTGGGGACATCGCTGTTGGCTGTGACACTCTGGGCGATTTCCCTCCAGGCTCTCCTGTACACCCTCTTGGGAGGCTTCTTGCCACTGTCCGGGAACAAGATATGGCTTCTCTTCTCCAAAGCCCTAACCAGCACCTTTAAATCATGGGCAGAGAAGCGCTGCGCTCGCTCACGGGCCCTCTGCATCCTTCCTGGCGCTATTTCTCTCCAGCAGCAGTGTTTAGGCCTAGCTGGAGGGCTGCAGTATCCAGGGCGTGGCAGCAGACCAAGTCGACCCTTCCCCCTTTAAGAGCTGGCCGGCGCCAGGGTGTCTGCTGTCAATCAAAACATGACCGCACCTGCGCTGCGCCCGGCCTCGGCGGTATCAGTCTGCACCGTCGGCTTAGCGCCTAAAGATAGCCGTGCAACGCCAGTTTTAGCGCTCGAGCGAACTCCTTGGCCAAAGCTACTGAATTTCGGCGAAGTGGACTCCACTTTCCGGCGGGCGCAAACTTTAGCGGCCGCCCGACTTTACCGCCCCAAAAGTGGCTATACTGAATTTCTAGGCCCTGGTGTTTTGTCAGGAAATCACTCATTTCTGGGCCTCTTGTTCACAAACTCTGGTCAGGCCCCAATGAATCATCAGTGGTCGGGAAATTATTGGTAAAAATTCTGTGGGACAGAATTAGTCTCCACTTGGAGAGGCAAGGATTAATCAAGGATAGCCAGCATGGCTTTGTCAGGGGAGATCATGTCTGACCAATTTGATTGAATTTTTCGAGGGGGTGACTAGGTGTGTGGATGAGGGTAATGCAGTTGATGTAGTCTACATGGACTTCAGTAAGGCTTTTGACAAAGTCCCGCATGGGAGAATGGTCAAGTAGGTAAGAGCCCATGGGATCCAGGGCAATTTGGCACATTGGATCCAAAATTGGCTTAGTGGCAGGAGGCAGAGGGTGATGGTCGAAGGTTGTTTTTGTGACTGGAAGCCTGTGTCCAGTCGTGTACCGCAGCTGATGTTAGGCTCACTAGCCTGTAATTCCCTGGTTTATCCCTACTACCCTTCTTGATTGAAACATATAAGATCCTGAGGGGTCTGGACATGGTGAATGTGGAGAGGATGTTTCCTCTAGTGGGAGAATCTAGAACTAGGGGTCATTGTTTAAAAATAAGGGGTCACCCATTTAAGTCTGAGATGAGGAGAATTTCTGGTATCATCCTTGTAAATCTTCTCTGCACCCTCTCCAGTGCCTCTATATCCTTTTTATAATATGGCGACCAGAACTGTACGCTTTACTCTAAGTGTGGTCTAACCAAGGTTCGATACAGGTTTAGCACAACTTCACTACTTTTCAACTCTATCCCTCTAGATATGGCCTTGCTAACCTGTGTCGCAACTTTTAGTGATTTGTGTATTTGTACTCCGAGATCCCTTTGTTCCTCTACCCCACCTAGACTCGCACCCTCCAAGTGATAAGTGACCTCCCCATTCTTCCTACCAAAACATAATACCTCACATTTATCTGTTCAGCCTTGGTCACTCTGTAAAAACTCTGAAATGTTTAAGAATGAAATCGGGGAGTCAAAAGCTCAGGTGAGGCAGTTTAAAAAGACAGTCCCTGACCAGAGATTGCTGGATGCTGACACTCGGTGCTCACGAGGATAGAATGTCCCATTCCCCAGGCACGGACATCCAGCACCTCGATCACAGCAACAATTCACAAAACAATGGCAATATAATTTGGAGCAGAGACGGTTAAATGGAGCTGTGATCGAGGTGCTCAAAATTATGAGGGGTTTTGATCGAGCAAACAAGGAGAAGCTGTTGTCACTGGCAGGAGGGTCGGTAACGAGAGGACACAGATTTCAGATCATTGGCAAAAGAATCTAGAGAGGAAATGAGGAGACTTTTTTTACACAGCGAATTGTGATGATCTGGAATGTACTGCCTGAATGGGAGGTGGAAGCAGATTCAATAGTAACTTTCAAAAGGGAATTGGATATATACTAAAAGCAGAAATGTACAAGGCTGTGGGGAAAGAGCAGGGCAGTGGGACTAATTGCATCGCTCTTTCAGAGAGCCGGCACCAGCACGATGGGCCGAAAGGCATCCTACTGTGCTCTATGATTCTATAACATCAGCTTCTCTCTGCTCACTAGTACTGAGAGAACAGGGAATAATCTTTAAATCCAGCCCAGTTATTGGGGGCTCTTAACATTAACAAGCCCCAGTTGCCTGAATTAACATGGTTCAGTCCTGGATGTGATTAAAGGCATCGGGAACAGTGGAATCGACCCACCGCAGTCACACTGTGGACACACTGGTGTGTCAGCGGGTGGGATACACCAGGGAATCCCTTTCCACACACTGAGGTTGACTCTAATGATCGGGAGTCCCAGGGTTTCGGATACCAGATAATCAAGTTCACAAGAACACAAATTGTCTCTCCAGACTTTATTAAGAGCGCTGCATAACACAGATCGGGTGAAAATTCCCTCAATCTGGAGAATAGAAGTACAGTGGATTCACGCGCGATCTTCTCGATCTGCTCCAACTGACAATGGCTTAAGTGGCCTGTTCTTATACACAAGCTTGGTTACCGCTCAGGAAATGGGATTGTTTGGACCCGTCTGTTGACCGCCTCCTGAACTCCTGCTAATTCAGGGAATTTAGTCCATCTGTGACCAGACTATAACCACAAGCCCGTCTGGTTATCACACCTATACGGTCCGTGAGGTTATTATCAGATTCACACCCAGACGTTGTGCCTTCACTTGTCTGGCACTTCATCCCATAACACGGGTACAGGGGCTCAGTAATGTTTCATTCATCAGAAAAAGACAAAGTACAAAAACATACTGGTCAGCTTAACAGAATCTCATCATATTTATGGGGCCATAAATATAATAGTCATTAATAAATCCAGGAGGGAATTCAGGAGAAATGTCTTTACCAAGAGAGTGATGAGAATGTGGAACTCGCTCCCCCAAGGAGTAGTTGAGGTGAATGGTATAGATGGATTTAAGGAGAAGCCTGATAAACATAGGAGGATATGTCGGAGGAGGCTCGTGTGGAGCATAAACCCCGGCATGGACCAGTTGGGCCGAATGGCCTGTTTCTGTGATGTACATTCAATGTAATAACATGAACAGTCCACCGGCGCGCTCGAGGCCTTCCGCGACCGGTGGGTACCGGAGAGACTGGCGTGCATCATCACCACCGAAAATAGAATTTTAATTTAATTTAAGTTTCCTTTAAACTTTTTTTGTTATGTTACAGGTTTTATTGGTTGCGATTGTTGACTTTTAATAGGCAATTGCCTGTGATAAGGAGAAAAACAAAAATAACATTAACAGTCAAATCAAGGGAATCATCAGCACAACAGATTGAAAGATTAAACAGTAGTACAAGAATTTATAAAACATTCATCCATTCCACGTTCAGGTCACCCCAGCTGTCTACAGGGCCCTGCGCTACACAACAGTGTGAACTCGCTGGTGTCTCAGCAGGTCATTCGAGTTTTTAAAGCTCTTCCCACAGTCAGAACATGTAAACGGTTTCTCATCAGTGTGAACAAGCTGGTGTGCCAGCAGGTTGGTGGACTGCAAGAATCCCTTCCCACACACAGAGCAGGTGAACTGCCTCTCCCCGGTGTGAACTCGCTGGTGCCTGGTCAGAGCCCCGGAGATTTTAAAACTCTTCCCACAGTCAGAACATTTAAAGGGTCTCTCATCAGTGTGAACGTGCTGGTGTGTCAGCAAGTTGGATGAATCAGAGAATCCCTTTCCACACACAGAGCAGGGAAATGGTCTCTCCCCGATGTGAACTCGCTGGTGTCTGGTCAGATCCCCAGAGCTTTTAAAGCTCTTCCCACAGTCAGAACATGTAAACGGTCTCTCATCAGTGTGAACTCGCTGGTGTTGCTTCAGGTCCCCGGAGTATTTAAAGCCCTTCTGACAGACAGAACATTTAAAGGGTCTCTCATCAGTGTGAACTTGCTGGTGATGCTTCAGGTCCCCAGTGCATTTAAAGCTCTTCCCACAGTCAGAACATTTAAATGGCCTCTCATCAGTGTGAACAAGATGGTGTCGCTTCAGGGCCCTGGAGCTTTTAAAGCTCTTTTGACACACAGAACATTTAAAGGCTCTCTCATCAGTGTGAACAAGCTGGTGTATCAGCAAGGTAGATGAATCAGTGAATCCCTTCCCACACACAGAGCAGGTGAATGGCCTCTCCCCAGTGTGAACGCGCTGGTGTCTGGTCAGAGCCCCGGAGCTTTTAAAGCTCTTCCCACAGTCAGAACATTTAAAGGGTCTCTCATCAGTGTGAACTCGCTGATGTGCCAGCAGGTTGGTGGACTGCAAGAATCCCTTCCCACACACACAGCAGGGAAATGGCCTCTCCCCAGTGTGAACACAATGGTGTCTGGTCAGAGCCCCGGAGCTTTTAAAACTCTTCCCACAGCCGGAACATGTAAACGGTCTCTCATCGGTGTGAACAAGCTGGTGTTCCTTCAGGACACTGGAGTATTTAAAGCTCTTCCCACAGTCAGAACATTTAAATGGTTTCTCATCAGTGTGAACAAGCTGGTGTCTCAGCAGGTGGAATGAATAAACAAATCCCTTCCCACACACGGAGCAGGTGAACAGACTGTGCCCAGTGTGACTGCGCCGATGAACATCTGACGCAGACGGGGAACTGAATCCCTTCCCGCCATCCCCACCTTTACCCAGTTTCTCCCCAGTGTGACGGTGCACGTGTCTCGCCAAGGCAGGCAATCGGCTGAAGGCGAGTCCACACACGGAACACGTGTGCGGTCTGTCGGCGCTGCGATCATTGCTCTCTCCTTCCATGTGCAAAGGCCGATGATATTCAGGTCCTGATGAATTGAGCGACTCTGTCAGATCCTGACGTGATGTTTGGTCTGAGCTTCCTGTCTGTAAATGCTCCACTTCTAAAACCCTGTAAAAGGGGTGTAGAAAGTAGTAAGAGGGAGAATGTTGCCTCATGTCCCCCTTTCCCAGCCCAGAGGCATTGAAGCTGATTTTCAGGCTCCAGTTGCTGTCCCCAGGTGAGAGCAGCTCAGTCAGCACAGAGCTGGGGCTGGAATCTGGGAGAGGGGCCGCAGGCAGCACAGAGCTGGGGCTGGAATCTGGGAGAGGGGCCGCAGGCAGCACAGAGCTGGGGCTGGAATCTGGGAGAGGGGCCGCAGGCAGCACAGAGCTGGGGCTGGAATCTGGGAGAGGGGCCGCAGGCAGTGGGCCTGGCAAAAAGGCAATCACTGATTGAATAATAAACAGGGGTAAGGGGACACTAACCTCACATCAGATATATCTATAGCTTAAGTAGACAGATTTTAAGCCAAACGATGGGACCAATGTCTGCAATTCCTGTGCCATGCAGGAACTCCGGGACGCTTCACGTGTCCTGGTGAACCACAGGTGCAGGAAGTGCCTCCAGTGGCTGGAACTCGAGCTCAGGGTCTCTGAGCTTGGGGAGCGGCTGGAGTCACTGCCGGGCAGACGGGAGGCTGAGAGTTTCCTGGAGCGCACGTTCCAGGAGGTGGTCACCCCGCAGCCACAGAGAGTTCATGGGAATTGGGATGGCAGGAATGACGCATGAGGAGAGATTGGGTCGATTGGGCTTATACTCGCTGGAGTTTAGAAGAATGAGAGGGGATCTCATTGAAACTTATAAAATTCTAACAGGACTAGACAGACTAGATGCAGAAAGAGTGATCCCGATGGCAAGGGAGTCCAGAACCAGGGGGTCACAGTCTAAGGATAAGGGGTAGGCCATTTAGGACAGAGATGAGGAGGAATTTCTTCACCCAGAGAGTGGTGAACCTGTGGAATTCTCTACCACAGAAGGCAGTTGAGGCCAATTCATTAAATATATTCAAGAAGGAGTTAGATATATTTCTTAAGGCTAAAGGGATCAAGGGATATGGGGAGAAGGCAGGGACAGGGTACTGAGTTTGGATGATTAGCCATGATCTCATTGAATGGCGGAGCAGGCTCGAGGGGCCAAATGGCTACTCTTGCTCCTATCTTCTATGTTTCTATGTAATTTAACTGGGTGGCCGCCCAGCAGGGTTTGAGGAGGCAAGGCAGTGCAGGAATCCCCCGGGAGTGTGGCGCTCTCAAACCGGATTTCAGTGCTGAATCCCGGTGAGGGTGACGACACCTCGGAGGGGAGTGCAGTCTAGAGCGCATCCACTGCACTGTGGGTCAAGGCCAATTTCAGTGGGGTGAGAACGGATGTGGCCCAGGTAAATTGGAATCAAAGATTGGCAGGCAAAACTGTAGAGGAACAATGGGCTGCCTTTAAAGAGGAAATAATTCGGGTACAGTCGAGGTACATTCCCACTAAGGGGAAATGTAGGGCAACTAAAGTCAGAGCTCCCTGGATGATGAAAGAGATAGAGAGTAAGATGAAGCAGAAAAAGAGCGTGTATGACAGATGTCAGGTCGAGGATACATCTGAGAATCAGGTTAAATAGAAAGTTCAGAGCAGAAGTGAAAAAGAAAATACGAGGGGCAAAGAGAGGGTATGAGAATAGAATGGCAGCTAACATAAAAGGTAATCTAAAAGTCTTCTATAGGCATATAAATAGTAAACGGGTAGTAAGAGGAGGGGTGGGGCCGATTAGGGACCAAAAAGGAGACCTACGCATGGAGCAGAGGGTAAGGCTGAGGTACTAAATCAGTACTTTACATCTGTCTTCACCAAGGAAGAAGATGCTGCCATAGACATAGTGCAGGAGGAGGTAGAGGAGATACTGGATGGGATAAAATTGATAAAGACAAGGTACTAGAAAGGCTGGCTGTACTTAAAGTAAATAAGTCACCAGGACCGGATGGGAAGCATCCTAGTACGCTGAGGGAAGTGAAGGAAGAAATTGCGGAGGTACTGGCCATAACCTTCCAAATCCTCATTAGAAACTGGGGTGGTGCCAGAGGACTGGAGAATTGCAAATGTTTCACCCTTGTTCAAAAAAGGGTGTAAGGACAAACCCAGCAACCACGGGCCAGTCAGTTTGACCTCGGTAGTGGGGAAGCTTTTAGAAACAAAAATCAGGGACAAAACTAACAGTGTGGATTAATTAAGGAAAGCCAGCACGGATTTGTTAAAGGCAAATCGTGTTTAACCAACTTGATGGAGTTTTTTGATGAGGTAACAGAGAGGGTTGATGAGGGCACTGCGGTTGACGTGGTGCGCATGGATTTCCAAAAGGTGTTCGACAAAGTGCCACATAATAGGCTTACCAGCAAAGTTGAAGCCCATGGAATAAAAGGGACAGTGGCTGCACGGATAGGGAATTGGCTAAGTGACAGGAAACAGTGAGTAGTGGTGAACGGTTGTTTTTCAGACTGGAGGAAGGTACACAGTGGTGTTCCCAGGGGTCGGTTCTAGGGCCACTGCTTTTCTTGATATATGTTAAAGACTTGGATGTGGGTGTACAGGGCATATTATCAAAATTTGCAGATGACACAGATCTTGGAAGTATAGTGAACAGTGAGGAAGATAGTGATAGACTTCAAGTGGACATAGACAGGCTGGCGGAATGGGCGGACATGCGGCAGACTAAATTTAATGCAGAAAAGTGCAAAGTGATACATTTTGGTAGAAAGAATGAGGAGAGGAAATCTAAACTAAAGGGTACAATCCTAAAGTGGGTGCATGAACAGAGAGACCTGGGGGTATATGTGCACAAATCATTGAAGGTGGCAGGGCAGGTTGAGTAAGCGGTTAAAAAAGCTGATGGGAACCTGGGTTTCATGAATAGAGGTATAGAGTAAAAAAGCGTGAAATTATGATGAAACTGTATAAAACACTGGTTCGGCCTCAACTGGAGTATTGTGTCCAATTCTGGGCACTGCACTTTAGGAAGGATGTGAAGGCCTTAGAGAGGGTGCAGAAAAGATTTACGAGAATGATTCCAGGGATGAGGGACTTCAGTTACATTGATAGACTGGAGAAGCTGGGGTTGTTCTCCTTGGAGCAGAGAAGATTGAGAGGAGATTTGATAGAGGTGTTCAAAATCAAGAGGGGTCTGGACAGAGTAGATAGAGAGAAACTCTTCCAATTGGCAGAGGGGTCGAGAACCAGAGGACACAGATTTAAGGTGATTGACAAAAGAACCAAAGGCGACATGAGGAAAAACTTTTTTACGCAGCGAGTGGTTAGGATCTGGAATGCACGGCCTGAAAGGGTGGTGGAGGCAGATTCAATCACCGCTTTCAAAAGGGAATTGGAGAAGTACCTGAAAGAGAAATATTGCAGGACTTCAGATTCCTGGGGCAGGAGGGACCAGTTCTGGGGCAGGAGGGACCTGTCCAAGGTGGACGGGTTGCACCTCAACAGAGCTGGGACCAATGTCCTCATGGGACGGTTAACTAGTGCTGTGGGGGAGGGTTTAAATTAATTTGACAGGGGGATGGGCACCAGGATGAAACATTAGAGAGGAGAAACAAGGTGAAGAGAGGACTGGGAGAGACAAGTAGCACTAGAGGGACAGAATTGCTGGTCATCTTCCAAAATTCGATAGACTCTGGAACAGTTCCCATGGATTGGAGGGTAGCTAATGTTACCCCACTATTCAAAAAAGGTGGTAGAGAGAAAACAGGAAATTATAGACCGGTAAGCCTGACATCGGTAGTGGGGAAAATGCTAGAGTCCATTATAAAAGATGTAATAGCAGAGCACTTGGAAAACAGTGACAGGATCAGACAAAGTCAACATGGATTTACAAAAGGTAAATCGTGCTTGACTAATCTACTGGAATTTTTTGAGGATGTAACTGGTAGAATAGATAAGGGAGAACCAGTGGATGTGGTGTATTTGGACTTTCAGAAGGCTTTCGATAAGGTCCCGCATAAGAGATTAGCGTGTAAAGTTAAGGCACATGGGACTGGGGGCAAGGTACTGACTTGGATAAAGAACTGGTTGGCAGACAGGAAGCAAAGAGTTGGAATAAACGGCTCTTTTTCCGAGTGGCAGGCAGTGACTAGTGGGGTACCGCAGGGATCGGTCCTAGGACCCCAGCTATTCACAATATATATATAAATGATCTAGACAAGGGAACTAGATGTAATATCTCCAAGTTTGCAGATGACACAAAGCTGGGTGGGCGTGTGTGCTGTGAGGAGGATGCCGAGAAACTCCAGTATGATTTGGACAGGTTGGGTGATTGGGCAGAAGCATGGCAGATGCAGTATAATGTGGATAAATGCGAGGTTATCCACTTTGCTGGCAAAAACAGGAAGGCAGATTATCTGAACGGCAATAAATTGGGAGAAGGGGAAGTGCAACGAGACCTGGGTGTCCTTGTGCACCAGTCGCTGAAGGTAAGCATGCAGGTGCAGCAGGCGGTTAAGAAGGCAAATGGTATGTTGGCCTTCATAGCGAGAGGGTTCGAGTACAAGAACAAGGATGTCTTGCTGCAGTTGTACAGGGCCGTGTTGAGACCACACCTTGAGTATTGTGTGCAGTTTTGGTCGCCTTATCTGAGGAAGGATGTTCTTGCCATGGAGGGCGTGCAGCGAAGATTCACCAGACTGATACCTGGGAAGGCAGGAATGACGTATGAGGAGAGATTGTGTCGATTGGACTTGTACTCGCTGTAGTTTAGAAGAATGAGAGGGGATCTCATTGAAAATAATAAAATTCTAACAGGACTGGATAGACTAGATGCAGGAAGGTTGTTCCCGATGGCCGGGGAGTCCAGAACCAGTGGTCACAGTCTAAGGATAAGGAGTAAGCCATTTAGGACAGAGATGAGGAGGAATTTCTTCACCCAGAGAGTGGTGAACCTGTGGAATTCTCTACCACAGAAGGCAGTGGAGGCCAATTCATTAAATATATTCAAGAAGGAGTTGGATATATTTCTTAAGGCTAAAGGGATCAAGGAATATGCGGAGAAGGCAGGGACAGGGTACTGAAGTTGAATGATCAGCCATGATCTCATTGAATGGCGGGGCAGGGTCAAGGGGCTGAATGGCCTACTCCTGCTCCTATCTTCTATGTTTCTATGAACCCCAGGACCAGGCCCCTATAGGGAATAGGTATGCAGATCTAGCCGCAAAACTAGCTGCGGAAGAAATGCAACCAGAGGACGCGTTCAAAAACGAAATAAATATGGTCATGATAGTCAGTGGGGTACAGGAAGTGAATATAATGGAGCTACAAGAAAATACTAGTAAAGAGCAAAAGGAGAAATGGAGACAAACTGGCGCGCAATTACAAGATGGAATTTGGAAATGGGGCCCACGTAACCAGGTGGTGGCACCGGAATGTTGTAGACAACAACTGATGGCGCTATACCATGGTGTAACACATACTGGCAGAAGTAACATGTTGCGCCTACTGACACAGTACTGGTGGTGACCAAAGATAGGTCGGGAAGTAGCGAAATATTGCCACCGCTGTATAATATGTGCAAGAATAATGTAGGACAGAGATGTAGAGTTAGAGTAGCAAACCAACCCAGGCCCCAAGGACCCTGGGAAAACTTACAAATTGACTTTACCGGCCCCTTAGCGCAGGACCGGGGAAGAAATATTGCCTGGTAATAATTGACCAATTTACCAGGTCGGTGGAAGCCTTTGCCACCCGAGACTGCTCTGCAAAAACAGTTGCACTAATATTGGCTACCGAGGTTATACCCCGTTGGGGAGTGCCTCTGCAAATTGACTCAATGGCACTCATTTCACCGGCAAAATACTGAAAGAAATCTGTAAGCTGCTACATGTGACACAAAAATACCACATACCATATCACCCCCAGAGCTCGGGGATGGTAGAAAGAATGAATAGGACACTGAAAAACGCTCTGACAAAAGTCATCCAAGAAACAGGGAAGGGATGGTCGGAATTATTACCCAGCATACTAATGAGGCTGTGAGCCACCCCAGGATGAACGACCGGACTGACCCCCTATGAATTAATGACAGGACGAGCTATGAGACTGCCAGAGGATTTGGATGGAGGGGTGGGAGAACCAGGACCAGTACAAGATAGATTAAGGCGATACTTAGTACAACTAAATCAGGAGATACAAGCACTAAATAAAGTAGTAAGGAACCAACAACAGATTAAAGATCTAGGAAGGCAGAATGCTGGACTTAAACCAGACGAGTTGCCCAGAATAGGTCAACAAGTAATGACGCAAGTTATCGGAAGAAAGGGAATGGGGTCCGTTGGATGGGGCCATGTACTGTATTAATGACAAGTGATACGTGTGTTTGTCTACAGGAACCGATGGGTATGCGATGGAAGCAATGGACCCAGGTGAAACCATTTAACACTAAAGACCCCCATTCTACCCTCTCCTCTGGGGTAAAGAGCTCGGAAGACGACCAGACTTCTGTTTAAATTACAGATAAACATGGATCCAGTCGACCCTTTATATCAGAGGGTCCGTCTCGGGGAGAAGAAGCTCTCCCGGTTTACCCTTACACCTGAGAACTCATTTTTAATGTGGAAGCAAGTCATCCTCGGTTCCGAGGGACTGCCTAAGAAGAAAGAAGATATAATTGGAGTAAGACTTCTTTACTCCTGTACTCAAATCCTCTTGTAATGAAGGCCAGCATACCATTTGCCTTCGTAACTGCCTTTCACAACCACCGGACGTCCCAAAGCGCTTTACAGCCAATGAAGTACTTTTGAAGTGTAGTCACTGTTGTAATGTGGGAAACGCAGCAGCCAATTTGCGCACAGCAAGCTCCCACAAACAGCAATGTGATAATGACCAGATAATGTTTTTTCGTCATGTTGATTGAGGAATAAATATTGGGCTCAAAACACCGGGGATAACTTCTTCGAAATAGCACCACGGGATCTTTTACATCCACCTGAGGGGGCAGACGGGGGCCTCGGTTTAACGTCTCATCCGTAGGACGGCACCTCCGACACTGCAGCACTCCTTCATTACTGCCCCTCCGACAATGCGGCTCTCCCACAGTACTGCCCCTCCGACAGTGCAGCTCTCCCGCAGCACTGCTTCCCCCGACAGTGCGGCGCTCCCTCAGTACTGCCCCTCCGACAGTGCGGCGCTCCCTGAGCACTGTCCCTCCGACAGTGCAGCGCTCCCTCAGTACTGCCCCTCCGACAGTGCGGAGCTCCCTCAGTACTGCCCCTCCGACAGTGCGGCGCCCCCTCAGTACTGCCCCTCCGACAGTGCGGCGCTCCCTGAGCACTGTCCCTCCGACAGTGCGGCGCTCCCTCAGTACTGCCCCTCCGACAGTGCGGAGCTCCCTCAGTACTGCCCCTCCGACAGTGCGGCGCCCCCTCAGTACTGCCCCTCCGACAGTGCGGAGCTCCCTCAGTACTGCCACTCCGACAGTGCGGTGCTCCCTCAGTACTGCCCCTCTGACAGTGCGGTGCTCCCTCAGTACTGCCCCTCTGACAGTGCGGAGCTCCCTCAGTACTGCCCCTCCGACAGTGCGGCACTCCCTCAGCACCGCACTGGAGTGTCAGCCTCGCTTTATATGCTCAAGTCCCTGGAGCGGGATTTGAACCAACAACCTTCTGACTCTGCTATCCACAGACCCACAGCTGACTCCAGTCTTTTACACAGTTTCATCATAACTTCCTTGCTTTAGCACCCTACGCCTCTCCTGAAGCAGGGGAGTTATGATGAATTGTTAAACAGTTTTTTTTGCAGAGTGACCAAGGCTGTCTGTAGGAAACAATTTTGCATTTGAAAGAAGCTTGTATTGTGAAGCTTGTGCCCCTTTGCCAGGCCCACTGCCTGCGGCCCCTCTCCCAGATTCCAGCCCCAGCTCTGTGCTGCCTGCGGCCCCTCTCCCAGATTCCAGCCCCAGCTCTGTGCTGCCTGCGGCCCCTCTCCCAGATTCCAGCCCCAGCTCTGTGCCGACTGCGGCTCTCACCTGGGGACAGCGCGTCACAATCGGCCCCAGCGCACCTGAGCTGGAGAGGAGGCCCCGTCCCCTTGCCACGCCGCCATTGGTTGGAGGACCAGGCCGCCCATTTCAGTCCTCCCACCTCAGCCCTCATCCTATTGGTCAGAGCTTCCGTCAGTCACAGGCCGGGCCGGCCTCTTCCTCTGAAGACGTCACAATCGGGCCCCAGCCTCAGCGCCGGGTGAGGGAATATCCCGCCCCCTAGCCGCGCCGCCAATGGTTGGAGGACTAGGCCGCCCAGTTCAGTCCTCCCACCTCAGCCCTCTTCCTAATGGTCCGCGCTCCCGTCAGTCAGAAGCACATGGCTCCGGCTCACCACGCCACCCCGCGCGGATCAATCAGCTCCGTTCGGTGTCCGCGGGGGTCCCGCCCGCCCGACTCCCAGGATTGGTTTTTCTCATATTTTCCTTTACAATCTCGCTCTCCGCTCCCCGCTCACCTCGATTTAAATCGATTCCCCAACACTTTACCCGGCCGCTGATTCCGCCTCCTCCCGGGCCCGGCCTTCCGTGTGCTCGCCGGAGGACCCGCGCAGGCGCACTGGCAGCCTGGTTTTGTGATGGGGCCGAATGACCATGCGCGGCCCCGCCTCTCCACATTTAAAGGGACACCCACCCCCTCCACATTTAAAGGGACACCCACCCCCTCCACATTTAAAGGGACACCCACCCCTCCGCATTTAAATGGACACCCACCCCCTGCACATTTAAAGGGACTCCCGCCCTCTCATGTCCTCTACTGTGGAGGAGGAATTCCTGGAGTGTTTACGGGATGGTTTCCTGGACCAATATGTCAAGGAACCAACCAGAGATCAGGCCATCTTAGACTGGGTATTATGTAACGAGAAAGGATTAATTAACAATCTTGTTGTAAGAGGCCCCTCGGGTCGGAGTGATCATAATATGATCGAATTCTTCGTTAAGATCGAGAATGAAGTTGTTGACTCAGAGACTAGGGTCCTAAATTTAAATAAAGGAAACTACGATGGTCTGAGGAGCGAGTTGGGTAGGATTGATTGGGGAATGTCACTCAAAGGGCTGACGGTGGATAGGCAATGGCAAACATTCAATGACCGCATGGATGAACTACAGAATTTGTTCTTCCCAGTTTGGCATAAAAATAAAACAAAAAAGTTGACTCAACCGTGGCTAACAAGGGAAATTAGGGATAGCATAAGATCCAAGGAGAGGACATATAAATTGGCCAGAAAAAGCAGTAAACCTGAGGATTGGGAGCAGTTTAGGATTCAACAAAGGAGGACAAAGGGATTAATTAAGAAGGGGAAAATAGAATATGAGAGTAAGCTTGCAGGAAACATAAAAACTGACTGTAAAAGCTTTTATAGATATGTGAAGAGAAAAAGAACATAAGAACATAAGAAGTAGGAACAGGAGTAGGCCATATGGCATCTCGGGCCTGCTCCGCCATTCAATAGGATCATGGCTGATCCGAACCTAGACTCATGTCCACTTCCCTGCCCGCTCCCCGTAACCCCTAATTCCCTTATCAATTAGGAAACTGTCTATCTCCGTTTTAAATTTATTTAATGTCGCAACTTCCACAGCTATCTGAGGTAGCAAATTCCATAGATTTACCACCCTCTGAGTGAAGAAGTTTCTCCTCATCTCAGTTTTGAAACAGCAGCCCCTCATTCTAAGATTATGCCCCCTAGTTCTAGTCTCACCCATCAGTGGAAACATTCTCCCCGCATCCACCCGATCAAGCCCCCTCATAATCTGATATGTTTCGATAAGATCACCTCTCATTCTTCTGAATTCCAATGAGTAGAGGCCCAACCTACTCAACCTTTCCTCATAAGTCAACCCCCTCATCTCCGGAATCAACCGAGTGAACCTTCTCTGAACTGCCTCGAGAGCAAGTATATCTTTTCTTAAATATAGAAACCAAAACTGTACGCAATATTCCAGGTGTGGCCTCACCAGTACCCTGTATAACTGAAGCAAGACTTCCCTGCTTTTATACTCCATCCCCCTTGCAATAAAAGCCAAGATTCCATTGGCCTTCCTGATCACCTGCTGTACCTGCATACTAACCTTCTCTGTTTCATGCACCAGGACCCCCAGATCCCTTTGTACTGTAGCACTTTGCAGTTTCTCTCCATTTAGATAATAACTTGCTCTTTAATTTTTTTCTGCCAAAGTGCATAACCTCACACTTTCCAACATTATATTCCATCTGCCAAATTTCTGCCCACTGACTTAGCCTGTCCATGTCCTTTTGCAGGTTTTTTATGTCCTCCTCACTCACTGCTTTCCCTCCCATCTTTGAATCATCGGCAAACTTGGATATGTTGCACTCGGTCCCCTCCTCCAAATCGATAATATAGATTGTAAAGAGTTGGGGTCCCAGCACTGACCCCTGCGGAAAACCACTAGTTACTGATGGCCAACCCGAGAATGAACCATTTATCCCAACTCTCTGTTTTCTGTTAGATAGCCAATCTTCCACCCATGCCAGTATATTACCCCCAATCCCGTGATTTTTTATCTTGTGCAGTAATCTTTTGTGTGGCACCTTGTCAAATGCCTTTTGGAAATCCAAATACACCACATCCACTGGTTCCCCTTTATCCACCCTGTTTGTTACATCCTCAAAGAATTAGAGCAAATTTGTCAAACATGACTTCCCCTTTATAAAATCATGCTGACTCTGTCCGATTAAATTATGCTTATCCAAATGTCCTGTTACTGCTTCCTTAATAATGGACTCCAACATTTTACCAACCACAGATGTTAGGCTAACTGGTCTATAGTTTCCAGCCTTTTGTCTACCTCCCTTTTTAAATAAGGGTGTTACATTAGCAGTTTTCCAATCTGCTGGGACCTTGCCTGAATCCAGGGATTTCTGGAAAATTACCACCAATGCATCCGCAATCCCCACCGCTACCTCTCTCAAGACCCTAGGATGTAAGCCATCAGGTCCAGGGGATTTATCCGCCTTAAGTCCCATTATCTTACCGAGTACCATCTCCTTAGTGATTTTAATTGTGTTTAGCTCCTCCCCGCTTATAGCCCCCTGTTTGTCCAGTGTTGGGATATTTTTAGTGTCCTCTACTGTAAAGACTGATACAAAATATTTGTTCAGCGTTTTTGCCATCTCCATGTTCCCCACGACTAATTTCCCGGTCTCGTCCTCTAAGGGACCAACATTCACTTTAGCCACCCTTTTTCTTTTTATATAACTGTAGAAACTCTTGCTATCTGTTTTTATATTTTTTGCTAGTTTACTTTCATAATCTATCTTCCCTTTCTTTATTAATGTTTGTTATTCTTTGCTGGCTTTTAAATGCTTCCCAATCTTCTATCCTCCCACTAGATTTGGCTACTTTATATGCCCTTGTTTTCAGTCGGATACTATCCTTTATTACTTTACTTAGCCACGGATGGCTGCCTTTTCTTTTACGCCCCTTTTTCCTCAGTGGAATATATTTTTCTTGAAAGTTGTGAAATATCTCCTTGAATGTACACCACTGCTCATGTACCGTCTTACACCTTAATCTATTTTCCCAGTCCACTTTAGTCAACTCTGCTCTCATACCTTCATAGTCTCCTTTATTTAAGCTTAGTACGCTGGTTTGAGATCCAACTCTCTCACCCTCTGTGGTAAACCACGTTCACTATCGTTAGCACTGTTCACCACTGTTCGTTATAACTGTATCACTGACCACTATTGTATCACGGTACGAGGTCGCCTCTTGCCACACTGCTATACCTGGGATGACCACTGCCGACTCCGCCTTGGCTCCACCCACCAGGCCAGGTATAAAGGTGAGCGACTGGCTGGTATTCCTCCTGCTTGGATCGGATCACCCACGAGAGTGGGCTGTTATTTAGTCAATAAAAACCTTTAGTCACCTTCGTAACTCTTCGCCTTTTATTGGAGGAATTGATAGGTATATCAATTTTATTGACTAAATTTAATGATGTCCGACAACGAGTCACAACCGGCGGAGGAGCCACCAGCGCAGCTCCCAGGAGCACAGCCACACCAGCCAGCTTGGCTGCGAGCCCTCAGACCGCCGTACCTGGACCTGAACCCACGAGCAGCAAACTCAGCCGCAGACTTTAAACACTGGCTGGTCTGCTTCGAATCATACCTGAGAGAATCCAGCGTCCCTCAGGCATCCAAACTAAGTGTCCTGCAGGCACAACTGAGCCCGAGAGTATACACTCTCATCGAGGACATGACTACCTACGAGACCGCCATCAACCTGCTGAAACAGAAGTACCGGACCCCGGTAAACTACATGTACGCTAGGCACCTCCTAAGATCACGGCCGCAACAGCCAGGAGAATCAGTAGCCGAATTCACACAGGCGCTATATGCACTCGCCAGGAACTGTGACTTTAAATCGGTGTCGGCAGCCGAAAATACTGAAGATAATATCCGCGACGCATTCCTGAAAGGCCTACGGTCCGAGTACTCACGGCAAAGACTGCTGGAAGCTAAAGACCTCAGCATGGAAAAAGCTGAAGCCCTCGCTATCTCCCTGGAAGTGGCCCACCAAGATCAGGAAGCATTCACCAGGTACTGCTCGCGACCCTGGGACTCGGGCCCGACCCCTACCACAGCACCCTTCCCAGCGCCGCCCCCGGGACCTACCTCTGCGTCGGCGTCCCGGACCCGACCGGCCCCGCCACCCCCGGCACCGGCCCCGACATCGGGCATCCGCGATCGGGCCGCCGGCTGTTTTTTTTGTGGCCAGGAGAAGCACCCGAGGTCGCGCTGCCCAGCCAAGAACTCCATATGTAGAACCTGCCTGAAGAAAGGCCACTTCTCCAAGGCCTGCAGGAGCGGATCCTCAGAGGCCAGCAGTGCCGCATGCGAACTATGGGGGCGGCCATCTTCGTTTAGGGCAACTGAGGCCAGCATCCCCACACATGAGTCATGGGGGCGGCCATCTTTGTTTAGGGCAACTGAGGCCAGCATCCCCACACATGAGTCATGGGGGCGGCCATCTTTGATTAAGGCAACCGACCCCAATAGTGCCTCATGGGGCCCTACCTCGTGGGAGACGCCATTTTACTCACCACGCCCGACCGCCTCGCCCGCAGATGACAACGACTCGCTCAGCTACACACTAGCTTCCGTCACCCTGGACCAAGCCCGCCCGCACCATCTGTCCAAGTCAATGATGGACATCAAAGTGAACGGCCACGCCACGACCTGCCTGTTCGACAGCGGAAGCACGGAGAGCTTCATCCACCCAGACACGGTGAGCCACTACTCCCTCTCTGTCCTACCAACGCGCAGCCGAATCTCGATGGCATCGAGGTCCCACGCCACGGACATCAGCGGCTACTGTGTCGTGACCCTGTCGGTTAAGGGCACGGAGTATAAAAACTTTAAACTCCTCGTCCTCCCCCATCTCTGCGCTGCCGTCCTACTAGGGCTGGACTTCCAATCCCACCTCCAAAGCGTAACCCTAGCATACGGTGGACCCCTCCCCCCACTCACAGTCAACAACCAGCAAACGTTAAACCGCCCACCGCGTAACACCTGCAGCCTCTCCACCCTCAAGGTCCCGCCACCCTCTCTGTTTGCTAACCTTACCCCTGACTGCAAACCCGTCGCTACCAAAAGCAGGCGGTATAGCGCCGGGGACAGAGCCTTCATTAGCTCTGAGGTGCGGCGCCTCCTGAAAGAGGGCATTATCGAGGGGAGCAGCAGCCCCTGGCGTGCCCAGGTCGTAGTCGTAAAGACCGGCGATAAAAACCGCCTGGTCATCGACTACAGCCAGACCATAAACAGATATACCCAGCTGGACGCATACCCCCTCCCCCGCATATCTGACATGGTCAATCAGATTGCACAGTATAAAGTATTCTCGACCATCGACCTGAAGTCGGCCTACCACCAACTCCCTATCCACCCTGAGGACCGCCAGTATACCGCCTTCGAGGCGAATGGGCGCCTATACCACTTCCTTAGGGTCCCCTTCGGTGTCACTAATGGGGTCTCGGTCTTCCAAAGGGAGATGGACCAGATGGTTGACCAGAACGAACTGCAGGCTACATTCCCCTACCTAGATAACGTCACTATCTGCGGCCGCGACCAGCAGGAACATGACGCGAATCTGGAGAAATTCCTCCGTACGGCCCAACGGCTGAACCTCACCTACAATAAGGAGAAATGCGTGTTTAACACCACGCGCCTTGCCATCCTCGGCTGCGTAGTGGAGAACGGAATCATCGGCCCCGACCCAGAAAGAATGCGCCCCCTCATGGAGCTACCCCTCCCCCACTGCCCTAAAGCACTTAGGAGAACCCTGGGGCTTTTCGCCTACTATGCCCAATGGGTACCCAATTACGCGGACAAAGCCAGACCCCTCCTGAAAGCCACTTCCTTCCCCCTCACGGAGGAGGCGTGCACGGCCTTCTCCCTCATTAAGGGAGACATAGCCAAGGCCACGATGCACGCAGTGGACGAGTCCATCCCCTTTCAGGTGGAGAGCGACGCCTCCGACTTCGCCTTAGCCGCCACCCTAAACCAGGAGGGGAGGCCAGTGGCCTTCTTCTCAAGGACCCTACAGGGCCCCGAGATCCGACATTCGTCGGTCGAGAAAGAGGCCCAGGCGATCGTGGAGGCAGTACGGCGCTGGAGGCACTACCTGGCAGGCAAACGATTTACCCTCCTCACCGACCAGCGTTCGGTGGCTTTCATGTTTAATAACAAGCTGAAGGGCAAAATCAAGAATGACAAGATTTTGAGATGGAGAATCGAGCTCTCCACCTACGATTATGAGATCTTGTACCGGCCAGGCAAGCTGAACGAATCCCCTGATGCCCTTTCACGAATGACATGCGCCAGCGCGCATATCGATAGGCTTCAGACCCTCCACGACCAGCTCTGCCACCCCGGAGTCACCAGACTCTACCATTTCATTAAGGCCCGCAACCTGACCTACTCCATCGAGGAGGTCAGGACCATGACCAGGAACTGCCAGACCTGTGCGGAGTGCAAACCGCACTTCTATAGGCCGGACCGAGCAAGCCTGATCAAGGCCACCCGCCCCTTCGAGCGCCTGAGCATCGACTTTAAGGGGCCCCTCCCGTCCTCTGACCGTAATGTGTACTTCCTCAACATCGTTGATGAGTACTCCCGTTTCCCCTTTGCCTTCCCCTGCCCCGACATGACCAGTAGCACGGTCATTAAGTGCCTGAATGCCCTCTTCGCCTTGTTCGGGTTCCCGAACTATATACACAGCGACCGGGGCTCCTCCTTCATGAGTGAGGAACTCCGGCAATACCTCCTAGAGAGAGGTATTGCAGCAAGCAGGACCACCAGCTACAACCCCAGAGGTAACGGTCAGGTGGAAAGAGAGAACGCGACGGTATGGAAGGCCGTCCTCTTAGCCTTAAAGTCTAAGGGCCTCCCAACCTCCCGCTGGCAAGAAGTCCTCCCGACAGCGCTGCACTCCATCCGGTCATTACTTTGCACGGCCACTAACACCACCCCCCATGAACGAATGTTCGTTTTCCCCAGGAAGTCGACTACGGGAACCACTCTACCAACCTGGCTGACCGCCCCGGGGCCGGTCTGGCTGCGGAAACACGTGAGGACCCATAAAACGGACCCCCTGGTCGAGAGGGTGAACCTCCTGCACGCCAACCCCCAGTACGCCTACGTGGCGTACCCAGACGGGCGGGAGGACACTGTCTCCCTACGAGACCTCGCACCCTCAGCCGATCCGGAAACACCGCCACCACCCCCCCCAACCTCAGTCCAGGTAGACGGCATGCCGGAACCCCACGAGCCCTCGCCGACCACGCAAACACCAGCATCAACACCGGATAAGGCACCAGCACCGGATAAGGCAACACCACCGCTGCGGCGATCGGAGAGGCTTACGAAGCCTCCGGACAGACTGACCTACCAGAATTGGTAGTACACTTCACCCCGCCGGACTTAATTCTAAACAAGGGGTGAATGTGGTAAACCACGTTCACTATCGTTAGCACTGTTCACCACTGTTCGTTATAACTGTATCACTGACCACTATTGTATCACGGTACGAGGTCGCCTCTTGCCACACTGCTATACCTGGGATGACCACTGCCGACTCCGCCTTGGCTCCACCCACCAGGCCAGGTATAAAGGTGAGCGACTGGCTGGTATTCCTCCTGCTTGGATCGGATCACCCACGAGAGTGGGCTGTTATTTAGTCAATAAAAACCTTTAGTCACCTTCGTAACTCTTCGCCTTTTATTGGAGGAATTGATAGGTATATCACCCTCCAACTGAATTTGGAATTCAACCATGTTATGGTCACTCATTCCAAGGGGATCCTTTACTAGGACATTTTGTATTAATCCTGTCTCATTAAACAGGACCAGGTCTAAGATTGCCTGCCCCCTGGTTGGTTCAGTAACATACTGCTCAAGGAACCCGTCCCTAATGCACTCTGTGAACTCTTCCTCAAGGCTGCCCTGCCCAATTTGATTTGTCCAGTCAATATGAAAGTTAAAATCTCCCATGATTATAGCTGTTCCCTCATTACAAGCCCCAACTATTTCCTGATTTATACTCCGACCAATAGAGTTGCAACTGTTAGGAGGTCGATAGACTACGCCCACTAGTGACTTTTTCTCCTTATTATTCCTTATTTCCACCCAAACCGTTTCACTATCCTGATCCTTTGACCCAATATCATTTCTCAATATAATTTCTGACTGACGGGAGCAAGGGGGTGGGACCTTCGTCCACGGCGTTGATGATGGGGCCCAATTGTGACGTCATCACAGGAAGAGGGCCAATCAGGTGGATGGAGGCCCGACCCGGGCCTGTGACTGACGGGAGCTATGACCAATAGGATGAGGGCTGAGGTGGGAGGACTGAACTCGGCGGCCTGGTCCTCCAACCAATGGCGGCGCGGCAAGGGGGCGGGTTCTCCTCTCCAGCTCAGGTGAGCTGGGGCCGATTGTGACGCGCTGTCCCCAGGTGAGAGCAGCTCAGGCAGCACAGAGCTGGGGCTGGAATCTGGGAGAGGGGCCGCAGTCAGCACAGAGCTGGGGCTGGAATCTGGGAGAGGGGCCGCAGTCAGCACAGAGCTGGGGCTGGAATCAGGGAGAGGGGCCCCAGGCAGCACAGAGCTGGGGCTGGAATCAGGGAGAGGGGCCCCAGGCAGCACAGAGCTGGGGCTGGAATCTGGGAGAGGGGCCCCAGGCAGCACAGAGCTGGGGCTGGAATCAGGGAGAGGGGCCCCAGGCAGCACAGAGCTGGGGCTGGAATCTGGGAGAGGGGCCGCAGGCAGCGGGCCTGGCAAAGGTGCACAAGCTTCACAATACAAGCTTCTTTCAAATGCAAAATTGTTTCCTACAGACAGCCTTGGTCACTCTGCAAAAAAAACTGTTTAACAATTCATCATAACTCCCCTGCTTCAGGAGAGGCCTACAGTGCAAAAAGCAAGGAAGTTATGATGAAACTGTGTAAAAGACTGGAGTCAGCTGTGGGTCTGTGGATAGCAGAGTCAGAAGGTTGTGGGTTCCAATCCCGCTCCAGGGACATAAAGCGAGGCAGACACTCCAGTGCGGTGCTGAGGGAGCGCCGCACTGTCGGAGGGGCAGTACTGAGGGAGCGCTGCACTGTCAGAGGGGCAGTACTGAGGGAGCGCTACACTGTCGGAGGGGGAGAGTCAGTACTGAGGGAGCGCCGCACTGTCGGAGGGGCAGTACTGAAGGAGCGCCGCACTGTCGGAGAGGCAGTACTGAGGGAGCGCCGCACTGTCGGAGGGGCAGTACTGAGGGAGCGCTACACTGTCGGAGGGGGAGAGTCAGTACTGAGGGAGCGCCGCACTGTCGGAGGGGCAGTACTGAAGGAGCGCCGCACTGTCGGAGAGGCAGTACTGAGGGAGCGCCGCACTGTCGGAGGGGCAGTACTGAGGGAGCGCTGCACTGTCGGAGGGGCAGTACTGAGGGAGCGCTGCACTGTCGGAGGGGCAGTACTGAGGGAGCGCTGCACTGTCGGAGGGTCAGTGCTGAGGGAGCGCTACACTGTCGGAGGGGGAGGGTCAGTACTGAGGGAGCGCCGCACTGTCGGAGGGGAATGCTGAGGGAGCGCCGCACTGTCGGAGGGGCAGTACTGAAGGAGCGCCGCACTGTCGGAGAGGCAGTACTGAGGGAGCGCCGCACTGTCGGAGGGGCAGTACTGAAGGAGTGCCGCACTGTCGGAGGGGCAGTACTGAGGGAGCGCCGCACTGTCGGAGGGGGAATACTGAGGGAGTACCGCACTGTCGGAGGGGCAGTACTGAGGGAGCGCCACACTGTCGGAGGGGCGGTGCTGAGGGAGCGCCGCACTGTCGGGGGAGCAGTAGTGAGGGAGCGCCGCACTGTCAGAGGGGCAGTACTGAGGGAGTGCCGCACTGTCGGGGGAGCAGTAGTGAGGGAGCGCCGCACTGTCAGAGGGGCAGTACTGAGGGAGTGCCGCACTGTCGGCGGAGCAGTGCTGAGGGAGCTCCGCACTGTTGGAGGGGCAGTACTGAGGGAGCGCCGCACTGTCGGAGGGGCAGTCCTACGGATGAGACGTTAAACCGAGGCCCCCGTCTGCCCCCTCAAGTGGTTGTAAAAGATCCCGTGATGCTATTTCGAAGAAGTTATCCCCGGTGTTTTGAGCCCACTATTTATTCCTCAATCAACATGACGAAAAAACAGATTATCTGGTCATTATCACATTGCTGTTTGTGGGAGCTTGCTGTGCGCAAATTGGCTGCTGCGTTTCCCACATTACAACAGTGACTACACTTCTAAAGTACTTCATTGGCTGTAAAGCGCTTTGGGACGTCCGGTGTTCGTGAAAGGCGGTTAAGAAAGCAAATGGTATGCTGGCCTTCATTACAAGAGGATTTGAGTACAGAAGTAAAGAAGTCTTACTCCAATTATATCTTCTACTTTCTTCTTAGGCAGTCCCTCGGAACCGAGGATGACTAGCTTCCACGTTAAAAATGAGTTCTCAGGTGTAAGGGTAAACCGGGAGAGCTTCTTCTCCCCGAGATGGACCCTCTGATAGAAAGGGTCGACTGGATCCATGTTTATCTGTAATTTAAACAGAGGTCTGGTCGCCTTCCGAGCTCTTTCCCCTGGAGGAGAGGGTAGAATGGGGGTCTTTAGTGTTAAATGGTTTCACCTGGGTCCATTGCTTCCATCGCATACCCATCGGTTCCTGTAGACAAACACACGTATCACTTGTCATTAATACAGTACATGGCCCCATCCAACGGACCCCATTCCCTTTCTTCCGATAACTTGCGTCATTACTTGTTGACCTATTCTGGGCATCTCGTCTGGTTTAAGTCCAGCATTCTGCCTTTCTAGATCTTTAATCTGTTGTTGGTTCCTTACTTCTTTATTTAGTGCTTGTACCTCCTGATTTAGTTGTACTAAGTATCGCCTTAATCTATCTTGTACTGGTCCTGGTTCTCCCACCCCTCCAGCCAAATCCTCTGGTAGTCTCACAGCTCGTCCTGTCATTAATTCATAGGGCGTCAGTCCGGTCGTTCGTCCTGGGGTGGCTCGCAGCCTCATTAGTATGCTGGGTAATAATTCCGACCATCCCTTCCCTGTTTCTTGGATGGCTTTTGTCAGAGCGTTTTTCAGTGTCCTATTCATTCTTTCTACCATCCCCGAGCTCTGGGGGTGATATGGTATGTGATATTTTTGTGTCACATGTAGCAGCTTACAGATTTCTTTCATTATTTTGCTGATGAAATGAGTGCCGTTGTCTGAGTCAATTTGCAGAGGCACACCCCAACGGGGTATCACCTCGATAGCCAATATTAGTGCAACTGTTTTTGCAGAGCAGTCTCGGGTGGCAAAGGCTTCCACCCACCTGGTAAATTGGTCAATTATTACCAGGCAATATTTCTTCCCCCGGTCATGCGCTAAGGGGCCGGTAAAGTCAATTTGTAAGTTTTCCCAGGGTCCTTGGGGCCTGGGTTGGTTTGCTACTCTAACTCGACATCTCTGTCCTACATTATTCTTGCGCATATTATACAGCTGTGGCAATATTTCGCTACTTCCCGACCCATCTTTGGCCACCACCAGTACTGTGTCAGTAGGTGCAACATGTTACTTCTGCCAGTATGTGTTACACCATGGTATAGCGCCATCAGTTGTTGTCTACAACATTCCGGTGCCACCACCTGGTTACGTGGGCCCCATTTCCAAATTCCATCTTGTAATTGCGCGCCAGCTTGTCTCCATTTCTCCTTTTGCTCTTTACTAGTATTTTCTTGTAGCTCCATTATATTCACTTCCTGTACCCCACTGACTATCATGACCATATTTATTTTGTTTTTGAACGCGTCCTCTTGTTGCATTTCTTCCGCAGCTAGTTTTGCGGCTAGATCTGCATACCTATTCCCCATAGGGGCCTGGTCCTGGGATTCATAGAAACATAGAAGATAGGAGCAGGAGTAGGCCATTCAGCCCCTTGAGCCTGCTCCGCCATTCAATGAGATCATGGCTGATCATCCAAATTCAGTACCCGGTCCCTGCCTTCTCCCCATATCCCTTGATCCCTTTAGCCTTAAGAAATATATCCAACTCCTTCTTGAATATATTGAATGAATTGGCCTCCACTGCCTTCTGTGGTAGAGAATTCCACAGGTTCACCACTCTCTGGGTGAAGAAATTCCTCCTCATCTCTGTCCTAAATGGCTTACCCCTTATCCTTAGACTGTGACCCCTGGTTCTGGACTCCCCGACCATCGGGAACATCCTTCCTGCATCCAGTCTGTCCAGTCCTGTTAGAATTTTATCAGTTTCAATGAGATCCCCTCTCATTCTTCTAAACTCCAGCGCGTATAAGCCCAATCGACCCAATCTCTCCTCATACATCATTCCTGCTATCCCAGGTATCAGTCTGGTGAATATTCGCTGCACTTCCTCCATGGCAAGAACATCCTTCCTCAGATAAGGCGACCAAAACTGCACACAATACTCAAGGTGTGGTCTCACCAAGGCCCTGTACAACTGCAGCAAGACATCCCTGTTCCTGTACTCGAACCCTCTCGCTACGAAGGCCAACATACCATTTGCCTTCTTAACCACCTGCTGCACCTGCATGCTTAACTTCAGCGACTGGTGCACAAGGATGCCCAGGTCTCGTTGCACTTCCCCTTCTCCCAATCTATTGCCATTCAGATAATAATCTGCCTTCCTGTTTTTGACACCAAAGTGGATAACCTCGCATTTATCCACATTATCTTGCATCTGCCATGCTTCTGCCCAATCACCCAACCTGTCCAAATCATACTGGAGTTTCTCGGCATCCTCACAGCTTTGTGTCGTCTGCAAACTTGGAGATATTACATCTAGTTCCCTCGTCCAGATCATTTATATTGTGAATAGCTGGGGTCCAAGGACCGATCCCTGCGGTACCCCACTAGTCACTGACTGCCACTCGGGAAAAGAGCTGTTTATTCCAACTCTTTGCTTCCTGTCTGCCAACCAGTTCTCTATCCAAGTCAATACCTTGCCCCCAATCCCATGTGCCTTAACTTTGCACGCTAATCTCTTATGCGGGACCTTATTGAAAGCCTTTTGAAAGTCCAAATACACCACATGCACTGGTTCTCCCTTATCTATTTTACCAGTTACATCCTCAAAAAATTCCAGTGGATTAGCCAAGCACGATTTACCTTTTGTAAATCCATGTTGACTTTGTCCGATCCGGTCACTTTTTTCCAAGGGCTCTGCTATTACATCCTTTATAATGGACTCTAGCATTTTCCCCACTACCGATGTCAGGCTTACAGAATTACAAGTCTGTAATTCCCCATTTTCTCTCTACCACCTTTTTTGAATAGTGGGGTAACATTAGCTACCCGCCAATCCATGGGTACTGTTCCAGATTCCATCGAATGTTGGAAGATGACCAGCAATGCATCTACTATTTCTAGGGCCACTTCCTTACGTACCCTAGGATGTAGGTTATCAGACCCTGGGGATTTATCGGCCTTCAATCCCATCAATTTCCCTAACACCATTTCCCGACAAATATTGATTTCTTTCAGTTCCACCCTTTCATTAGACCCTATGTTCCCCGACATCTCTGGGAGGTTATTTGTGTCCTCCTTTGTGAAGACAGAACCAAAGTATGTGTTTAAGACCAGGACCAGTGCAAGATAGATTAAGGTGATACTTAGCACAACTAAATCAGGAGGGACAAGCACTAAATAAAGTAGTAAGGAACCAACAACAAATTAAAGACCTATAAAGGCAGAATGCTGGACTTAAACCAGACGAGTTGTCCAGAATAGGTCAACAAGTAATGACGCAAGTTATCGGAAGAAAGGGAATGGGGCCCGTTGGATGGGGCCATGTACTGTATTAATGACAAGTGATACGTGTGTTTGTCTACAGGAACTGATGGGTATGCGATGGAAGCAATGGACCCAGGTGAAACCATTTAACACTGAAGATCCTCATTCTACCCTCTCCTCTAGGGGAAAGAGCTCGGAACATGAACAGACCTCTGTTTAAATTACAGATAAACATGGATCCAGTCGACCCTTTATAGCAGAGGGTCCGTCTCGGGGAGAAGAAGCTCTCCCCATTTACCCTTACACCTGAGAACTCATTTATAATGTGGAAGCAAGTCATCCTCGGTTCCGAGGGACTGCCTAAGAAGAAAGAAGAAGATATAATTGGAGTAAGACTTCTTTAATCCTGTATTCAAATCCTCTTGTAATGAAGGCCAGCACACCATTTGCCTTCTTAACTGCCTTTCACGACCACCGGACGTCCCAAAGCGCTTTACAGCAAATGAAGTAATTTTGAAATGTATTCACTGTTGTAATGTGGGAAACGCGGCAGCCAATTTGCGCACAGCAAGCTCCCACAAACAGCAATGTGATAATGACCCGATAATGTTTTTTCGTCATGTTGATTGAGGGATAAATATTGGGCTCAAAACACCGGGGATAACTTCTTCAAAATAGCACCATGGGATCTTTTACGTCCACCTGAGGGGGCAGACGGGGGCCTCGGTTTAACGTCTCATCCGTAGGACGGCACCTCCGACACTGCAGCGCTCCATCATTACTGCCCCTCCGACAGTGCGGCTCTCCCTCAGTACTGCCCCTCCGACAGTGCGGCGCTCCTTCATTACTGCCCCTCCGACAATGCGGCGCTCCCTCAGTACTGACCCTCCGACAGTGCGGCGCTCCCTCAGTACTGCCCCTCCAACAGTGCGGCGCTCCCTCGGTACTGCCCCTCCGACAGTGCGACACTCCCTCAGTACTGCACTGGAGTGTCAGCCTCGCTTTATGTGCTCAAGGCCCTGGAGCGGGATTTGAACCCACAACCTTCTGACTCTGCTATCCACTGAGCCACAGCTGACTCCAGTCTTTTACACAGTTTCATCATAACTTCCTTGCTTTTGCACTCTACGCCTCTCCTAAAGCAGGGGAGTTATGATGAATTGTTAAACAGTTTTTTTTGCAGAGTGACCAAGGCTGTCTGTAGAAAACAATTTTGCATTTGAAAGAAGCTTGTATTGTGAAGCTTGTGCCCCTTTGCCAGCCCCCTTTGCGGCCCCTCTCCCAGATTCCAGCCCCAGCTCTGTGCTGCCTGTGGCCCCTCTCCCAGATTCCAGCCCCAGCTCTGTGCTGCCTGTGGCCCCTCTCCCAGATTCCAGCCCCAGCTCTGTGCTGCCTGCAGCCCCTCTCCCAGATTCCAGCCCCAGCTCTGTGCTGCCTGCAGCCCCTCTCCCAGATTCCAGCCCCAGCTCTGTGCTGCCTGCGGCCCCTCTCCCAGATTCCAGCCCCAGCTCTGTGCTGCCTGCGGCCCCTCTCCCAGATTCCAGCCCCAGCTCTGTGCTGCCTGGGCTGCTCTTACCTGGGGACAGCGCGTCACAATCCGCCCCAGCGCACCTGAGCTGGAGAGGAGGCCCCGCCCCCTTGCCGCGCCGCCATTGGTTGGAGGACCCGGGCCTGCCCTCTTTCTATTGGTCAGAGCTCCCGTCAGTCACAGGCCGGGCCGGCCTCCATCCACCTGATTGGGCCTCTTCCTCTGAAGACGTCACAACCGGGCCGCAACCTCAGCGCCGGGGAGGAAGGTCCTACCCCCTAGCCGCGCCACCATTAGTTAGAGGACCAGGCCGCCCAGTTCAGTCCTCCCAGCACATCCCTCTTCCTATTGGTCAGAGCTCCTGTCAGTCAGAATCACATTGCTCCGGCTCACTCCGCCACCCCGCGCGGTTCAATCTGTTCCGTTCGGCGTCCGCGGAGGTCTCGTCCGCCCGACTCTCAGGTTTGGTTTTCTCATATTTTACTTTATAATCTCGCTCTGCGCTCCCCCCTCATCTCGATTTAAATCGATTCCCAAACACTTTACTTTACCCCGGCCGCTGATTCCGCTTCTTCCCCGGGCCCGGCCTTCCGAATTCTCCCCGGAGGCCCCGCGCAGGCGCACTGGCAGCCTGGTTTTGTGGTGGGGCCGAATGAGCATGCGCGGCCCCGCCTCTCCACATTTAAAGGAATACCCACCCCCTCCACATTTAAAGGGACACCCACCCCCTCCACATTTAAAGGGACACCCACCCCCCCACATTTAAAGGGACACCCACCCCCTCCACATTTAAAGGGACACCCACCCCCTCCACATTTAAAGGGAGACCACCCCCATCACTTTTAAAGGGACTCCCTCCCCCCTCTCGTGTGTTCTTCTGATTAAAGGGACAGTGACAATTCCCCCGGCACCGCACCTTGGCAAGGATGTGAAAGACCTTGAGAGCCAGCCAGTTGGTAGCACCCTGAGTCAGAAAGTTGTGGGTTCAAAGTCCCTAATCTAGGGACTCGAGCACTTAAATCTAGGCTGACGCTCCGGGGCAGTGTCGAAGGAGCGCCGCACTGTCGGAGGGACAGTACTGAGGGAGCACCGCACTGTTGAAGGGTCAGTTCTGAGAGAGCGCCGCACTGTCAGAGGGCCGTCTTTCGGATGAGACATTCAGGTGGACATAAAAGATCCCACTATTTCGAAGAAGGGCAGGAGAGTTATCCTCGGTGTCCTGGCCATTATTTATCATGCAAATTGGCTGCAGTGTTTCCTACATTACAACAGTGACTACACTTCAAAAAGTACTTCATTGGCTGTAAAACCATTGGTCGTGAAAGGCGCTATATAAATGCCAGTCTTTCTTTATTTTCTCTCCTGTATTTACATGAATTAATTACTTTTCTAAAGCTGTTTTACCATCTCTTGCAAGGAGAGGAATTACAGATGGGCAGCTTAACGCAAACTTCACACGAAGATCTGACGGAGTCACTCGATTCATCAGGACCTGAATATCATCGACATATGGAAGCGGAAAGCAGCAATCAGAGTGCGGACAAACTGCACACGTGTCTTGTGTGTGGACGTGGATTCAACCGAATGAGCAGCCTGGGGAGGCACAAGTGTAACCAAAGTGAGGAGAGTCCGTGCAAATGTCGGGAATGCGGGAAGGGATTCAGTTGCCTCTCCGGCTGGAGACTCATCAACGCAGTCACTCCTTGAAATGGCCATTCACCTGCTCCGTGTGTGGGAAGGGATTCACTCTCTACTCCACCCTGCTGATACACCAGCGAGCTCACACTGGGTAGAGCCCGTTCACCTGCTCCGTGTGCGAGAAGTGATTCAGCCATTCTTACTCTCTGCGGGTGCGCCAGCGAGTTCATACTGACGAGAGACCCTGTAAGTGCCCTGACTGTGAGAAGAGCTTTAAAAGCACTGAGGATCTGAACAAGCATCAATGCATTCACACCGGGGAGAGGCCGTTCAGCTGCTCTCACTGCGGAAAGAGGTTTGGTAAGTCATCGAACCTGGTGAGACACCAGCGACTGCACACCGGGGAGAGGCCGTTCACCTGCCCCGTGTGCGGGAAAA
The DNA here is from genome assembly GCF_052327205.1 of Somniosus microcephalus. Classification (NCBI taxonomy): domain Eukaryota; kingdom Metazoa; phylum Chordata; class Chondrichthyes; order Squaliformes; family Somniosidae; genus Somniosus; species Somniosus microcephalus. The sequence continues at coordinate 9,717,763 of NW_028225179.1, forward strand.
GTTTCACTCGTCCCTCCTCTCTGCAGGAACACCAGCTGGTTCACACTGACGAAAGGCCATTCTCCTGCTCCGAGTGCGGGAAAAGATTCACTCGTCCCTCCTCTCTGCAGGAACACCAGCTGGTTCACACTGATGAGAGGCCGTTTAAATGTTCCGACTGTGACAAGAGTTTCAAATGCTCCAAGGGCCTGAAGATGCATCGACGCATCCACACCGGGGAGAGCCCGTTCAGCTGCTCTCACTGCGGGAAGAGGTTTACGCACTCATCCGCTCTTCTGAAACACCAACGCATCCACACTGGGAAGAGGCCGTTCCCCTGCTCAGTGTGTGAAAAGGGATTCAGCTATCCATCTGACCTGCTGAGGCACCAGCAAGTTCACACCTGAGCGCACTGGTCCCATTCTGCTGTTAATCACATGAAGGACTGATCTGTGTTAATAATGGCAATTACAGGGTTGGGGGGGCGGAGGGCGGTTTGAAGATGCTGATAATAACCCCAGTAACTAGGCTGGAGTTTAAGAGGTGTCAGCCTCGGCTCAGTGGGCGACACTCTCACCTCTAGAGTCAGAAGGTCATGGGTTTGAGTCCCACTCTGGAGACTTGAGCACGTAATCTAGGCTGACACAAAGAGTTGGAATAAACGGCTCTTTTTCCAAGTGGCAGGCAATGACTAGTGGGGTACCGCAGGGATCAGTCCTTGGACCCCAGCTATTCACAATATATATAAATGATCTAGATGAGGGAACTAGATGTAATATCTCCAAGTTTGCAGACAACACAAAGCTGGGTGGGCGTGTGTGCTGTGAGGAGGATGCTGAGAAACTTCAGTATGATTTGGACAGGTTGGGTGATTGGGCAGAAGCATGGCAGATGCAGTATAATGTGGATAAATGTGAGGTTATCCACTTTGGTGGCAAAAACAGGAAGGCAGATTATTATCTGAATGGCAATAGATTGGGAGAAGGGGAAGTGCAACGAGACCTGGGTGTCCTTGTGCACCAGTCGCTGAAGGTAAGCATGCAGGTGCAGCAGGCGGTTAAGAAAGTAAATGGTATGTTGGCCTTCGTAGCGAGAGGGTTCGAGTACAAGAACAAGGATGTCTTGCTGCAGTTGTACAGGGCCTTGGTGAGACCACACCTTGGGTATTGTGTGCAGTTTTGGTCGCCTTATCTGAGGAAGGATGTTCTTGCCATGGAAGGAGTGCAGCGAAGATTCACCAGGCTGATACCTGGGATGGCAGGAATGATGTATGAGGAGAGATTGGGTCGATTGGGCTTATACTCGCTGGAGTTTAGAAGAGTGAGAGGGGATCTCATTGAAACTTATAAAATTCTAACAGGACTAGACAGACTAGATGCAGGAAGGATGTTCCCGATGGTCGGGGAGTCCAGAACCAGGGGTCACAGTCTAAGGATACGGGGTAAGCCATTTAGGACAGAGATGAGGAGGAATTTCTTCACCCAGAGAGTGGTGAACCTGTGGAATTCTCTACCACAGAGGCAGTAGAGGCCAATTCATTAAATATACTCAAGAAGGAGTTGGATATATTTCTTAAAGCTAAAGGGATCAAGGGATATGGAGAGAAGGCAGGGACAGGGTACTGAATTTGGATGATCAGCCATGATTGCATTGAATGGCGGAGCAGGCTCGAGGGGCCGAATGGCCTACTCCTGCTCCTATCTTCTATGTTTCTAAGTTTCTATGTAATTTCACATTAAGTTTGAGAGTGATGTAGTCCAATCTGAAACTAAGGTCTTCAATCTAAACAGAGGAAACTACAAGGGTATGAGGGACAGGTTGGCCATGGTAGGTTGGGAGACTACACTAAAAGGTATGAAGGTGGACATACAATGGCTAACATTCAAGGAAATAATGCATAATTTGCAACAAACATATATTCCTCTAGGGCATAAAAACTCAAAAGGAAAAGTGATCCAGCCATGGCTAACAAAAGAAATTAAAGTGAGTATTAAGTCAAAGGAGGAAGCTTATAAAGTTGCTAGAAAAAGCAGTCAGCCTGAGGATTGGGATGTTTTTAGAAATCAGCAAAGGGGGAACCAAGAAATTGATAAAGGGAAAATGGATTATGAGCACAAACTAGTGAAAATATAAAAACGGATTGTAAAAGCTTCTATAGGTATGTGAAAAGGAAAAGACTGGCGAAGGTAAATGTAGGTCCTTTACAGTCAGAGACGGGAGAATTTATAATGGGGAATGAGGAAATGGCAGAGAAATTAAATAAATACTTTGTTTCTGTCTTCATGGAGGAAGACACAAAAACCTCCCAGAAATACGAGAAAACCAAGGGTGTGGCGAGAATGAGGAACTTAAAGAAATTATTATTTGTAATAAAACAGTACTAGCAAAATTAATGGGACTAAAAGTCAATAAATCCCAAGGACCGGATGACCTACATCCTAAGGTTTTGAAAGAGGTGGCCATTGGGATAGTGGATGCATTGGTTGTCATCTTCCAAAATTCTATAGCTTCTGGAACGGTTCCTGCAGATTGGAGGATAACAAACGTAACCCCGCTATTTAAGAAAGGAGGGAGAGGGGGGACTACAGACCTGTTAGCCTCACATCAGTAGTTGGGAAAATGCTGGAATCTATTATAAAGGATGCAATAACTGGGCACTTAGAAACTAATAGTAAGATTGGGCAGAGTCAAACTGGATTTATTAAAGGGAAATCCTGTTTGACAAACCTATTGGAGTTCTTTGAGGATGTAACTAGTGGAATAGACAAAGGGAAACCGGTAGATGTGGTGTATCTGGATTTTCAGAAGGCCTTCGATAAGGTCCCACACAAGAGGTTGGTGAACAAAATTAGGGCACATGGAATTGGGGGTAATATACTAGCATGGATTGAGAACTGGTTAACAGACAGAATACAAAGAGTAGGGATAAATGGATCTTTTTCAGGATGGCAGGCTGTGACTAGTGGGGTGCCGCAAGGATCGGTGCTTGGGCCCCAGCTATTCACAATCTAGATCAATGATTTGGATGAGGGGACTAAATGTAACATTTCCAAATTTGCTGATGATACAAAGCTAGGTGGCAGTGTCAGTTGTGAAAAGGACGTGAAGAGGCTTCAAGGGGATCTCGACAGGCTCAGTGAGTGGGCGAGAACATGGCAGATGGAATATAATGCGGATAAATGTGAAGTTATCCACTTTGGTAGAAAAAACAGAAAGGCAGAATATTTCCTAAATGGTGAAAGATTGGGGAATGCAGATGCTCAAAGGGACCTGGGTGTCCTTGTACATTAGTCAGTGAAAGTGAATGTGCAGGTGCAGCAAGCCATTAGGAAGGGAAATGGTATGCTGGCCTTCATTACAAGAGGATTTGAGTATAGGAGTAAAGAAGTCTTACTCCAATTATATAGGGCCTTGGTGAGACCACACCTGGAGTACTGTGTACAATTTTGGTCTCCTTACCTAAGGAAGGATATACTTGCCATAGAGGGAGTGCAACGAAAGTTCACGAGATTGATTCCTGGGGTGGCAGGACTGTCGTATGAGAAGAGATTGAGTAAACTAGGCCTGTATACTCTTGAATTCAGAAGAATGAGAGGGGATCCATTGAAGCATACAAAATTATTACAGGGCTTGATAGGGTGGATGCTGGGTGTAATGAAATCTGTTTGTCTTGCCTGTATTTGTTTTGCACTCATGTATATTACCCTCCCCCTCATGGTGTATAGTTTCACTTCCTCTTTCCTGACTAACCTGGAAGGTTCCAGGTCTTGGCTCTTGGCTCCGCCCCTGACTTCTCTTACTTAAAGATCTCAGGATCTGTATGACTCATTCCTGTGAGCCAGTCGGTGTGTTGAGATGTTAGCTCTGATCTTAGTGATTAAAAGCCAACTTGTTAAAGTCTATAACTTCTAGTTTTGTGGTTATTGAAGGCACATCAATTTTAATCACTAAAGAATACTAGGATGGATCGACTCCTAAAACCAGAGCGTCTGGACTTGGATCCACATTCTGCTGAAGCATCAAATCAATTTGGACACTGGCTCAAATGCTTCGAACTCTTCGCGAGGGCCTCATCCGCTAGCGAGGTAGATAAACTGAGTCTACTGACTACTCGCGTTAGTCATCGGATTTATTCGTTCATCCGGGATGCCACCTCTTACACGGAGGCCATCACTATCCTGAAGGCCCAATACCAGAGGCCAGTAAACGAAGTGTACGCCAGACATCTGCTGGCTACACGCAGGCAGCGACCTGAGGAATCAATGGACGATTTCTTACAGGGCCTAAAGGACTTGGTCCGGGACTGTAACTGCAAGGCCGTGACGGCCAACATGTACTCTGACGAATTGGTCCACGATTCCTTCATCACGGGCCTCAAATCGAATTATAACTGGCAGAGACTGCTGGAGAAGGAGGTCCTGGACTTAAAAAAGGCAGTGGCCACTGCGCGATCGCTGGACGTGGCCCAGAAAAACTCTCGACTCTTATTCTTCCGGCCATGCGGCCCTCACCACCTCGTGTGCGCCGAGCGGGCCGGCATCTTGGAATCAGCCATCTTCCCCATCCAGGTCTCAGACCAGCTCTACACCGCCGGAGTCCCCACACAGAAGTTCACCCAGAAGTCCTACTACAGCGGCAATGTCTCGAGGCCCGAAATGCTACTTCTGCGGCCAGGCCAAGCACCCCAGGCAACGATGCCCAGCGAAGGACGCTACATGCTTCAAATGTAAGAAAAAGGGGCATTTTAGCAAAGTCTGCAGGGGGAATCCGATTTCCAACTCCGTCACCGCCTCGTGCGTGCCGCCATCTTGGGACCCACCATCTTTTCCCGACTCAACGGCCGCCCAGGGCCCAACAGTGGCTTCGATCACGGTGGATCAATCCAGGCCACACCCGTTGACAAAATCCATGATGGACATACAGGTAAACGGGAATTTAACTAAATGTTTAATTGACTGTGGGAGTACCGAGAGTTTTATCCACCCTAGCCTGGTACGGCAGCACTCATTAACGGTAACCCCTACACGGAGCAGAATTGCTATGGCTGCTAAGCCCCACACTTCGGACATTTTGGGCTACTGTGTGGTAACACTGACTGTAAAAGGCACGGACTACAAGGATTTTAAACTCCTCGTGATGCCAGAACTCTGTGTTAATGTAATCTTGGGCCTGGACTTCCAGTGCCACCACGAAAGTGTCACGCTAGCATATGGCGTGTCCCAGCCGCCACTCACAGTCTGTGGCCTATCAACCTTAAAAATCAGCCCGCCCTCTTTATTTGCTAATCTCGCTCCGAACTGTAGGCCCATAGCGACCAAAAGTAGACGGTACAGTCTGGAAGACAGACACTTTATCAAGGCGGAAGTGGACAGACTCCTGCGGGAAGGCATTATTGAATGCAGTACCAGTCTGTGGCGTGCCCAAGTAGTCATAGTTAAAAATAGCGAAAAGAAACGGATGGTAATTGACTACAGCCAGACTGTTAATATTTATACCCAGCTGGACGCCTACCCTTTACCCCGCATATCAGAAATGGTCAACCAGATTGCGCAATACCGAGTCTTCTCGACTATCGACCTCAAATCCGCGTATCACCAGCTCCCCATTAGAACGGAGGACCGCCCATACACCGCCTTCGAGGCGAACGGGCGCCTCTACCATTTTCTCAGAGTGCCCTTCGGGGTAACAAATGGGGTCTCGGTCTTCCAACGTGAGATGGACCGCATGGTTGACGAGAATAAACTACAAGCTACCTACCCCTATCTGGACAATGTCGCTATCTGCGGGCACAACCAGCAAGACCACGATCTAAATCTTGCGAGATTTTTAAAAACTGCCCTAAAGCTGAATCTAACCTACAACGAAGACAAATGTGTCTTCAACACAACCCGTCTCTGTATCCTCGGCTGTGTGGTGGAAGATGGGGTAATTGGACCGGACCCTGACCGATTACGCCCCCTAAAAGGAACTGCCCCTGCCACACAATCCCAAAGCTTTAAAAAGGTGCCTGGGATTTTTCTCGTATTATGCCCAATGGGTGCCCAATTACTCTGATAAGGCCCGACCCCTCATTAAATCGACGTCCTTCCCACTATCAGCTGAAGCTCGGGAGGTTTTCACAAGTATCAAACAGGACATTGAAAGGGCTGCACTGTGTGCAGTGGATGAAAGCATACCCTTTCAAGTCGAAAGTGATGCATCAGACTTTGCCTTAGCTGCGACCCTCAATCAGGCTGGGAGACCTGTGGCCTTCTTCTCCCGAACCCTTCAGGGACCTGAAATCAGGCACTCTTCTGTCGAGAAGGAGGCACAGGCTATAGTGGAGGCAGTGCGGCACTGGCGACACTACCTAGCCGGCAAATGTTTCACCCTGCTCACCGACCAGCGGTCGGTGGCTTTCATGTTTAATAACAAACAAAGGGGGAAAATCAAGAATGACAAAATACTCAGGTGGAGGTTCAAACTATCCACGTTCGACTATGATATTATGTACAGGCCGGGAGCCCTTAATGAACCCCCAGACGCCCTATCGCGGGGAATGTGTGCCAGCATTCATACGGACAAATGACAGGGTCTCCACAACGACCTCTGTCACCCAGGGGTCACCCGACTATACCATTTTATAAAGTCCTGCAATCTGCCCCACTCCATCGAGGAGGTCAGGGCAATGACCAGAGCCTGCCGCATCTGTGCGGAATGCAAGCCTCGTTTCTACAGGCCTGACCGTGCACACCTTATCAAAGCCACACGGCCATTCGAGCACCTAAGTCTGGACTTCAAGGGACCCCTTCCCTCTGCCGACCGTAACGTATACTTCCTCAATATCATCGATGAATATTCCCGCTTCCCCTTCACCATTCCCTGCCCAGACATGACCAGTGCCACGGTCATCAAGTGTCTCGGTAATCTATTCTGCATGTTTGGCATGCTGAACTACATACACAGTGATAGGGGGACGTCATTTATGAGTGACGAACTGCGCCAGTTCTTGCTCTCAAAGGGGATAGCCACTAGCAGAACCACTAGCTACAACCCCCGGGATAATGGGCAAGTGGAAAGGGAGAATGCTACTGTTTGGAAGGCTGTCACGTTAGCCTTAAAGTCAAAAGGCCATCCGACCTCCCGCTGGCAAGAAGTCCTCCCAGACGTGCTCCACTCCATAAGGTCTCTGTTATGTACAGCCACTAATGCTACCCCTCACGAAAAGATGTTCATTTTCCCCCGGAAATCCACCTCGGGCATATCTCTACCCGCGTGGCTGACGTCTCCGGGGACAGTACTATTGCGGAAGCACGTGAGAGGCCATAAAATGGACCCCCTTGTGGAAAAGGTACAGCTCCTCCATGCAAACCCTCAGTACGCCTATATCGAATACTCTGATGGGCGAGAGGACACTGTTTCCATAAAAGACCTCGCTCCCTCGGGGAGCGGAGAGAACGATGAGAGACTACCCGAGGAAGACCTACACCAAAAAGAGACAGGACGCCCAGAGGTATCAATACCCAACTTTAACCTGGAGGACACTGCAGATAACCTGGAAGACACTGCGGAGGCCCCGGACAGTGGAGGAACCAGAATCCACTCCCCTAGAGGCACCCCAACCAGCTTTGCGCCGATCACTGAGAATTGCAAAACCTCCTGACAGACTCACTTATACCAACTTTTAAGAAACATCACCCCGATGGACTAAATCTATAGAAGGGGTGAATGTAATGAAATCGGTTTGTCTTGCCTGTATTCGTTTTGCACTCATGTATATTACCCTCCCCCACACGGTGTATAGTTTCACTTCCTCTTTCCTGACTAACCTGGAAGGTTCCAGGTCTTGGCTCTTGGCTCCGCCCCTGACTTCTCTTACTTAAAGATCCCAGGATCTGTATGACTCATTCCTGTGAGCCAGTCGGTGTGTTGAGATGTTAGCTCTGATCTTAGTGATTAAAAGCCAACTTGTTAAAGTCGATAACTTCTAGTTTTGTGGTTATTGAAGGCACATCACTGGGAGAATGTTTTCCTTGGCTGGGGTGTCTAGAACCAGGGGCCACAGCCTGAGGGTAAAGGGTAGGCCATTCAGGACTGAGATGAGAAGAAATTTCTTCACACAGAGGGTGGTGAATCTTTGGAATTCTCTACCCCAGAGGGCTGTGGAGGCTCAGTCATTGGGTATATTCAAAACAGAAGTCGATAGATTTCTGACTAGTAAGGGCATCAAGGGATATGGCGATAGGGCCGGTGAATGGAGTTGAGGCAGAAGATCAGCCATGATCTCATTGAATGGCGGAGCAGGCTCGAAGGGCCGAATGCTGTTCCTGTTTCTTATGTTCTTAAACCCTTATAAATCACTGGTTAGGCACCAGCTGGAGTATTGTGTCCAGTTCTGGTCACCACACTTTAGGAAGGATGTCAAGGCCTTGGAGAGGGTGCAGAGGAGATTTACCAGGATGGTTCCAGGGATGAGGGACTTCAGTTATGTGGAAAGACTGGAGAAGCTGGGATTGTTATCCTTAGAGCAGAAGGTTAAGGAGAGATTTAATAGAGGCGTTCAAAATCATGAAGGGTTTCGATAGAGTAAATAAAGAGAAACTGTTTCCAGTGGCAGGAGGGTCGGTAACCAGAGGACACAGATTGAAGATAATCGGTAAAAGAACCAGAGGTGACATGAGGAAACATTTTTTTACACAGCGAGTTGTTGTAATCTGGAATGCGCTGCCTGAAAGGGCGGTGGAAGCAGATTCAATAGTAACTTTCAAAAGAGAATTGGATCGATACTTTAAGGGGAAAAATTTGCAGGGATATGAGGGGAGTGGGATTAATTGGAGAGCTCTTTCAAAGACTCCAAGGGTTAAGTTATGAGGAGAGATTACACAAACTAGGGTTGTATTCCCTAGAATTTAGAAGGTTAGGGGGCGATCTGATGGAAGTTTAAGATATTGAGGGGAAATAGAGAGGGGCGATAGAGAGAAACTATTTCCGCTGGTTAGGGATTCTAGGACTAGGGGGCATAGTCTAAAAATTAGAGCCAGACCTTTCAGGAGTGAAATTAGGAAACACTTCTACACACAAAGGGTGGTAGAGGTTTCGAACTCTCTTCCGCAAACGGCAATTGATGGGAGATCAATCGTTCATTTTAAATCGGAGACTGATAGATTTTTGTTAACCAAAGGTATTAAGGGATATGGGCCAAAGGCGGGTGTATGGAGTGAGGCTGCAGACCAGCCATGATCTCATTGAATGGCAGAACAGGCTCGAGGGACAGAATGGCCTCCTCCTGCACTGTATAGAAACATAGAAACATAGAAGATAGGAGCAGGAGTAGGCCATTTGGCCCCTCAAGCCTGCTCCGCCATTCAATGAGATCATGGCTGATCATCCAAACTCAGTACCCTGTCCCTGCTTTCTCCCCAGATCCCTTGATCCCTTTAGCCTTAAGAAATATATCTAACTCCTTCTTGAATATATTTAATGAATTGGCCTCAACTGCCTTCTGTGGTAGAGAATTCCATAGGTTCACCATTCTCTGGGTGGAGAAATTCCTCCTCATCTTTGTCCTAAAAGGCCTACCCCTTATCCTTGGACTGTGACCCCAGGTTCTGGACTCCTCTGCCATCGGGAACATCCTTCCTGCATCTAGTCTGTCTAGTCCTGTTAGAATTTTATAAGTTTCAATGAGATCACCTCTCATTCTTCTAAACTCCAGCGAGTATAAACCCAATTGACCCAATCTCTCCTCATACGTCATTCCTCCATCCCAGGTATCAGACTGGCGAATCTTCGCTGCACTCCCTCCATGGCAAGAACATCCTTCGTCAGATAAGGCGACCAAAACTGCACACAATACTCAAGATGTTGTCTCACCAAGGCCCTGTACAACTGCAGCAAGACATCCTTGTTCCTGTACTCAAACCCTCTCGCTACGAAGGCCAACATACCATTTGCCTTCTTAACCGCCTGCTGCACCTGCATGCTTACCTTCAGCGACTGGTGCACAAGGATACCCAGGTCTTGTTGCACTTCCCCTTCTCCCAATCTATTGCCGTTCAGATAATAATCTGCCTTCCTGATTTTGCCACCAAAATGGATAACCTCACATTTATCCACATTATACTGCATCTGCCATGCATCTGCCCAATCACCCAACCTGTCCAAATCATCCTGGAGTTTCTCGGCATCCTCCTCACAGCACACATGCCCACCCAGCTTTGTGTCGTCTGCAAACTTGTAGATATTACGTCTAGTTCCCTCGTCTAGATCATCTATATATATATAAAGCGGCTCTTCTGTCTGTCTGTCTGTCCGTGTTCTATACGTTTGAAAGTTACAGAGCGTACCGACGCACGCGTCGCCTCAAAAGAAAGCTTGCGATTCCGGACCGGTCATAGGCGTATTTACGTTTCGGCCGCACAAAAATCCTGCCCGCGGTATCTGAAAAACGTTCAGCGTTCCGCTCATTAGCATCTCATTAGCGACCGTGTGATGTCGAGGTCCACCAATCGGACGGCAGGTTCCTGGCACGTGCCGTCCGACAGTTGAGTGTCGAGTGACTCGACGATTGACCAATCCTACGCTTCGGTGACCTGACCGGTCGACCAATCGGTGCGTGTGTGGGTGGGCCTTATCTTTCTGAACCGAGGTGAGTGGCCGCCATCTTGATTTTTCACAATTTTTTCCCCCACACTTTCTGTGTGTTAGGGAATTAAGGTAAATATTTTAATGATGTGTTAGGGAATTAATGAACAATTTATTTCAGTTTTATATTGTGTTTAGCAACCCCCTCCTCCTCCTCCTCATCCTCGCGCAGGGGGGACTCGGTGCTGGTCTCCAGGCCCGCTGCAGGCAGGCTTGAAGCTCCAAAAATTTCTCTCTCTCTCTCTTCCCTCTCTCTCTCTCCTTCTCCTCTTCCCTCTCTCTCCTTCTCCTCTTCCCTCTCTGTCTCTCTCTACTTCCCCCTCTCAGGTTTGACGGTGTCGGGGCCCGAAGTGAGCCGCTCTAACGGCCGCCAGCCCGCGGGGTTTCCCTGCCTACTCCCCGCTCTAACGGCCGCCAGCCCGCGGGGTTTCCCTGCCTACTCCCCGCGGGCCGCCTCGCGCCGCTGGCACTAACCGCGCATGCGCCGCCCGCCCGCGAGAGCCCGCTCTGGCTTTTTTTTAAACGGCTGTCCCCGAACTCAATCGGCGTCAGCCACGAGGGTCAGGGTGCGCGCGCAGCAGGAACAGCTGAGACGCGGCAGTCTCTCTGTTCCGCGCTCGGCTCGGGCAGGGGGCGGGTCTCTCAGCCGCAATCGGCGATCTGGAGGGCGGGGCTCCGGAGAGTGGGACGCCGCTGCTCGGGAGGGCGGGGGGCGGGGCTCGGGACATCGGGGGGCGGGATCTCGGCCTTGGTGAGCGGGAAGGGTTACCCCGGCAACCGGCAAACTTCAAGCCGGCTCGGCCGGGGCTCGGAGTGCGGGGCTCTCAGCCGCAATCGGCGATCTGGAGGGCGGGGCTCCGGAGAGTGGGACGCCGCTGCTCGGGAGGGCGGGGCTCGGGACATCGGGAGATCGCGGGGCGGGACATCGTGAGATCGCGTGCCCGGACTACAGATCGGGGGGGCGAGGCTCGGGAGATCGGGGGGGCCACACTCAGGGGGGGGCGGGGCTCGGGGGGGGGGCCGTGCTCCTGAGAAGGGGGGGCGGGGCTCGGGAGATCGGGGGGGCGGGGCTCGGGAGATCGGGGGGGCGGGGCTCGGGAGATCGGGGGGGCGGGGCTCGGGGGGCGGGGCTCGGGAGATCGAGGGGGCGGGGCTCGGGTGATTGGGGGGCGGGGCTCAGGGACTCTCCCCCTCCCCTCCCCCCCCTCCCAATCTCTCTCTCACTCCCAATCTCTCTCTCTCACTCCCAATCTCTTTCTCTCTCACACTCCCAATCTCTCTCTCTCTCACACTCCCTATCTCTCTCTCTCTCACACTCCCAATCTCTCTCCCTCTCACACTCCCAATCTCTCTCCCTCTCTCTCACACTCCCAATCTCTCTCTCACACACTCCCAATCTCTCTCTCTCACACTCCCAATCTCTCTCTCTCACACTCCCTATCTCTCTCTCACACTCCCAATCTCTCTTTCTCTCACACTCCCAATCTCTCTCTCTCACACTCCCAATCTCTCTCTCACACTCCCAAACTCTCTCTCTCTCACGCTCCCAATCTCTCTCTCTCTCACGCTCCCAATCTCTCTCTCTCTCACACTCCCAATCTCTCTCTCTCACACTCCCAATCTCTCTCTCACACTCCCAATCTCTCTCTCACACACTCCCAATCTCTCTCTCTCTCACACTCCCAATCTCTCTCTCTCTCACACTCCCAATCTCTCTCTCTCACACTCCCAATCTCTCTCTCTCGCACACTCCCAATCTCTCTCTCTCTCTCTCTCTCACACTCCCAATCTCTCTCTCTCACACTCCTAATCTCTCCCTCTCACTCCCAGTCTCTCTCTCACACTCCCAATCTCCCTCTCTCTCTCACACTCCCAGTCTCTCTCTCTCACACTCTCCCAGTCTCTCTCTCTCTCACACTCCCAATCTCTCTCTCTCTCACTCCCAATCTCTCTCTCTCTCTCACACTCCCAGTCTCTCTCTCTCTCACACTCCCAATCCCTCTCTCTCTCACTCCCAATCTCTCTCTCACACTCCCAATCTCTCTCTCTCACACTCCGTCTCTCTCTCACACACTCCCAATCTCTCTCTCTCACACTTCCAATCTGTCTCTCACACTCCCAATCTCTCTCCCCCTCTCACTCCCAATCTCTCTCACACTCCCAATCTCTCTCTCTCTCTCTCACATTCCAATCTCTCTCTCTCACACTCCCAATCTCTCTCTCTCTCACACTCCCAATTTCTCTCTCACACTCCCAATCTCTCTCTCTCTCACACTCCCAATCTCTCTCTCTCTCACTCCCAATCTCGCTCTCTCTCACACTCCCAATCTCGCTCTCTCTCACACTCCCAATCTCGCTCTCTCTCTTCCCCCCCACTCACTCTCTCTCTCTTCCCCCACTCGCTCTCTCTCTTCCCCCCACTCGCTCTCTCTCTTCCCCCCCACTCGCTCTCTCTCTTCCCCCCCACTCGCTCTCTCTCTTCCCCCCCACTCGCTCTCTCTCTTCCCCCCACTCGCTCTCTCTCTTCCCCCCCTACTCGCTCTCTCTCTTCCACCCCACTCACTCTCTCTCTTCCCCCCCACTCGCTCTCTCTCTTCCCCCCCACTCGCTCTCTCTCTTCCCCCCCACTCGCTCTCTCTCTTCCCCCCCACTCGCTCTCTCTCTTCCCCTCCACTCGCTCTCTCTCTTCCCCCCCACTCGCTCTCTCTCTTCCCCCCCACTCGCTCTCTCTCTTCCCCCCCACTCGCTCTCTCTCTTCCCCCCACTCACTCTCTCTCTTCCCCCCCAGCCGCTCTCTCTCTTCCCCCCACTCAATCTCTCTCTTCCCCCCCAGCCGCTCTCTCTCTTCCCCCCCAGCCGCTCTCTCTCTTCCCCCCCAGCCGCTCTCTCTCTTCCCCCCCAGCCGCTCTCTCTTCCCCCCCAGCCGCTCTCTCTCTTCCCCCCCACTCGCTCTCTCTCTTCCCCCCACTCGCTCTCTCTCTTCCCTCCCACTCGCACTCTCTCTTCCCCCCCACTCGCTCTCTCTCCTCCCCCCCACTCGCTCTCTCTCTTCCCCCCCACTCGCTCTCTCTCTTCCCCCCCACTCGCTCTCTCTCTTCCCCCCCACTCGCTCTCTCTCTTCCCCCCACTCGCTCTCTCTCTTCCCCCCCACTCGCTCTCTCTCTTCCCCCCACTCGCTCTCTCTCTTCCCCCCCACTCGCTCTCTCTCTTCCCCCCCACTCGCTCTCTCTCTTCCCCCCCACTCGCTCTCTCTCTTCCCCCCACTCGCTCTCTCTCTTCCCCCCCACTCGCTCTCTCTTCCCCCCCACTCGCTCTCTCTCTTCCCCCCCACTCGCTCTCTCTCTTCCCCCCCACTCGCTCTCTCTCTTCCCCCCCACTCGCTCTCTCTCTTCCCCCCCACTCGCTCTCTCTCTTCCCCCACAGTCGCTCTCTCTTCCCCCCAGTTTCTCTCTCTCCCCCCCAGTCTCTCTCTCTCCCCCCCAGTCTCTCTCTCTCCCCCCAGTCTCTCTCTCTCCCCCCCAGTCTCTCTCTCTCCCCCCCAGTCTCTCTCTCTCCCCAGTCTCTCTCTCTCCCCCAGTCTCTCTCTCTCCCCCCCAGTCTCTCTCTCTCCCCCCAGTCTCTCTCTCTCCCCCCCAGTCTCTCTCTCTCCCCCCCAGTCTCTCTCTCTCCCCCCCAGTCTCTCTCTCTCCCCCAGTCTCTCTCTCCCCCCCCAGTCTCTCTCTCCCCCCCCAGTCTCTCTCTCTCCCCCAGTCTCTCTCTCCCCCCCACTCTCTCTCTCCCCCCCACTCTCTCTCTCCCCCCCACTCTCTCTGTCTCTCCCCCCCACTCTCTCTCTCTCTCTCCCCCCCACTCTCTCTCTCTCTCTCCCCCCCACTCTCTCTCTCTCTCCCCCCCACTCTCTCTCTCTCTCCCCCCCACTCTCTCTCTCTCCACCCCAGTCGCTCTCTCTTCCTCCCAGTCGCGCTCTCTTCCCCCCCAGTCGCTCTCTCTTCCCCCCCAGTCGCTCTCTCTTCCCCCCAGTCGCTCTCTCTTCCCCCCAGTCGCTCTCTCTTCCCCCCAGTCGCTCTCTCTTCCCCCAGTCGCTCTCTCTTCCCCCCAGTCGCTCTCTCTTCCCCCCAGTCGCTCTCTCTTCCCCCAGTCGCTCTCTCTTCCCCCAGTCGCTCTCTCTTCCCCCCCAGTCGCTCTCTCTTCCCCCCAGTCGCTCTCTCTTCCCCCCAGTCGCTCTCTCTTCCCCCAGTCGCTCTCTCTTCCCCCCAGTCGCTCTCTCTTCCCCCCAGTCGCTCTCTCTTCCCCCAGTCGCTCTCTCTTCCCCCCAGTCGCTCTCTCTTCCCCCAGTCGCTCTCTTTTCCCCCCAGTCGCTCTCTCTTCCCCCCAGTCGCTCTCTCTTCCCCCCAGTCGCTCTCTCTTCCCCCCCAGTCGCTCTCTCTTCCCCCCCAGTCGCTCTCTCTTCCCCCCCAGTCGCTCTCTCTTCCCCCCAGTCGCTCTCTCTTCCCCCCCAGTCGCTCTCTCTTCCCCCAGACGCTCTCTCTTACCCCCAGTCGCTCTCTCTCTTACCCCGTCTCTCGCGCTCTCTCTCTTACCCCCAGTCTCTCGCGCTCTCTCTCTTACCCCCAGTCTCTCGCGCTCTCTCTCTTACCCCCAGTCTCTCGCTCTCTCTCGCTCTTCCAACAACAACATGCCCTCGAAAAAGCCTCGGCACCGCCGGGCACCCCCAGCTAGTTAATATATATTGTGAATAGCTGGGGCCCTAGCACCGATCCCTGCGATATCGCTCTATAATTCTTTAAAATAGGCTTTGCTGACTCAGCAAACCTTATTTGCTTTGCTGTTTTTTGGCTGACTCAATAAAAGTTTTTTTTGGCTGCATGCAGGTATTTAATTGAGTTAGTTCAGGCTTACCGTCAGTCCTGGCCCTGGTCCCGCCCCTTCCTGCACCTCATTGGCTGACACCGCTGTCAATCGACACCACGAAGGGGAAGGGAGGGTGATTGACAGGTGACGATTGATAGAAGAGCCTGCCCGCGCTGTAATTGGTGCAGGGGAATGAGGGTGATTGACAGGTGGCGATTGATTGAAGCGCCTGCCCGCGCTGTGATTGGTGCAGGGGAAGGGAGGGTGATTGACAGGTGGCGATTGATAGAAGCGCCTGCCCGCGCTGTGATTGGTGCAGGGGAAGGTAAGTGGGCGTGTCCGGCCCCCGGGCCCACGTGGGAGAGTCAAAGGCTGGCTGGAGCGCATGCGCAGCCCGCCTCGCACCGTTGGGAAGTTTTTCAAAAAAAAAATTTTCCGAAACAAATTGAAAACAGTCATTAATTCCCCCAACCTCCTCCCCTCTAAAGTGCGATTATTATTATTATTGCTTTTCCTCATTTGTGTGGGGTGTCTTTTTTTTTACCTTGTGCTGGCGTGCGCCGATCCAACCGACCTCTGGGCGTTGCGTGCATGCGTCAGCGCGTAATCGGAGGGGGGTTGATTGACGCGACGCGCCGGCCAATCAGGAGCGCGGAAAACGCTGGGAGGACCGGGCGCGCTGACGGTCCTCCAACCAATGGCGGCGCGGGAGGGAGGGGGGCGGGACCTGGGTGGGCTGCGTGCGCCGCTTTCCTGCTTTCATTGTCTGCAGGAGCTGTTAAAGGGAAGGGGAGGAGAGGAGGGGGTGGAAAAAAAACCCAGCTTGTGAGTGTTTATTCCTTTGCATTACCTTTATTGCAAGGCTATTCATCAATTGCATTCAATTAAAAATAAGTGAACCTTTTCTCTTTTATCCAGAACAAAGAGCCCTAGTGCTGTGAACATTTTGGTGGGCAGCCACTTTTAAAGGGACAAAGACCAGCATTCTTCCTCCTCTCTCTCTCTCTCTCTTGTGAGTATTTGTGGTGGGTGAGAGGGGGGTGAGTCAAAGGGGACCGCAGCCCCTTTTCAACAAAAAAAATTGCTTGGCCATTTAAAGGGGAACGGTGCCCCCCAGGTATTTAAAGGGGCAGTGCCTCTTTCTGTATCATGTAAGAGCAGGGAGGTTCTGCTTGAACTGTACAAAAACACCAGTTAGGCCACCGCTGGAGTGCTGCGTGCAGTTCTGCTCGCCCCATTGCAGGAAAGATGTGACTGTGCTCGAGACGGGAGATTTACGAGGATGTAGCCAGGACTAGAGAATTTCAGCTACAAGGAAAGATACATAGAAACACAGAAGATAATCTACATCCTAGGGTACTTAAGGAAGTGGCCCTATAAATAGTAGATGCATTGCTGGTCATCTTCCAAAATTCGATAGACTCTGGAACAGTACCCATGGATTGGCGGGTAGCTAATGTTACCCCACTGTTCAAAAAAGGTGGTAGAGAGAAAACGGGGAATTGCAGACCGGTAAGCCTGACATCGGTAGTGGGGAAAATGCTAGAGTCCATTATAAAAGATGTAATAGCAGAGCACTTGGAAAACAGTGACCGGATCGGACAAATTCAACATGGATTTACAAAAGGTAAATCGTGCTTGACTAATCTACTGGAATTTTTTGAGGATGTAACTGGTAAAATAGATAAGGGAGAACCAGTGGATGTGGTGTATTTGGACTTTCAAAAGGCTTTCGATAAGGTCCCGCATAAGAGATAGAAACATAGAAGATAGGAGCAGGAGTAGGCCATTCGGCCCCTCAAGCCTGCTCCACCATTCAATGCGATCATGGCTGATCATCCAAGTTCAGTACCCGGTCACTGCTTTCTCCCATACCCCTTGATCCCTTTAGCCTTAAGAAATATATCCAACTCCATCTTGAATATTTTAATGAATTGGCCTCTACTTCCTTCAGTGGTAGAGAATTCCACAGGTTCACCACTCTCTGGGTGAAGAAATTCCTCCTCATTTCTGTCCTAAAAGGCCTACCCCTTATCCTTAGACTATGACCGCTGGTTCTGGATTCCCCGACCATCGGGAACATCCTCCCTGCATCCAGCCTGTCCAGTCCTGCCAGAATTTTATAAGTTTCAATGAGATCCCCTCTCATTCTTCTAAACTCCAGCGAGTACAAGCCCAATCTCTCCAATCTCTCCTCATACATCATTCCTGCCATCCCAGGTATCAGCCTGGTGAATCTTGGCTGGGCTCCTTCCATGGCAAGAATATCCTTCCTCAGATAAGGCGACCAAAACTGCACACACTACTCAAGGTGTGGTCTCATCAAGGCCCTGCACAACTGCAGCAAGACATCCTTGTTCCTGTACTCAAACCCTCTCGCTACGAAGGCCAACATACCATTTGCCTTCTTAACCGCCTGCTGCACCTGCATGCTTACCTTCAGCGACTGGTGCACAAGGACACCCAGGTCTCGTTGCACTTCCCCTTCTACTCAAACCCTCTCGCTACGAAGGCCAACATACCATTTGCCTTCTTAACCGCCTGCTGCACCTGCATGCTTACCTTCAGCGACTGGTGCACAAGGACACCCAGGTCTCGTTGCACTTCCCCTTCTCCCAATCTATTGCCGTTCAGATGATAATCTGCCTTCCTGTTTTTGACACCAAAGTGGATAATCTCACATTTATCCACATTATATTGCATCTGCCATGCTTCTGCCCAATCACCCAACCTGCCCAAATCATCCTGTAGTTTCTCGGCATCCTCCTCACAGCACACACGCCCACCCAGCTTTGTGTCATCTGCAAATTTGGAGATATTACATCTAGTTCCCTTGTCTAGATCATTAATATATTTTGTGAACAGCTGGGGTCCAAGGACCGATGCCTGCGGTACCCCACTAGTCACTGCCTGCCACTCGGAAAAAGACCCGTTTATTCCAACTCTGCTTTCTATCTGCCAACCAGTTCTCTATCCAAGTCAATACCTTGCCCCCCAATCCCGTGTGCCTTAACTTTACACGCTAATCTCTTATGTGGGACCTTATCGAAAGCCTTCTGAAAGTCCAAATACACCACATCCACTGGTTCGCCCTTATCTATTTTACTAGTTACATCCTCAAAAAATTCCAGTAGATTAGTCAAGCACGATTTACCTTTTGTAAATCCATGTTGACTTTGTTCGATCCTGTCACTGTTTTCCAAATGCTCTGCTATTACATCCTTTATAATGGACTCTAGCATTTTCCCCACTACTGATGTCAGGCTTACCGGTCTGTAATTCCCCATTTTCTCTCTACCACCTTTTTTGAATAGTTGGGTAACATTAGCTACCCTCCAATCACGGGTACTGTTCCAGATTCCATCGAAAACCCAGCAGCTTCTCCGCCATCTCCACTCCAGCTCAAACTGCTGCAACAAAAAGACCTACACAGGCGGCCAGGGACCGACTTCCGTCACCTGCAATAAAACTCTTCCCCAGAGCCGCTGACTAATGGCGGCAGCAGCACCCACAATTCCCCGCGCCCCAGAAACCACTCTATCCAACGCGCTGATTTCCCCGCTGAGAGTGTGCATGCTCCCCGGGGCCGTGGGCCATTCTGGGAGCCTGGCTCCTGTCCTTTGTCCCAAGTCGGACTTGGTGGAACCGGCTGAAGAAACCGGGAAGCGGCGGCTCGGACGGGGGAGGCGCTGCACCCTGGGTTTCCTGGTGCCGGGGCCCTGGCCGCACGTCCACCGGGCCCGGCCGCTCTGAATCTGATTGAGTTTTTTGATGAGGTAACAGAGGGGGTTGATGAGGGCAATGCGGTTAACATGGATTTCCAAAAGGCGTTCGACAGCGTGTAAAGTTAAGGCACATGGGATTGGGGGCAAGGTATTGACTTGGATAGAGAACTGGTTGGCAGAGAGAAAGCCAAGAGTTGAGCACGTAATCTAGGCTGACACAAAGAGTTGGAATAAACGGGTCTTTTTCCGAGTGGCAGGCAGTGGCTAGTGGGGTACCGCAGGGATCAGTCCTGGGACCCCAGCTATTCACAATATATATTAATGATCTGGACGAGGGAACTAGATGTAATATCTCCAAGTTTGCAGATGACACAAAGCTGGGTGGGCGTGTGTGCTGTGAGGAGGATGCCGAGAAACTCCAGTATGATTTGGACAGGTAGGGTGATTGGGCAGAAGCATGGCAGATGCGATATAACGTGGATAAATGTGAGGTTATCCACTTTGGTGTCAAAAACAGGAAGGCAGCTGAAGGCACGGCCACCAAAGGTTGAGCGATTAAAATCAGGGATGCTCAAGAGGGCAGAATTAGAGGAGCGCAGATATCTCAGGGGGGTTGTGGGGCTGGAGGAGATTACAGAGATAGGGAGGGGTGAGGCCATGGAGGGGATTTCAAAACAAGGATGAGAATTTTGAAATCAAGGCGCTGCTTAACCAGGAGCCAATATAGGTCAGCGAGCACAGGTGTGATGGGTGAACGGGCCTTGGTGCGAGTTAGGACACGGGCAGCCGAGTTTTGGATGACCTCAAGTTTACGTAGGGTAGAACGTGGGAGGCCAGCCCGGAGTGTGTTGGAAGAGTCAAGTCTAGAGGTAACAAAGGCATGGATGAGGGTTCCAGCAGCGGATGAGCTGAGGCAGGGGCGGAGACGGGCGATGTTACGCAGGTGGAAGTAGGCAGTCTCTGGGGATAGGTTATCGACCAATATTTACTACAAGCCCACTGACTCCCACAGCTACCTGGACTACACTTCCTCCCACCCCGCTTCCTGTAAGGACTCTATTCCATTCTCCCAGTTTCTCCGCCTCCGCCGTATCTGCTCTGACGATGCCACCTTCCACACCAGTGCTTCAGACATGTCTTCCTTTTTCCGCAACCGAGGATTCCCCTCTACCGTGGTTGACACCGCCCTCGACCGTGTCAGTTCTATCTCCCGCACCTCTGCCCTCACCCCTGCCCCTCCCTCCCGGAACCACGATAGGGTTCCCCTTGTCCTCACCTTTCACCCCACCAGCCTCCACATTCAACGGATCATCCTCCGGCATTTCCGCTACCTCCAAAGTGATCCCACCACCAAACGTATCTTCCCCTCCCCTCCCCTTTCAGCATTCCGCAGGGACCGCTCTCTCCGAGACACCCTAGTCCACTCCTCTATCACCCCAAACAGCCCTTCCCCTTCGCCTGGCACCTTCCCGTGCAAGCGGAGGAGATGTAACACCTGCCCCTATACCTCCCCCCTCCCCACTGTCCAGGGCCCCAAACACCCCTTCCAGGTGAAACAGCGATTTACTTGTACTTCTCGCAATCTAGTATACTGTATTCGCTGCTCACGATGCGGTCTCCTCTACATTGGGGAGACCAAACGCAGATTGGGTGACCGCTTTGCGGAACACCTCCGTTCAGTCCGTAAGGGTGACCCCGAGCTTCCGGTCGCCTGTCATTTCAATTCACCGCTCCATTCCCACTCGGACCTCACCGTCCTTGGCCTCTTGTACTGTTCCACGGAAGCTCAACGTAAACTCGAGGAACAGCACCTCATCTTCCGATTAGGCACTCTGCAGCCTTCCGGTCTCAATATTGAGTTCAACAATTTCAGATCATAACCTCGGCCCCTATTTCATTTTCACTTATATTTTTCCACTCCTTTCCTTTCCCCCCCCCCTTTCCTTTTGTTTCTCTCTCACACCTGGCAGCTATCTTTTACCCTGCCAGTACACTTTACACCTAATCACAGCCTATTACCATCTCGTCTAGCTTCTAATCTCTTTTACTTCTTTTGGTTCTTTTATTCTTTTGTCCGATCGCAGCCCTGCCTTCGATCTAGTTCCTTTTCTCTCCAGTTTTGAAGAAGGGTCAAACCCGAAACGTCAACTCAAATTTCTCTCCACGGATGTTGCCTGACTTGCTGAGTTTTTCCAGCATTTTCTGTTGTTATTTCGGATTTCCAACATCTGCAGTATTTTGCTATCGTACTAGTCTTTGTTATAATGTGGATATGCGGTCGGAAGCTCATTTCAGGGTCAAATATGACACCAAGGTTGTGAACAGTGTGGTTCAGCCTCAGACAGATGTTAGGGAGAGGGATGGAGTCAGTGGCTAGGGAACGGAGTTTGGGGTGGGGACTGAAAACAATGGCTTCGGTCTTCCAAATATTTAATTGGAGAAAATTTTTGCTCATCCAGAACATATCAAGAAAAGCAGTGGTCCTAGAACCGATCCCTGGGGAACGGCACTGTGTACCTTCCTCCAGTCTGAAAAACAACCGTTCACCACTACTCTCTGTTTCCTGTCACTAGGCCAATTTCATATCCATGCTGCCACTGTCCCTTTTAGTAATGGGCTTGCCAGAAAAGTTGAAGCCCATGGCTGTGGCACTTTATCAAATGCCTTTTGGAAGTCCATGTACACCACATCATATAAACATAGAAGATAGGAGCAGGAGTAGGCCATTGGGCCCCTTGAGCCTGCTCCGGCACTCAATGAGGTCATGGCTGATCATCCAAACTCAGTACCCTGTCCCTGCTTTTTCCCCATATTCCTTGATCCCTTTAGCCTTAAGAAATATATCTAACTCCTTCTTGAATATATTTAATGAATTGGCCTCAACTGCTTTGTGTGGTATAGAATTCCACAGGTTCACCACTCTCTGGGTGAAGAAATTCCTCCTCATCTCTGTCCTAAATGGCTTACCCCTTACCCTTAGACTGTGACCCCTGGTTCTGGACTCCCCGACCATCGGGAACATCCTTCCTGCATCTAGTCTGTCCAGTCCTGTCCTGTCAGAATTTTATAAGTTTCAATGAGATCCCCTCTCATTCTTCTAAACTCCAGCGAGTACAAGCCCAATCGACCCAATCTCTCCTCATACGTCATTCCTGCCATCCCAGGTATCAGACTGGCGAATCTTCGCTGAACTCCCTCCATGGCAAGAACATCCTTCCTCAGATAAGGTGACCAAAACTGCACACAATACTCAAGATGTGGTCTCACCAAGGCCCTGTACAACTGCAGCAAGACATCCTTGTTCCTGTACTCAAACCCTCTCGCTCCGAAGGCCAACATGCCATTTGCCTTCTTAGCCGCCTGCTGCACCTGCATGGTTACCTTCAGCGACTGGTGCACAAGGACACCCAGGTCTCGTTGCACTTCCCCTTCTCCCAATCTATTGCCATTCAGATAATAATCTGCCTTCCTGTTTTTGCCACCAAAGTGAATAACCTCGCAATTCTCTTTGTCCTTATTTCCTTTTTCACTTCCCCTCTGAACTTTCTGTATTCAGCCTGGTTCTCACTTGTATTCTCAACCTGACATCTGTCATAAGCCCCCTTTTTTCTGGTTTCTTGCTCTCTATCTCTTTTGTCATCCAGGGAGCCCTGACTTTAGTTGCCCTACCTTTCCCCCTCGTGGGAATGTACCTCGATTGTACCCGAATCATCTCATCTTTAAAGGCAGCCCATTGTTCGATTTACAGTTTTGCCTGACAATCTTTGATTCCAATTTACCCGGGCCAACTCTGTTCTCATCCCACTGAAATTGGCCCTCCTCCAGTTAAGTATTTTGACTCTAGATTGCTCCCTGTCCTTTTCCAGAGCTAACCTAAACCTTATGATATTATGATCACTCTTCCCTAAATGTTCCCCTACTGAAACTTGATTCACCTGACGTACCTCATTCCCCAGAACCAGATCCAGCAATGCCTCCTTCCTCGTTGGGCCGGAAACGTACTGATCAAGAAAGTTCTCCTGAACACACTTCAGAAATTCTTCCTACTGTCTGCCCTTTACACTCTTACTATCCCAGTCTATATTAGGATAATTGAAGTCCCCCATTATCACTACTCTATTGTTCTTGCATCTCTCTGTAATTTCCCTGCAAATGTGCTCCTCCATATTGTCCCCACTAGTCGGTAGCCTATAGAATACACCTAGTAGTGTAATGGCACCTCTATTGTTTCTTAACTCAAACCAAATAGATTCTGTCCTTGATCTCTCCAGGACATCCTCTCTCTCCAGCACTGTAATATTCTCCTTCTTCCTAGGCAGTCCCTCGGAACCGAGGATGACTTGCTTCCACATTAAAAATGAGTTCTCAGGTGACTGATCAGTCCAATGCGGGACTTACAGTCTCTGTCACAGGTGGGGCAGACGGTGGTTGAAGGGGCGGGTGGGTGGGGTGCTTGGGTTGACATGCACTGCCTGCGCTTGGCTTCCGCTTGCTCCCGGTGAAGAGACTCGGTGTTTGGCGCCTTCCCGGATGCTTCTCCTCCACTTTGCGCGGTCTTGGGCCAGGGATTCCCAGGTGTCGGTGGGGATGTTGCACCTTTTCAAGGAGGCTTTTTCAAGGAGCACTGTAATGTACTCCTTTAATCAATACTGCCACACCACCACAACCTTTCTCTCCTTCCCTATCTTTCCTGAACACCTGATATCCAGGAATATTTAGTACCCAATCCTGCCCTTTTTTGAGCCAGGTCTCCGTTATCACCACATCACATTCCCATTTGGCTATTAGTGCCTGCAGCTCACCAACCTTACTTACCACACTTTGTGCATTTAAATACATGCACTGTAAAATTCTTGTATTGTAGGAATTGTCAAATTCCTAACGAAAGTACTGAGATCGAGACTATCAGCTAACCAAATGAGGTTTAATGCAAACTGGTAAAAGTTACAAACAAAAACGCAGGAGAAACTCTAAACAGGTCTGTACTCAAACTGGTTCCACGAGGACTGAGAGAGAACACCTCCCCCCTCTGACGTCATGACGTTTCCCGCCATTGGGAATGTCACGTGACCTGCGTGATGACGTCATCGCGCTGGATCGACATTTTACCGAACCCGCGCTATTTATACTAAGCAAACAATTAAAGGTAACGAACCCCTGTTAAAGGCAATTATATACATTACTGCAAGAGTCTCTTGGTGGCTCTGCCAAATACGTCCCCCCAGAATTGTCTTTAATAACAAAAGTCAATCAAAGAGGAGGTCAGACAAGCCTGTTTGAACGACTCCTAAATTCCCGGAATCGCCGATCACCATTGTGGCCATGGGGCATACCTCAGGTGCAGTCTTCTTGACATGCAGTTGTCGCGTCGTTGCCTTGGGTGCGAAACTGCAAGGCGGATGGCAGCATCTGGCTTTCGCGCCAAACCGAGCATGGTAACAGCAGAAGCCGGTTGGTGGAGGTGTCGAGGCAGGGCCCTTTGGGGTGGGGCGGCTCACGATGGCGCAGTGTTGCTGCATGACCGCGTATATTTTATCTGCCTCTTCGGCGAGCGCTATACAATCCGCGGTGTCCGATCTGGCAAGTGCTGCCTGCACCTGTTCAGGCAGTTGGCTGAGAAACAGTTCGCGGAACAGGAAACATTGAGGTTCAGACCCCAGGAGTGTGAGCATCTGGGTCATCAACTCCGAAGGTTTGGAGTCCCCTAACCCAGGCAACGTGAGTAGGCGTCGTGCGCGCTCTGCCTTCGTGAGGCCGAATACCTGCATTAGCTGCGCCTTGATGGCGTCGTACTTGTTGGCGGCCGGGGGATTTTCCAGCAGGCTGATGATCCTCGACGCTGTCGAGTGCGGAGACCACGTAAAGATAACCGGTTTGATCCTGCACGATGTTGCGGAGCTCGAACTGAGCCTCCGCTTGCACGAACCAGGAGGCCGCCTGTTGTTCCCAAAACTGAGGGAGCTTCAAAGCCACTGCGTTGGCTTCCATTATGGCACTGCGTTTCGTTTCCTCCGCGAAGGTTCGGGGTCACCACTGTAGGAATTGTCAAATTCCTAACGAAAGTACTGAGATTGGGACTATCAGCTAACTAAATGAGGTTTAATGCAAACTGGTAAAAGTTACAAACAAAAAACGCAGGAGAAACTCTAAACAGGTCTGTACTCAAACTGGTTCCACGAGGACTGAGAGAGAACGCCTCCCCCCTCTGACGTCATCACGTTTCCCGCTGTTGGGAACGTCACGTGACCTGCGTGATGACGTCATCACGCTGGATTGACATTTTACCGAACCTGCGCTATTTATACTAAGCAAACAATTAAAGGTAACGAACCCCTGTTAAAGGCAATTATATACATTACTGCAAGAGTCTCTTGGTGGCTCTGCCACAGTATTCTCTTAGACTGACCCCACCTAATACCGTACTATTTCTTACTCTAGTGCTCTTTGTATCTCCCACTCTTTTGTGCACCATGTTTCTCCTGGCTAATGCTACATCCTGGTGCCCATCCCCCTGCTAAATTGGTTTAAACCCTCCCCAACAGCACCAGCAAACCCCCCAGCAAGGATATTGGTCCCGGCTCTGTTGAGGTGTAACCCGTCTGACCTGTACAGGTTCCACCTCCCTCAGAACCGGTCCCAATGTCCCAGGAATCTAAATCCCTCCCTCCTGCACCATCTCTCCAGCCATGCATTCATCTGCTCTATCCTCCTGTTTCTATCCTCACTCGCGCGTGGCACCGGGAGTAATCCGGAGATTACTACTGTAATGTATGTACCTTTAAGGGGGAGAACTACTTTTTACAGCTCCAGTATCCTGTAGTACTGGCAGTGACCACACCTGTATGTAAACACTGAGTAGTGATCTGTACAGTCAGTTACAGTTTGAACCCTCATTCAGTAAACACCTGTTGATCGTTCCCTGCAGTCTTTTGTCTGATTATTGAAGGACACAACATTAAGATACACGGATCTAACATTGGCGACGAGGCAGATTTGAACCTACCTGCAACTCTGCATCACCTCCCAGGGATTCGCTCCTCGAGAACAGTGGAAGGAGTTCGAGTCCAGAAGCACGGGCGTCGACCACGGGCAACCGCCCAGTCATCCAGCGGAGATTTGAGCATCGCAGGGGAGGCTGTCGAGAGCCAGGCTTGGCTTTCCAGTCACAGTGGTCCAGCGAAACGGGCTGGCAACAGGTACTGCGCAGACCCTTCCTGGACAGCGGCGGCTAGAGCCGACCGAGCGGCACAGAAAAAGGCCGAGCAGCGTCGATGAGGGAGAGAGGGCAGAGCGCACAGGGCGCAGCCGGTGTTCAGGACCGAGCGGCGTCAATGGAGAGAGAGACGAGAGAGAGCAGAGCGCAGCCGGTGTTCAAGGGCCAAGCAGCGTCAACGGGGGAGAGAGGCGCGCAGGAAAAGGTGAGGTGCTGCCATTGCCACGAGGACCACAGAGAGCGGCATTGGCAGCAGCGCAGGAGCAGCGCACGAAACCGACAGGGCGTCGCCATTTGCCACGAGGACCGCTGAGAGCGGCGTTGGCAGCAGCGCGGGAGAAAGGAAAGCGCGGGAGACGCCATTTTAAGCCACAGCGGGGAAGAAAGGAAAGCGCGGGAGACGCCATTTTAAGCCAGTCTAACCACACCCAAAAATGCCGAAGAGTGGCAGTATCACAGCGTTCGACAATGAAGTCGAAGATTGGACGACATATGTCGAACGCATAGAAGTATACTGCAAGGCGAATGAAGTGCCAGATGACAAGAAAGCGCTGGTATTGTTGAATTCAATGGGTGCAAAAACGTATGGCTGACAACGAAACCTAGTAACCCCAGAGAAGCCAGTTGAAAAGGATTTTGAAAACATAGTGTCAATCCTACAGGACCACTTAAACCCCACACCGCTGCTGATAGCAGAAAGATTTAAGTTTCACAAAAGGAACCAGCATAAAGATGAAAGTAATGCTGAGTATTTAACGGAACTGCGCAAGCTATCGAAACACTGCCAGTTTGGAACGGGACTAGCAGATACTTTAAGGGACAAGTTTGTGTGTGGGCTTCAAAGTGAAGAAACCCAGAAATGGCTTCTATCATAAAAGGATCTTACGCTGGACAAGGCTTTCAGCATGGCAGTATCACACGAAGCAGCAGCACGGGGCACTGCAGAGATACAATGGAGACCGCAAGAATATGGCACAAATGAAATGTCATACGGAACAGTGAAGTGCTATCGCTGCGGCAGAACAACACACGACCATAATGATTGCTGGTTCAAGGACAAAGTGTGCAGACAGTGTGGAAAAGTAGGACACATAGCAAGAGTCTGCAGGTCGGGAAAGAAAACCAGCAGCAAGAAATCTCCACAGGAGAAGTACAAGAAGGTACATAAGGTGATGGAGAGTAGTTCAGACGAACAGAAGAGTGATACAGACTCCGGAAGCAAGGAGCTGGGTTGTCTGAAATTACATAATGTGATCAAAATGGAGGATCACCAAACTATCTGGGTCATGCTCAAGATAGCAGGAGTCCAAGTGAAAATGGAATTGGACACAGGATCAGCCCTAACAGTCATAAACCGAAGGGACTACAAGCGGCTATTCTCACATATACCCTTGAGAGATACAAAGATTGTCTTGAAGATGTACACGGGGCAAAAAGTCTACCCCAAAGGAAAAATAAGGGTGAACGTTATATATAACGGCAAGGAAACACCAAAAATGGACCTATATGTATTGCCAGATGGAGGACCACCACTACTAGGATGTGAATGGATCTGAAAGATACAGCTAAATTGGCATTCCATACAAGCACTGACTGTAGATGCCAAAAAGGATAATGACGTCACACCTTGGACGACTGTCAAAAATGCTAACTGACGCACAAGAAGTGTTCCAGCAGGGACTCGGAACACTAAAAGGCATAACAGCGACGATCAAAATAGAGGAAAATGCAAGCCCAAAGTTTTTTAAGGCCAGACCGGTACCTTATGCGATCCGCCCAGCCGTCGAAGCAGAGCTGGAAGGTTTGGAACATTCAGGAGTACTGTCCAAAGTGGACTGGAGTGAGTGGGCTACACCCATCGTTCCTGTAATGAAGAGGTCGTTGAGTAATACGCCTGGGGAACCAAAGAAGGTTCGCATCTGTGGGGACTTTAAGGTGACAGTGAACCCAGTCCTTCACACTGTACAATATCCGCTTCCACGGATTGAAGATATTTTCGCCTCGCTATCTGGAGGGAAATGCTTCACTAAGATTGATCTGGCCCAGGCGTACCTGCAAATGGAGGTAGAAGAAGCCTCAAAACAGTACCTCACGATCAACACTCATAAAGGTCTCTACCAATACAACCGGCTGGTGTTCGGGGTAGCATCAGCTCCGGCTATTTGGCAAAGGGCAATGGAACAAGTCCTGCAAGGGATTCCAGGGACCCAGTGTTATTTGGACGACATCCTGTGGCCACAGGCGAAAATGACAGTGATCACCTCGCCAACCTGGAGCAGGTGCTCACTAGATTGAAGGAATGTGGGCTCCGAGCTAATCGCCACAAATGCAAGTTTTTCCAGAAGCAGATCTCGTATTGTGGCCACGTTATTGATAAAGAGGGGTTACATAAGTCCCCTGAAAAGATTGAGGCAGTAGTTAAGGCTCCAGCACCGGAAAATGTGTCACAACTGAGGTCGTTCCTCAGGCTGGTGAACTACTACCGTAAGTTCTTGCCGAATTTGTCTACCGTACTACACCCACTGAACACCCTACTGCAAACGGGGGTACCATGGAAGTGGAGTGATGAATGTAAACGAGCTTTCCAGAAGAGCAAAGCATTGATCACATCAAAAGAGGTGTTGGCTCATTTCAACCCAGCACTACCAATTCGGTTGGCGTGTGATGCATCACCCTATGGCATTGGAGCGGTGCTGTCGCACAAACTCCCGGATGGCTCGGAGAGGCCAGTAGCCTTTGCGTCTCAGTCACTAACCTCAGCCGAGCGTAACTACGCCCAGATTGACAGGGAGGCCCTCAGCCTAGTGTGGGGAGTGAAAAAGTTCAATCACTATCTGCACGGGCAGAAGTTCACCTTGCTGACTGACCACCAACCACTTGTCTCCATCTTTAATCCAAAGAAGGGCGTTCCGGTGATGACTGCGCAACAGCTACAAAGATGGTCCCTTTTTCTAGGGGCGCACCAATATGAAATCGAGTATAAGGGCACGAAACAGCATGGAAACGCTGATGGGCTATCACGCCTGCCACTGCCTACTGCGGAGGAAGCACCAGCAGTGGATCCTGTCGAAATATTTCATTCGACTATAATTGAATGCTTGCCAGTAACTAACGCTGGTATAGAGAAGGAGACCCGAAATGACCCGACACTGTCTCGGGTATATGATTTGACGGTGAAGGGATGGCCAGCACATGGTGACTCACTGTTGCCAGCATTCTCATCCAGAAGAGAACAGCTGTCAGTATGCCAGGGGACCTTGATGTGTCGATCCTGAGTGGTAATTCCACCCAAGTTAAGGGAGAGAGTGCTCAATGAGCTTCACGAAGGTCATCTGGGAGGGGTGAAAATGAAAAGCCTTGCTAGGGCTTATGTGTGGTGGCCGGGGATCGATCAGCAAATCGAGGACCTGACAAAGAGCTGCTCAGGATGCCAGAAGGTCCAAAATGCACCACCACATGCGTGCAAAGTTAAAGCACTTGGGATTGGGGGCAAGGTACTGACTTGGATAGGGAACTGGTTGGCAGACAGGAAGCAAAGAGTTGGAATAAACGGGTCTTTTTCCGAGTGGCAGGCAGTGGCTAGTGGGGTACCGCAGGGATCAGTCCTGGGACCCCAGCTATTCACAATATATATAAATGATCTAGACAAGGGAACTAGATGTAATATCTCCAAGTTTGCAGACGACACAAAGCTGGGTGGGCATGTGTGCTGTGAGGAGGATGCCGAGAAACTCCAGTATGATTTTGACAGGTTGGGTGATTGGGCAGAAGCATGGCAGATGCAGTATAATGTGGATAAATGTGAGGTTATCCACTTTGGTGTCAAAAACAGGAAGGCAGATTATCATCTGAACGGCAATAGATTGGGAGAAGGGGAAGTGCAACGAGACCTGGGTGTCCTTGTGCACCAGTCGCTGAAGGTAAGCATGCAGGTGCAGCAGGTGGTTAAGAAGGCAAATGGTAAGTTGGCCTTCATAGCGAGAGGGTTCGAGTACAGGAACAAGGATGTCTTGCTGCAGTTGTACAGGGCCTTGGTGAGACCGCACCTTGAGTATTGTGTGCAGTTTTGGTCGGCTTATCTGAGGAAGGATGTTCTTGCCATGGAGGGAGTGTAGCGAAGATTCACCAGACTGATATCTAGGATGGCAGGAATGACGTATGAGAAGAGATTGGGTCAATTGGGCTTATACTCACTGGAGTTTAGAAGAATGAGAGGGGATCTCATTGAAACTTATAAAATTCTAACAGGACTAGACAGACTAGATGTAGGAAGGATGTTCCCGATGGTCGGGGAGTCCAGAACCAGGGGTCACAGTCTAAGGATAAGGGGTAAGCCATTTAGGACAGAGATGAGGAGGAATTTCTTCACCCAGAGAGTGGTGAGCCTGTGGCATTCTCTACCACAGAAGGCAGTGGAGGCCAATTCATTAAATATATTCAAGAAGGAGTTAGATATATTTCTTAAGGCTAAAGGGATCAAGGGATATGGGGAGAAGGCAGGGACAGGGTACTGAATTTGGATGATCAGCCATGATCTCATTGAAGGGCGGAGCAGGCTCGAGGGACCGAATGGCCTACTCCTGCTCCTATCTTCTATGTTTTTGTCCTATGAATGTGCCTCCTTATTGTTGCTTCTGCATGCTAACTTCTGAACGTGAGCATGTAGGTACAGCAAGTAATTAGAAAGGCAAATGGAATTGCCTTTATTGTAAGGGGTATGGAGTATAAAAGTAGGGAAGTTTTGATGCAACTTTACAGGGCGCTGGTGAGACCACACCTGGAGTACTGCGTACAGTTTTGGTCTCCTTATTTAAGGAAGGATATACTTACATTGGCTGCAGTGCAGAGAAACATAGAAAAATAGGAGCAGGAGTCGGCCATTCGGCCCTTCGAGCCTGCTCCGCCATTCAATATGATCATGGCTGTTCCTCTATCTCAATACC
This sequence comes from Somniosus microcephalus, assembly GCF_052327205.1. NCBI lineage: Eukaryota > Metazoa > Chordata > Chondrichthyes > Squaliformes > Somniosidae > Somniosus > Somniosus microcephalus. Next base: position 9,749,097 of record NW_028225179.1, read on the forward strand.
ATATTCCCGCTCTCTCCCCATACCCCTTGATGCCTTTTGTGTCTAGAAATCTATCCATTTCCTTCTTAAATATATTCAGTGACTTGGCCTCCACAGCCTTCTGTGGTAGAGAATTCCACAGGTTCACCACCCTCCGAGTGAAGAAATTTCTCCTCATCTCAGTCCTAAATGTCCTACCCTGTATCCTGAGACTGTGACCCCTCGTTCTAGCCCCCCCCCCCCGCCCCAGCCAGGGGAAACATCCTCCCTGCATCCAGTCTGTCTAGCCCGGTCAGAATTTTATACGTTTCAATGAGATCCCCTCTCATTCTTCTAAACTTTAGTGAATACAAGCCTAGTCGACCCAATCTCTCCTCATGTGACAGTCCTGCCATCCCAGGAATCAGTCTGGTGAACCTTCGCTGCACTCCCTCTATGGCAAGTATATCCTTTCTTAGGTAAGGAGACCAAAACTGCACACAGTACTCTAGGTGTGGTCTCACCAAGGCCCTGTATAACTGTAGTAAGACATCCTTGCTCCTGTACTCAAATCCTCTTACAATGAAGGTCAACATACCATTTGCCTTTCTAACTGCTTGCTGCACCTGCATGTTTGCTTTCAGTGACTGGTGTACAAGGACACCCAGGTCCCTTTGTACATCAACATTTCCCAATCTATCACCATTTAAATAATACACTGCCTTTCTGTTTTTCCTACTGAAGTGGATAACTTCACATTTATCCACATTATACTGCATCTGCCATGAATTTCCCACTCACTCAACTTGTCTTAATCGCCTTGAAGCCTCTTTGCATCCTCCTCACAACTCACAAACCCACCTAGTTTCGTGTCATCAGTGAACTTGGAAATATTACATTTGGTTCCCTCATCCAAATCATTGATATATATTGTGAATAGCTGGGGCCCAAGCACTGATCCCTGCGGTACCCCACTAGTCACCGCCTGCCACCCTGAAAAAGACCCATTTATTCCTACTCTGTTTCCTGTCTGTCAACCAATTTTCAATCCATGCCAGTATATTACCCCCAATCCCATTGCCTTAATTTTGCACACTAACCTCTTATGTGGGACTTTATAAAAGGCCTTCTGAAAATCCAAATACACCACATCCACCAGTTCTCCCTTATCTATTCTGCCAGTTACATCCTCAAAAGGCTCCAGTAGGTTTCTCTAACACGATTTCCCTTTCATAAATCTGTGTTGACTTTGTCTAATCTCATTGATATTTTCTAAGTGTCCTGTTATCACATCCTTTATAATAGACTCTTTAGCATTTTCCCTACTACTGATGGTAGGCTAACCAACTTGTGCAGCAGCTGGGGCCTGAAAATCAGTTTCAGGGGGGCATGAGGCAACATTCTCCCTCTTACCCCTTTCTACACTCCTTTTACAGGGTTTTAGAAGTGGAGCATTTACAGACAGGAAGCTCAGACCAAACATCACGTCAGGGTCAGACAGAGTCGCTCGATTCATCAGGACCTGAATATCATCGGCCTTTGTACATGGAAGGAGAGAGCAGCGATCGCAGTGCAGACAAACTGCACACGTGTTCCGTGTGTGGACTCGGTTTCAGCCAATCGCTTGACCTGGCGAGACACATGCACCGTCACACCGGGGAGAAACCGGGAAAAGGTGGGGATGGTGGGAATGGAGTCAGTTCCCCGTCAACGTCAGAAGCTCATCCGCACAGTCACCCCGGGCACAGTCCGTTCACCTGCTCTGTGTTTGGGAAGGAATTCACTCGCACATCCCACCTGCTGAGACACCAGCTTGTCCTCACTGATGAGAGGCCGTTTCAATGTTCTGACTGTGGGAAGAGGTTTAAAAGCTCCACAAATCTGACAACACACCAGCAGTCTCACACTGGAGAGAGACTGTTCATCTGCTCTGTGTGTGGGAAGGGTTTCACTGTGTCATCCAACCTGCTGCAATATGAGCGAGTTCACACTGGAGAGGGGCCTTTCTCCTGCTGTGAGTGTGGGAAACATTTCACTCAGTCATCCACCCTGCAAACACAGCAGCGAGTTCACACTGGGGCGAGGCTGTTCACCTGCACCATGTGTGGGAAGCGATTCACACAGTTATTCGACCTGCAGGCACACCACCAAGTTCACACTGATGAGAGGCCATTTAAATGTTCCGACTGTGGGAAGAGCTTTAAATACACTGGGGACCTGAAGCAACACCAGCTTGCTCACACTGATGAGAGGCCGTTTAAATGTTCTGACTGTGGGAAGAGCTTTAAAAGCTCCGGAGACCTGAAGAAACACCAGCGAATTCACACTGATGAGAGAGCATTTCAGTGTTCCAACTGTGGGAAGAGTTTTAAATGCTCTGGGTCTCTGACCAGACACCAGCTTGTTCACACTGATGAGAGACCCTTTAAATGTTCTGACTGTGGGAAGAGCTTTATAAGCCCCAGGGTTCTGACCACACACCAGCGAGTTCACACTGGGGAGAGGCCGTTCACCTGCTCCGTGTGTGGAAAGAGATTCACTGATCCATCCAACCTGCTGAGACACCAGCTTGTTCATACTGATGAGAGAGCATTTCAATGTTCTGATTGTGGGAAGAGCTTTAAAAGCTCCGGGGATCTGAAGGAACACCAGCTTGTTCACACCGATGAGATACCCTTTAAATGTTCTGACTGTGGGAAGAGCTTTAAAAGCCCCGGGGTTCTGACCAGACACCAGTGAGTTCACACTGGGGAGAGACCATTTCCCTGCTCTGTGTGTGGAAAGGGATTCACTGATACATCTACCTTGCTGGGACACCAGCTTGTTCACACTGATGAGAGAGCCTTTAAATGTTCTGTCTGTCAAAAGAGCTTTAAATGCACCGGGGACCTGAAGCAACACCAGCTTGTTCACACTGAGGCGAGAGCGTTTACATGCTCTGTCTGTGGGAAGAGCTTTAAAAATTCCAATCATCTGCAGAGACACCAGCTTGTCCACACTGATGAGAGACCCTTTAAATGTTCTGTCTGTCAGAAGAGCTTTAAATGCTCTGGGGACCTGACCAGACACCAGCTTGTTCACATTGATGAGAGAGTGTTTACCTGTTCTGACTGTGGGAAGAGCTTTAAATACTCCAATGACCTGCTGAGACACCAGCGAGTTCACACTGTTCTGTAGCACAGGGCCCTGTAGACAGCTGGGGTGACATGAACGTGGAATGGAGAATGTTTTATAAATTCCTGTACTATTGTTTAATCTTTCAAACTGTTGTGCTGATGATTCCCTTGATTTGACTGTTAATGTTATTTTTTCCCCTTATCACAGGCAATTGCCTATTAAAAGTCAACCATGTGCCCCCTTTTTAAAGGGGCACAACCAATAAAACCTGTAACATAACTTTTTTTTTAAAGGAAACTTAAATTAAATTAAAATTCTATTTTTGGGGGTGATGATGCACGCCAGTCCCTCCGGTACCCACCGGTCGTGGAAGGCCTCGAGCACGCCGGTGGACTGTTCATGTTATCACATAGAATAGGTCGACAAGTAAAGGCACAACGTCTGGGTGTGAATCTAATAATAACCTCACGGACCGTATAGGTGTGATACCCAGATGGGCTTGTGGTTATGGTCTGGTCACAGATGGACTAAATCCCCTTTACTCACCTCTACAACAGGTGATGGAGATTCACAATCTGCACAGGGTGGGGAAGGAACCTCGGAACAGGACGAGGCCATTCAGCCCCTCGAGCCTATTCCGCCATTCAATCAGATCACGACTAATCCGTATCTCACTCCATCTACCCGCCTTGTGTGGAAATATAGAATATCATACATATAGTTTTGTGTCAGTCTTGCAAAGTATGATGGGATAGTTGACATGGGTTAAAAGTTTAAGTATTGGTTTAGTTGATGCAAGACTGTTGGAACACGGCCAGAACTGAATGTGCTAGGTACCAAAACCGCTCCCAAGGTGCAGCCTGTAACTGAACAATGTAAGAGGAATAGGAGTAAGTCTGTGGTGACAGATGTCTTTGTGTATGTAGCAATGATTAACTATGTGTACGTACAGGAATGTGATAAGATGTTCTATCCATTGTTCTTGTGCATGAAACGGTTTGATGTATGATAATGATGTGTCAATCAGGAGTTGTTTACTTCATTGTATAAATATAGAGTCCAAACGAGTGTTATTTGGAGAAGTATCCCCAGCCCTTGACTGAGGTGCTCTCCCCTTGTACAAGTAAATCAAATACTATGTTATTCTGAACGATAGAAGTGGTGTCTAGAGTCTTACTCGGAGTCGAGATTTTGACAGTAAATTTGGAGGTTCCACCGAGATTGCCTGCTGCTGACTGGTGAGTAAACAGACAGGAACGTGCGACTTTCTTTTGCAAGGACGAACTCTATGGCCATAAATTAGTGACGATTTGTCACCAAGAGGAGTCCCTCCTTGCATAAAGTTTGGTCTCGTAGTCTGTTTGCCTCAGTGGCAGTACTGCAATCAGTTAAGACTCATGTTTCAGGGTTGAGTTGTCTTTGTTGTTGTTTCCCCTTTTAGAATCGGAATAGAGGAACTGAATACCGAAGAGCTAAAGCCCTGAATGGACCGTTTAGAATAACGAGAAAAGTAAAGGTACCTAGATAAGGATAAGAAAGCGCTATAGAAGTAAGACTGCAGCAGGTAAAGAGGGGAGAAAGAGAGAGAGCCCCTCAGCAGGGTTAAAATCCCTGAAAAGCCGGGGATAGGAAGTCCCGCGGTGGAACGTATCGTTTAGGAATTGATTGTTGTATTTTTACAAGGACTTGCATTAGCCCTGCATCTTTTTCCTCCGGTGAGATACCTTCCACGAGGGTTCGTGTCCCTCGCATTAAAGCATAAGGATTTGATTAATAAGACTAATAACGACTTGATCTGTAGGGGCATACAACGCAGATCAAGAAGTGTCATGGTTAATATTGCGGTTGTTTAATCTGTAATTGTTTGTTAAGTTGTTAAAAATGGGCACCAGTGCAAGTAAGTTACCCGAAAAAGGCACGCCGGCAGCCTTTATGTTTAAAAATTGTGGTCAGTCAGCTATTGAACACTTACAGAATTGGTCTAAATGGACCGCAAGCAAATCTAGACCCTTTCCCCCAGACGGCTCATTTAATCTAGAAAGAATTACATGCCTTGAGGAATGCTTGACGGATAGAGATCCAGGGAGAAAAGGAAAGAAGGAAGTAAATTGGTCCGCATTCAGTGACTGGAAAAGAGAGGCGGAGAAAAGGAGAGAATGTAGTGTAGAAGCAAGTAAAAGGGGAAAAGTGAAGTCGACACCGAAAACAAGAGATAGCCAGGTTCATCGCTTGATGATGATCCAAGGAAGGACAGGCGCGAGTGCGCCACTAGAAGCAGAAGATGAAGAAAATAGCGATGATGATTTCCTCCCGTATAGACCAATCTATCCGAGGCTCGAACCCCCACCAGCTTATGCGAAAGCTCAGGAAAGAAGGGCTGCCGAAAGAGATGCAGCCAAAGGAGCACATGCTCAGAAGAAATATACCCCTGTGCTGGATAGCGGGAGCACTCCTGCTGACTCTACCCGTAGCAAGGATAGGGAAAGGCAGAAGGAAGAAGCTCCCCCTGTTTTAAGGGAAACTGCTGACACCGGAGCCACTGGGGCCGCCATTCAGGGCCCTTTAAAATATTTTCCGAATCCAACTCCCAATGGAGACCCCCTCGCTGTCCATCGCCCATGGTCAGCCACTGAATTAAGGGCCATTATGGACGGCCTCCCAAACCCTGAAGTAGATCTAGAAAAGGCCATTGAACAATTAAAACTGTAGCTCTCTGTTACCAACCTAGCGTGCTGGATATGGAACTTTTATGTAAAGGATGGCTGAAGAAACCCCAGTTTAAATCACTTGAGGAACATTTTAAGGGGTTTTCTGAACACCGAGAAGGAAACGATCCTAGTCCAGCCACTAGACCCACAGACGGTATGTGGGATGACCTATTTACAGATCTGCACCTTGCATTCCCTAAAAAGACGAATTGGTCTAAGATAATGGAAACCACCCAGAAGAAAGATGAGGATGTTGAGGATTATATAGAAAGAGTAGAACAACAGATGGACCAGTATTCTGGCCTGACCAAGGGCGAGTCCAAGGGCCCTCTTATCAGTACGCTGGTAAATGGGTTGAGACCGGAGCTCAAAGATCCATTAAAATTAGTTTGTCTTGGATGGAGGCAGAGAAAAATTGGGAGAACTCACTTCTATCTTGAAAGATTTACAAGAGAGAAATAGAGAACAAGCAGGCAAGAAAACTAACCCCATGTTTGTAAAAATGGAAAAAAGTCACCCTGACGTCTTCCCAGCCCCTATGGCAGCCCAACAATGGCAGGGCAGCTATCGAGGAACGAATAGAGGAGGTTTTAGAGGAAGACGAGGAAGGGGCAGGGGATATGGACGATCTAGAAACAACAATTGTTATAATTGCGGACAGTCTAGTCATTGGGCTATTCAATGCCCTGCGAAAAATAGTCAAACTCAAATGTTTTAGTACTGGACCCCCATCTGAGAATAAAGGCCCCAACTTTACCGTCCATAACCCTTTTTCCGACCAGCTGGAAGGATACTCGGCTAATGGTCAGGGATACAGACAAAACTACTGACTAACAGCAGACCCAAGCGCTCAAGAACACCAAATGCCCGTTGTCTCTTTGAATGGTCGAAGCGAACCTGAAATTAAAATGCAAATTGCAGGAAGGCCGATATCCTTTTTTGTGGATACCGGAGCAACCTTTTCAATGTTGGGAAAGGGATACTCTGAAGGAGTACCAGTTAGCGGGACACAAGTCCCTATTATAGGTGTGGCCGGTGTCTCTCAAAATCTGAAACAATCAACTCCATTACCAGTTAAGATAGAGCAATTTGAAGAAGGACACTCTTTTCTATTGTCAGAGGATGCCTCTATGAATCTATGTGGAAGGGATCTATTGTGCAAAATGAATGCCACAATTATTTGTTCCTCTTCGGGAGTGACGGTAGAAATTCCGGAAGATAGAGCCTGTATGTGCCCAGTAATGGAAATAAAACATCCCATTTTCTACGCTTGGGAAATTACCGACCCTAGTCTGAGCCCTGAACTTGCCTGTTTAGTGGACACATGGGAATGCGTTGCACCCTCCTTAGCGATCGATAAAGATCTACTACAATCGGGAAAGTGGCATACGAAGCTACACTGCACAGCCTATTATGATAAAACGGGACATGATGCTAGGATGGAAAAATTCTACCAGCCATTTTTAGACTTAAACTACCGCCTAACCATTCAAAAGATTTTTATTGGCCCAGAAGGCATTGCTGCCCTAGTTGATCTCTCCTCAGCTACAAGGTCACTCTACGAGGTTAAGAATGCTGACCCTCACTGTACTCTCGCAGTAGCTAGATCCCACCATCCTAAGGATCTAGGACCAATGGTAAAGCGCTTGAGCACTCTACCATCTACATATACTTGGTATAGAAGTGGTGCCTCACTCAACAAATTTGGTGGTGAGGGATTTTCCATCGAATTAAACCAGAAGATAATTTGTGAGGGCCTCTTAAAAAGGAGGGAAAAATCAAAAGAAGGAGTGTGGCTATGTCAAGCAGCTGAAATGCTTCTGAAACAAGTACCTGATGACTTATGGGCAAAGCATCCAAACGAAGTGGGAAAAATGTATACTGCACAACCTTATAAGGTTACACTTAATCCGGCTGCACCGTTACCTAAAAGATCACAGTACCCACTGTCAGACAAGGCAGAGAAGGGAATTCAACCAGTAATCGAGTCCTTGCTGAAGCAGGGGATTATAATCCCTACCAGAAGCCCATCCGTCCTGTGGAGAAGGCAAATACCGACAAGTGGAGATTGGTACAAGACTTAAGGGCAGTAAACAATAATAATAATTCAACTTTATTGTCATTGTACAATGCACAAGTACATGAACAACGAAATGTGATCTTGCAAGCTCCCATGAGTCCAGTACAAATAACATTAACATTAAACATAAATAGCACCGTCCTGGGAGAAGCAAAGCCGCTGCGTCTGTGCACGCCGCCATTCCATTTCCACCACTCCTCCTGTCCAACAATCTTCAGCCCAACGCCCGGGCCTGCTCACCAGCCGCCCCTCCCGGGGCTCCTTCCGTGACCTTCTGCACCTGGTCTTCCCTGGTGGTCACCCCTCCAGGTACTAACCAGGCCTGGCTCTGCTTAGCTTCCAAGCCTTGCCAGTGACCCTGTCCCTAGTCCCAGGAACAATGCCATCTTTCCCACTTATCCAGTGGTCCCAAACCCAATCATAATACTTACAAGTATCCCTGCAAATACTACCTACTATACGGTAATAGATTTATGTTCAGCGTTCTTTTCCATACCTATACACCCCGAGTCACAATTCCTCTTTGCCTTCACTTATAAGGGCCAGCAATATACTTGGACTCAACTCCCACAAGGATATACAGAAAGCCCTACAATTTTTTCCCAGTGTTTGAAGAAGGATCTAGATGATGTGCTTCTACCGGCTGGATCCACCTTGATCCAATATGTAGACGATTTATTGCTAGCCTCACCCTCCAAATCAGCCTGTGAAACGGACTCTGTGGCTCTTCTTAAAGCCCTGGCACAAAAAGGGCACAAAGTCTCAAGAACTAAACTACAGTTCGTTATGGAAAAAGTGAAATATCTAGGACATCAGCTAGAGCACAATACGAGACAGTTAACATCAGACAGAATAAAAGCCATTTGTAACATGCCGTTGCCCCAGACTAAGAGAGAAATGAAGCACTTTCTAGGAATGTCCGGCTATTGTAGACAATGGATATTGAATTACTCAGAAATGACCAGAACATTATTGGACATGAGTATGCCATCACTCCCCGAAAAATTAAACTGGACACCTAAGTTAACAGACGCCTTTGGCAAATTAAAACAAGCCATGATTTCGACCCCAGCATTGGGACTGCCAGATTATGCTAAGCCCTTCAATCTATTTGTGCATCACAAATCTGGTTTTGCTCAATCAGTCCTGACACAGTTGCATGGGGACAGGCAACGTCCGGTAGCCTTTTTTCGTACTCAGCTGGACCCGGTGGCAAGAGGATTACCTGGGTGCCTCCCAGCCTTGGCTGCGGCATATTATGCTGTCCAACAGGCACAAACTATCACCTTAGGACATCAAACCACCCTATTTGTCCCGCATTCTGTAGAGATCCTCCTTACTAAATGTGCAACGCAGCATCTTACATCAGCCAGGACCACGAAATATGAAGTCCAGTTATTATCAAATCCAAGATTAATAATCAAAAGATGCACCACTCTAAACCCAGCTACATTATTGCCGACAGAGGAAGAAGGAGACCCACATTCATGTGAAGAAGTTACGCAATTAGTTTCGAAACCTCGCATCGATCTGACCGATGTTCCCCTATCTAGCCCAGATTTGATTTTCTATGTTGACGGTTCAGCCCTCAGGGATTCTGAGGGACGCCCGAAATCAGCATATGCAGTAGTTACCCAGCACGAGACGATAGAAGCTTTTCAGCTCCCTAATTCTTTTTCTGCTCAACAGGCAGAATTGTTCGCTTTAACCAGAGCATGTATATTGGCCACAGACCAGTCTGTTAACATCTATACTGACTCCAGGTATGCCTTTGGAGTGGTTCACAATTATGGACAAATTTGGAAGATTCGCGGCTACCTGACTTCGTCAGGAACCCAGATTAAAAATGCACAAGAGGTGCAAAATCTTTTACTAGCTATTCAGAGACCTAAGCAGATGCAATTATTAAGTGCCAAGCACACACGGGGCATTTGGACGAGGTTGCACTTGGAAACGCTGCTGCAGATAGCGCTGCTAAGTCAGCAGCTATATCAAGCGCTGAACAGCAAGTTCCAGCCTTCCCTGTTAGGGAAAAGCCAGAGATACCGCAGACCCCGTCCTTAGATGATGTGCTGACCCATCAAGATAGGGCCAGCTCTGATGAAGTAAAGGAATGGGTTGTTAATCATTGCTTTAAAAACACTGACGGCTTATGGGTCCATCATGACGGCCGCATGGTGGCACCCAAATCATTACTATCACCAATTGCCCGATGTGTTCATAAATTCACCCATGTGGGCAAAGGGGGGATGGCAGACTATATCCTCAACACCTGGTATGCACCAGGAATCTCAAAATTGGCAAAACAAATTTGTGAAAATTGTATTATCTGCCAGACCATGAATGCGGGAAAAATAAAGAAGATACAGCCCGCATCCCATCCAAACCCCATGGGTCCTTTTGTACACTTGCAAATGGATTTTATTGAACTGCCTGTGTGTATGAGCTTTAAATATGTATTAGTTATTGTTGATATGTTTTCAAGATGGATTGAAGCCTTTCCTTGTAGAAAGAATGACGCCACCACTGTTGCTAAATGTTTATTGAAGGACATTGTACCTCGCTTTGGGATACCAACAAAACTGTCAAGTGACAATGGGTCCCATTTTACAGGGACAGTGATTAAGGAACTATGCAAAGCCTTACAGATTAACCAGCACCTTCATTGCAGTTATCATCCACAGTCGGCTGGACTAGTGGAAAGATACAACGGGATGCTGAAAAATAAACTTGCAAAGCTGTGTAAAGAAACTGGACTTAAATGGGTTGATTTGTTGCCCATAGCTTTAATGACAATGCGGTCTGCTACCAACAGAACTACAGGATTGTCGCCTTACGAGATCGTCATGGGAAGACCACAGAGATTGCCCTTTTTGGCACCTTTAACAGCTAAACAAATGGACATTCATAAAATGGAGGAAGATATGTTGAGTTATTGCATTGCACTAACCAAATGCATTTCTAGTTTCCATCAACAGGTGAAGGAAGCCCAGGTCGATCCCGCTGAAGGAAAGTGCCATACTTTCGAGCCAGGAGATAACGTCTACATAAAAATCCTTAAGCAAAAGAATAACCTTCAACCCAGATTTGAGGGACCATTCCAAGTACTCCTGACCACAAACACCGCTGTAAAAGTAAAGGAGCGACCAACATGGATACACGCGTCCCATTGTAAGAAGGCATCAGTTGGAGATGATACACTGCCAAGATGAACTGGATTTGGACTCTAATAAGACTGTTCCCTTTGTTAACGATAATTGAAACTGCCATATGGATTTACCCAGATCCCCTGAAGGGCAAACCATGCATAGAAGAATATGTACTTTTAAACAGTAATCTCTTTTATATTATATGCTATAATGAGACTATGAAGGTTCAGCTTCAGGATCACACTATGCAGGTACCCCCGTATCAACCCCTGAGTCTTAGGATTAGGCAGGGTAAGATAGTCGAAGAAGATCGTGGACAGAAGCTTGATAAGCTATGGGTTACATGCCCCGATACTGTGTCACCAAGTGAAAGAATTGCGAATGAAGGAGTTATCTGTAGTGGTAATCCAAAGGGTGGGCTGGCCCTGACGGCCAGGCCAATGTTTTGTAACAATCCAGTTACACAGCCCTTTATTTCAACATTAGCCACTCAGAAAAGAAAACTTAATAGGACAGATAAGAAACAGGGAAGAAGGCTGTTAAACAAGCATGGCTATACATGAGTTATTTGTATGCCAAAAGACAGAACCTTACTAAATGCTGGATATGCAGTCACATCCCTGTACATGCAGAGGGTGGAATACCCCTACGGCCCATTCCCTTTGGAATGGAGGAGATGGTAGGGTGGTTATTACAATCTAATACTACCTGGAACAATGAGGATGCCTCTGATACAGTGTCACAAAATAGTTTGAATCCAGATCAACTGGAAGATGAGTGGAAGGGAGCAGGATATAACCTCACAAAATTCAAAGGATGGTTTTATCCCCAATATGATAATCAAAGGAATCCAGAAAAATCATTAGTCACCTCAGGGGGAAAACTAAACAATGCAAAAGGAAAGGTCTGCCTGGTAAACAACGATGGGGCAGGATTGATGGTCGGATGGAGCGAGTGCAAATATAATTACACTTTGACCAAAACCACTACTAAACCACCAGGTGCAGTTGAATGGCCCTACTCAGGACAATGGAACCTATCCACAGTGCAAAATCTTACCAGCAAGAAATCCTGGGAGGGGGAGCAAGGAATAGGAATGATGCACCAGATATGGAACAAATTTGAAGCCTATAATAATACTTATTTTATCTGTGGGCATAGAGCATACCCTTGGCTACCACAAAATTGGACTCGTGATGATGGAAGAATATGAGAATATTGATGGAGATACTTTTGAAATGGAGTTTGCCAAGTTAGGACAGATAGAAATTCCATAGAGTTGTCCTTAAGAAGGACAAAAGGGGGGAATGTGGAAATATAGAATATCATACATATAGTTTTGTGTCAGTCTTGCAAAGTATGATGGGATAGTTGACATGGGTTAAAAGTTTAAGTATTGGTTTAGTTGATGCAAGACTGTTGGAACGCGGCCAGAACAGAATGTGCTAGGTACCAAAACCGCTCCCAAGGTGCAGCCTGTAACTGAACAATGTAAGAGGAATAGGAGTAAGTCTGTGGTGACAGATGTCTTTGTGTATGTAGCAATGATTAACTATGTGTACGTACAGGAATGTGATAAGATGTTCTATCCATTGTTCTTGTGCATGAAACGGTTTGATGTATGATAATGATGTGTCAATCAGGAGTTGTTTACTTCACTGTATAAATATAGAGTCCAAACGAGTGTTATTTGGAGAAGTATCCCCAGCCCTTGACTGAGGTGCTCTCCCCTTGTACAAGTAAATAAAATACTGTTATTCTGAACGATAGAAGTGGTGTCTAGAGTCTTACTCGGAGTCGAGATTTCGACACTTGGTTCCGTAAGCTTTAATACCCATAACCAACAAAAATCTATCAATGTCCATTTTGATATTTTCAGTTGAGGGAATACCAGCCTAGTCTGTGCAACCTGTCCTCATAATTTAACCCTTTCAGCTCCGGTATCATTCTGGTGAATCTGTGCTACGTCCCTCCAAGGCCAGTATATACTTCCTGAGGGGCGGTGCCCAGAACAGAACAGGAGGGCAGACTGACTGCGGCCTGCTAGACTGTTCAAGGTCAAAGCTTACACAACCTGGTGACAGTTGCGAAAGGTGAGACGTAAAAAAGGAAGCGATAAGGCGGCTGTTGAACTATTGGAAAAACACGGCTACATATTGATTGGACAAATCAAATTGGCCATGGTAGCCTGGAGGAGGAGTTCATAGAGTGCAGCATGGATGGTTTCCTAGAACAGTATGTAATGGAACCAACCAGGGAGCAGGCTATCTTGGATCTGGTACTGTGCAATGAGACAGAATTAATAAATGATCTCATAGTAAATGATCCTCTAGGAAAGAGTAATCATAGCATGGTTGAATTTCACATTCAGTTGGAGGGTGAGGAAGTTTTATCCAAAACCAGAGTCCTGATCTTAAACAAAGGCAATTATAATGGCATGAGGGCAGAGCTGGAAAAATAAATTAAAAGGTAAAGTTGAAATGCAGTGGCGGACATTTAAGGAGATATTTCATAACTCTCAACAAAAATATATTCCAGTGAGAAAGAAATATTTTAAGAGAAGGTGGCACCATCCGTGGCTAACTAAGGAAGTAAAGGTTAGTATCAAATTGAAAACGAAAGCATACAATGTTGCCAAGATTGGTGGGAGACCAGAGGATTGGGAAATTTTTAAAAACCAGCAAAGGATGACTAAAAATATTAGAGAGAGAAGATGAATTATGAGAGTAAGCTGGCAAGAAACATTAAAACAGAAAGTAAGAGCTTCTACAGGTATATAAAAAGGAAGAGAGTAGCTAAAGTAAATGTTGGTCCCTTAGAGGATGAGACTGGGGAATTAATAATGGGGAACGGGGAAATGGCAGAGGCTCTGAACAAATATTTTACATCTGTCTTCACTGTAGAAGACACTAACAACATCCCAATAATGGATAATCAAGGGGCCACAGGGAGTGGGGAACTAAACACAATCACTATCACTAAGGAAATAGTACTCAGTAAAATAATGGGACTAAAAGACAACACGTTCCCTGGACCAGATGGCCTGCATCCCAGGGTCTTAAAAGAAGTGGCTGCAGAGATAGTGGATGCATTGGTTGCAATATACCAAAATTCCCTGGACTCTGGAGAGGTCCCAGTGGATTGGAAAACCGCTAATGTAACAACCCTATTTAAGAAAGGAGGGAGACAGAAAGCAGGAAACTATAGACCAGTTAGCCTAACATCTGTTGTTGGGAAAATGCTGGAGTCCTTCATTAAGGAAGCAGTAGCAGGGCATTTAGAAAAACATACTGCAGTCAAACAGAGTCAGCATGGTTTTAGGAAAGGGAAATCATGTTTAACAAATTTGCTGGAGTTCTTTGAGGATGTAACAAGCAGGGTGGACAAGGGTGAGCCAGTGGATGTGGTGTATTTGGATTTCCAGAAGGCATTCAATAAGGTGCCACATAAAAGGTTACTGCATAAGATAAGAGCTCACGGAGTTGGGGGTAATATATTAGCACGGATAGAGAATTGGCTAACTAACAGAAAGCAGAGTGTCAGGATAAATGGGTCATTTTCTGGTTGGCAAACAGTAACTAGTGGGGTGTCACAAGGATCGGTGCTGGGGCCTCAACTATTTACAAGCTACATTAATGACTTGGATGAAGGGATCGAGTGTACTGTCGCCAAGTTTGCAGATGATACAAAGATGGGTGGGAAAGCAAGTTGTGCAGAGGACTCAAAGAATCTGCAAAGGGACATAGACAGGCTAGGTGAGTGGGCAAACATTTGGCAGATAAGAGTATAATGTGGGAAAGTGTGACATTATCCACTTTGGCAGGAAAAATAAAAAAGCAAACTATTATTTAAATGGAGAGAGATTATAAAATGCTACAGTTCAGAGTGACCTGGGGGTCCTTGTGCATGAAACACAAAAAGTTAGCATGCAGGTACAGCAAGTTATCAAAAAGGCAAATGGAATGTTGGCCTTTATTTCAAGGGAGTTGGAATATAAAAGCAGGAAAGTCCTGCTCCAACTGTACAGGGTATTGGTGAGACCACACCTGGAGTACTGCGTACAGTTTTGATCTTATTTAAGGAAGGATATACTTGCATTGGAGGCAGTTCAGAGACGATTCACTAGGTTAATTCCAGAGATGAGGGGATTGACTTATGAGGAAAGGTTGAGCAGGCTGAGCCGATACTCACTGGAATTTAGAAGAATGAGCGGTGATCTTATTGAAACATATAAGATACTGAGGGGGCTCGACAAGGTAGATGCAGAGAGAATGTTTCCCCTCGTGGGGAAATCTAGAACTCGGGGGCACAGTTTCAGAATAAAGGGTCGCCCTTTTAGAACTGAGATGGGGAGGAATTTCTTCTTTCAGAGGGTCGTAAATCTGTGGAATTCTCTGCCCCAGAGAGCTGTGCAGGCTGGGTCATTAAATACATTTAAGGTGGAGAGAGACAGATTTTTGCAAAATAAGGGAGTGAAGGGTTATGGGGAGCGGGCAGGGAAGTGACTTTGAGTCCAAGATCAGCCATGATTTTATTGAATGGCGGAGCAGGCTCGAGGGGCCAAGTGGCCTATTCCTGCTCCTATTTCTTATGTTCTTATGATTAAGTGACGCTTGATAGCAATGTTGATGACACCTTCCATCACTTTGCTGATAATTGAGAGTAGACTGATGGGGCAGTAATTGGCCGGATTGGATTTGTCCTGCTTTTTGTGGACAGGACACACCTGGGCAGTTTTCCACATTGTCGGACAGATGCCAGTGTTGTAGCTGTATGGGAACAGCTTGGCTAGAGGCACGGCTAATTCTGGAGCACAAGTCTTCAGCACGATAGCTGGGATGTTGTCGGGGCCCATAGCCTTTGCTGTATCCAGTGCGCTCAGCCGTTTCTTGAACGAATTGGATGAAGACTGGCTTCTGTGATAGTGGGGACTGCAGGAGGAGGCCGATATGGATCATCCACTCAGCACTTCTGGCTGAAGATGGTTGCAAACGCTTCAGCCTTCTCTTTTGCACTCACGTGCTGGGCTCTCAGCATCCACCCTGTCGAGCCCCCTCAGAATCTTATGTTTCAATAAGATCACCTCTCATTCTTCTAAACTCCAATCAGTATAGGCCCAACCTGCTCAACCTTTCCTCATAAGACAACCCCTTCATCCCAGGAATCAACCTAGTGAACCTTCTCTGAACTGCCTCCAATGCAAATATATCCCTCCTTCAATCAGGAGACCAACACTGTACGCAGTACTCCAGGTGTGGTCTCACCAATGCCCTGTACAGTTGTAGCAAGACTTCCCTACTTTTAAACTCCATCCCCCTTGCAATAAAGGACAACATCCCATATACCTTCCTAATTACTTGCTGTACCTGCATGCTAACTTTTTGTGTTTCATGTACGAGGACCCCCAGATCCCTCTGTACCGCAGCGTTCTGTAGTCTCTCTTCATTTAAATAATATTTTGCTTTTCTATTCTTCCTACCAAAGTGGATAACCTCACATTTCCCCACATTATACTCCATCTGCCAAATTTTTGCCCACTCACTTAACCTCTCTATATCCCTTTGCAGACTCTGTGTCCTCCTCACAACTTACTTTCCCACCTATCTGTGTATCGTCAGCAAATTTGGCTACAGTACACTCGGTCCCTTCATCCAAGTCATTAATATAGATTGTAAATAGTTGAGGCCCCGGCACTGATCCTTGTGGCACCCCACTAGTTACAGTTTGCCAACCTGAAAATGACCCATTTATCCCGACTCTCTGTTTTCTGTTAGTTAGCCAAGCCTCTATCCATGCTAATATATTACCCCCAACTCCGAGAGCTCTTATCTTGTGCAGTAACCTTTTACGTGGCACCTTATCGAATGCCTTCTGGAAATCCAAATACACTACATCTACTGGTTCCCCTTTATCCACCCTGCTCGTTACATCCTCAAAGAACTCCAGCAAATTTGGTAAACATGATTTCCCTTTCCTAAAACCATGCTGACTCTGCCTGACTATATTATGATTTTCTAAATGTCCTGCTATCACTTCCTTAATAATGGATTCCAGCATCTTCCCAATGACAGATGTTAGGCTAACTGGCCTATAGTTTCCTGCTTTCTGTCTCCCTCCTTTCTAGAATATGGGCGTTACATTTGCAGTTTAAAATCCGCTGGGACCTTCCCAGAGTCTGGGGAATTTTGGAAGATTACAACCAACGCATCCACTATCTCTGCAGCCACTTCTTTTAAGACCCTGGGTGCAGGCCATCAGGTCCAGAGGACTGGACGTAAATGATCCCATGGCACTATTTCGAAGAAGAGTAGGGGAGTTATCCCCGGTGTCCTGGCCAATATTTATCCCTCAACCAACATAACAAAAACAGATTATCTGGCACATTGCTGTTTGTGGGAGCTTGCTGTGCATAAATTGGTTGCTGCGTTTCCTACATTACAACAGTGACTCCACTTCAAAAGTATTTAATTGAGTATAAAGTGCTTTGAGACGTCTGGTGGTCATGCGAAGCGCTATATAAATGCAAGTCTTTCTTTAGTCCCATTAGTTTGCCTAGTACTTTTTCTCTAGTGATAGTGATTGTTTTAAGTTCCTCCCTCACTTTTGCCCCTTGATTTTCCACTATTATTGGGATGCTTGTAGTTTCTTCTCCCATGAAGATAGATACAAAATATTTGTTTAAAGTCTCTGCCATTTCCTTGTTTCCCATTATTAATTCCCCAGTCTCATCCTCTGAGGGACCAACATTTACTTTAGTTACTCTCTTCCTTTTTATATACTTGTAGAAGCTCTTACTGTCTGTTTTTAAATTTCTTGCTAGTTTACTCTCAATCAATTTTCTCCCTCTCTTATTTTTTTAGTCATCCTTTGCAAGTGTCTAAAAATTTCCCAATCTTCACAACATTGTATGCCTTTTCTTTCAATTTGATACCCTCCTTAACTTCCTTAGTTCATCCTTCTCAGAGTCCTTCTCACTGGAATATATCTTTGCTGAGAGTAATGAAATATCTCCTTAAAAGTCTGCCACTGCTTATCTACCGTCTTAACTTTTAATCTATTTTCCCAGTCCACTTTACTCAACTTTTGGTCGCCTTATCTGAGGAAGGATGTTCTTGCCGTGGAAGGAGTGCAGCAAAGATTCACCAGGCTGATACCTGGGATGGCAGGAATGACGTATGAAGAGAGATTGAGTCGATTGGGCTTGTACTCGCTGGAGTTTAGAAGAATGAGAGGGGATCTCATTGAAACTTATAAAATTCTGACAGGACTGGACAGACTAGATGCAGGAAGGATGTTCCTGATTGTTGGGGAGTCCAGAACCAGGCGTCACAGTCTAAGGATAAGGGGTAGGCGATTTAGGACAGAAATGAGGAGGAATTTCTTCACCCAGAGAGTGGTGAACCTGTGGAATTCTCTACCACAGAAGGCAGTAGAGGCCAATTCATTAAATATATTCAAGAAGGAGTTGGATATATTTCTTAAGGCTAAAGGGATCAAGGGGTATGGGGAGAAAGCAGGGACCGGGTACTGAATTTGGATGATCAGCCATGATTGCATTGAATAGCAAAGCAGGCTCAAGGGGCCGAATGGCCTACTCCTGCTCCTATCTTCTATGTTTCTATCTACATGCTGCCCCTTGGCAACATCATCTGAAAACACAGCATCAGTTTCCACATGTATGCTGACGACACCCACCTCTACCTCACCATCACCTCTCTCGACCCCTCCACAGTCTCTAATCCAGTTCTGGGTGAGCAGAAACTTTCTCCAATTAAATATTGGGAAGACTGAAGCAATTGTTTTCGGTCCCTGCAACAAACTCTGTTCCCTAGCCACTGACTCCATCCCTCTCCCTAACATCTGTCTGAGGCTGAACCACACTATTCGCAACCTTGGTGTCATATTTGACCCTGAAATGAGCTTCCGATCACATATCTGCAGCATAACAAAGACCGCCTACTTCCACCTCCATAACATCGCCCGTCTCCGCCCTTGCCTCAGCTCATCCGCTGCTGAAACCCTCATCCATGCCTTTGTTACCTCGAGGCACGACTATTCCAACACACTCCTGGTTGGCCTCCCACATTCTACCCTATGTAAACTTGAGGTGATCCAAAACTACCCATGTCGTAACTCAACGCCAAGTCCCGTTCACCCATCACCCCTGTGCTCGCTGACCTACATTGGCTCCCGGTTAAGCAAGGCTTCGATTTCAAAATTCTCATCCTTGTTTACAAATCCCTCCATGGCCTCGCCCCTCCCTATCTTAGTTATTCCCTTCAGCTTCACAACCACCCGCCCCCCGCGATAGAATCATAGAAAATTATGGCACAGAAGGAGGCCATTCGGCCCATCTTGTCCGTGCCGGCCGATTAAGTGCTATCCACACTAATCCCACTTTCCAGCACTTGGTCCGTAGCCTTGTAGGTTACGGCACTTCAAGTGCATATCCAAGTACTTTAAAAAATGTGATGAGAGTTTCTGCCTCTACCACCCTGTCAGGCAGTGAGTTCCAGACCCCCACCGCCCACTGGGTGAAAACATTTCTCCTCAACTCCCCTCTAAACCTCCGACCAACTTCTTTAAATCTATGCCCCCTGGTTGTGGACCCCTCTGCCAAGGGAAACAGGTCCTTCCTGTTGAGTCTGTGTTTCCAAGTGCAGTTATAATGAATAACAGGACACAGACAACAGAAATAAGTAAACAGGTCTTTAGTGATTGAGGGTCAGGACAGAACTAAGGTACACTTTGCTCCGCAGGGTTTATGTACCGGTGTGGTCACCACCGGTACTACAATGTACAGGAGCCGTTAAAAAGTAGTCCATCACCTTAAGGTATCCTCTTAAGGTAGTACAGGTTACATACACTACAATTCCTCCCCTTTTAGCTTAACAGTGGACACTCCTAATTAATACACTACATGGATAACATATATACAATTTACACACAAGGACTGTTCAAAGATTCAGTCTCTGAGGAGGCCTCCTGATCCGGCCCGGATAACGCCTTTCAGGGATCTCTGGTTCCCGTTGCTGGGGTGACTCATCCACTTGATCTCCTATGGATTCAACATCATCCAATACGTTCGAGTCTGAGGTAGATGCTACAGGCTCAATAAGTTCTTCAACTGGTGTCTCTGCCGTAGACATGGGGTCGACCCTTGTTCTCGATTCCACAAGTTGGTCAGTATGGCGTCGTATTACGTTCTCTCCAACGTCTACCGTGTACATCAAGGGTTCCTGTCGTGCACGAATTGTCCCAGGTTGCCATTTATCATCCCTATAGTCCCTGGCCAACACTGGTTGTCCTATTTCAAAACTACGAGTGGCCTTTTTATTTACATGCTGGAATTGCTTGTTTTCGACTTCCCATCGCACATTGGGTTTTAACAAATCCAACCGGGCCCGCAACCTT
The DNA here is from genome assembly GCF_052327205.1 of Somniosus microcephalus. Classification (NCBI taxonomy): domain Eukaryota; kingdom Metazoa; phylum Chordata; class Chondrichthyes; order Squaliformes; family Somniosidae; genus Somniosus; species Somniosus microcephalus. The sequence continues at coordinate 9,769,523 of NW_028225179.1, forward strand.
CTGTTATAGAACATTATGGCAGGGCTTTGATTTGTCACTGCATGCGTGGCGTTTCGATACGCCATTAGGAAATTGTCCACCTTGTGTTGTAGTGGAATATGATCTTCACTCATGGCCTTTATCGCCTTTTTGAACGTTTGTACAATTCTCTCGGCCAACCCATTTGTAGCCAGATGATATGGGGCAGATGTATAGTGTTTCACCCCATTCTTTTTCATGAATTTCTGGAATTCTTCTGACACAAACTGTGGTCCATTGTCTGAACATATTTGCTCCGGCAATCCATTCCTTGCAAATATGGTTCTTAGAACTGCAATCGTCTTCTCAGAGGTAGTGGTCGACATCTTAATCACTTCTGGCCATTTAGAATGTGCGTCTACTGCTATCAAAAACATGGAATCCATGAATGGACCTGCAAAGTCGATATGCACACATTGCCATGGGGCTGAAGGCCATTCCCACGGATGCAGCGGTGCAATTGGAGGTACGTTCTGAACTTTTTGGCACCCTGAGCAGCTTTTAGTCAGATCCTCTATTTGTTTGTCGATACCTGGCCACCACACATAAGCCCTAGCAAGGCTTTTCATCTTGACTCCCCCCAGATGACCTTCGTGCAATTCTTTTAGAACTCTCTCCCTTAATTTAGGAGGAATAATCACCCTTGTTCCATACATCAATGTTCCTTGACATACGGACAGCTGTTCTCATCTGGCTGAGAATGCTGGTAACAGTGGTTCGCCATGTGCTGGCCATCCCTTCACTGTCAAGTCGTAGACCCGAGATAGTGTCGGGTCATTTCGGGTCTCTCTCTCAATACCCGCATTGGTGACTGGTAAGCATTCGATGATGGTCGAGTGAAATATCTCGATAGGGTCAACTGTCGGTGCCTCTTCTGCTGTAGGTAGTGGCAGGCGCGACAGCCCATCAGCATTACCATGTTGCTTTGTACCTTTGAATTCAATATCATATTGATGTGCCCCTAGGAAAAGGGACCATCTCTGAAGCCTCTGCGCCGTCATTACCGAAACACCCTTCTTAGGGTTGAAAATGGAAACCAACGGCTGGTGATCTGTCAGTAGCGTAAACTTTTGGCCTTGCAGGTAATGGTTAAATTTCTTAACTCCCCACATGAGGCTGAGAGTCTCCCTATCTATCCGAGCATAGTTGTGCTCAGCGGAGGTCAATGATCTGGATGCGAAGGCGACTGGCCTTTCTGAGCCATCTGGAAACTTATGTGAGAGCACTGCCCCGATACCATATGGAGAAGCATCACAAGCTAAGCGAATAGGCAGCTTTGGGTTAAAGTGAGCCAACACTTCCTTAGAGGTGATCAGTGCCTTGCTCTTTTGAAAAGCCCGCTTACAATCATCACTCCACTTCCATGGTATTCCCATTTGCAAAAGAGTGTTTAGCGGGTGTAACACCGTGGATAAATTTGGAATAAACTTGTGGTAATAGTTAACCAACCCGAGGAGCGACCTCAACTGGGATACATTTTCCGGTGCTGGAGCTTTGACACCAGCTTTGATCTTATCAGGTGACTTATGGAGCCCCTCCTGGTCAATGACGTGGCCGCAGTACGAGATTCGCTTTTGAAAGAACTCGCATTTCTGGCGATTAGCTCTTAGCCCATATTCTTTCAATCTGATGAGCACCTGCTCCAAATTCGCGAGGTGATCATTATCGTTATCTCCTGTAATCAGGATGTCATCCAGGTAGCATTGTGTGCCTGGGATTCCCTGCAATACCTGCTCCATGGCCCTTTGCCAAATCGCTGGAGCCGATGCCACTCCAAAAACCAGCCTATTATACCGATATAAGCCCTTATGTGTGTTGATCGTGAGATACTGTCGTGACGCTTCATCAACTTCCATCTGTAGGTACGCCTGCGCCAGGTCTATCTTGGTGAAGTGCTTCCCGCCAGACAGCGAAGCGAAGATATCTTCAATCCGCGGAAGCGGATATTGCACCATGTGAAGAACTGGATTAACAGTGATCTTGAAATCGCCACAAATGCGAACCTTCCCAGGTTCCCCCGGCTTGTTGCTCAACGAACGCTTCATGACAGGAACAATGGGTGTAGCCCATTCGCTCCAGTCCACCTTGGACAGTACCCCTGAACGTTCTAGCCCTTCCAGCTCTGCTTCCACAGCAGGTCGTATCGCATAAGGCACCGGTCTGGCTTTGAAAAATTTTGGGTTTGCATGTTCTTCAACCTTGATGGTTGCCGTAATTCCTTTCAGTGTTCCAAGTCCCTGTTGGAACACCTCCTTAACATTGTCTAAGATTTTGGACAGTCATTTAGGTTTGACGTCGTCCTCCTTACAGGCATCCACAGTCAGTGCTTGTATGGAATGCCAGTCCAAATTTATTCTCCGGATCCATTCCCGTCCCAGTAGTGGCGGACCTCCATCAGGTAACACATACAAGTCCATTTTCTGACTTTCTTTACCATTGTAGACCACATTTACTTTTATCTTTCCTTTGGGGTACACTATTTGCCCCGTGTATGTTTTCAATACAATCTCCGTATCCCTCAGGGGAATGTGCGAGAATAACCTTTTGTAATCTTGCTTCTTCATGACCGTTAATGCCGACCCTGTGTCCAATTCCATCTTCACTTGAACTCCTGCTATCCGGAGCATGACCCAGATAGTTTGGTGGTCTGCTGTGTTACCCACATTATGTATTTTCAGACAACCCAGTTCCTTACTGCTGGAGTCTGAATCCGTCTTCTGTTCATTCGAACTGTTCTCTGTCACCTTGTGTACTTTTTTGTACTTCTCCTGCGGTGACTTTTTGCTGCTGGTCTTCTTTCCTGACCGGCATACTCTCGCTATGTGACCAAGTTTGCCACATTGCCTGCATTCTTTGTCTTTGAACCAGCACTGGTTCTGGTCATGCGTTGTCCTTCCGCAATGATAGCACTTTACTGCGCCCAATGCCATTTCATTGGTGCTGAATTCCAGTGGCCTTTGCTGTATCTCTGCAGCGCCCCGTGTTGCAGCCTCGTGGGATGCTGCAATGCTAAAAGCTTTGTCCAGCGTAAGATCCTTTTCCTCTAGCAGTCGCTTCTGGGTTCCTTCCCTTAGGAGCCCACACACAAACTTATCTCTCAGTGCGTCTGCTAGTCCTGTTCCGAACTGGCAGTACTTTGATAACTTGCGCAGTTCTGTTAGGAATTCAGCGTTGCTTTCTTCTTTAAGTTGAATTCTTTTGTAGAATTTAAATCGTTCCGCTATCAGCAGCGGTGTGGGGTTTAAATGCTCTTGCAGGTTAGTAACAATATCCGCGAAACTCTTCCCTACCGGTTTGTCTGGGGTTACCAGGTTCCTTAATAACCCGTACGTCTTCGCACCCATCGAGTTTAATAGGGTTAGTGCTTTCTTATCGTCCGGTACATCATTCGTTGTACAGTAAACTTCGATGCGTTCCACATAAGTGGCCCAATCTTCCACATCGTTATCAAAAGCAGTGATGTTACCCGTTTTTGGCATCCTTGCTGAGTTTCTCCTTTCCCTTCGGATATTATTTAATATGATGACTTTTTAAAAATTTTTATTTAAGATGGCGGCTTTTCCCACGCTTGACGGCTTTTCCCGCGCTTGTCTTCTTCCCCCGCCGACTCAAGATGGCGATTCCCACGCTGTTGCCGTCCACGCCTCCCAGCGGTCCTTCCTGCCTTTATTTTCCTTGCGCTGCTGCTCTTGTTGCCCCGCCGCTCCCGCAGTCCTTGTGGCAATAAAGCGCTTTTCTGGCTGCTGCGCATCTCTGCCCTGATTGCAGTCCGGCCCCTGACACCGGCTGCGGTCGTGTTCTCCGCCCTTTTCTTCATTTTCCCTCCCCTTCTCCCACTGACAACTCGGCCGACTTCCCCCCGATGCCACTCGATCGGGCTTACCCACCGCTGTCGTAGAAGGGATGATCACTGCCTGTTGCTGATGTTGGACCTCGTGGCCAGAAAACCAACCCGGGTTCCCGATGGTCTCCCGTGCGATGCAGTGCTCAGCAGGATGTTGAGGGCGGATGCCCTTTTTCGACGCCTGTTTCTGAGGACGAAGCTTCCTTGGATGCAAAACTGCCGCTAGGTACGATCAGACTCGTCGCCACTGTTGAGTCTGTGTTTCCAAGTGCAGTTATAATAAATAACAGGACACAGACAACAGAAATAAGTAAACAGGTCTTTAGTGATTGAGGGTCAGGACAGAACTAAGGTACACTTTGCTCCGCAGGGTTTATATACTGGTGTGGTCACCACCGGTACTACAATGTACAGGAGCCATTAAAAAGTAGTCCATCACCTTAAGGTATCCTCTTAAGGTGGTACAGGTTACATACACTACACTTCCTATCGAGGCCCCTCATACTTTTATACACCCCAATCAGGTCTCCCCTCAGCCTCCTCGGTTCCAAAGAAAACAACCTCCTCCCGCCGAGACATCTGCGCACCTCCAATTTTGCCCTCTTGAGCATCCCTGATTATAATCGCTCAACCATCAGTGGCCGTGTCTTCTATTGCCTCGGCCCTAAGCTCTGGAATTCCCTCTCTGAACCTCTCCGCCTCTCTTTCATAGAAAATAGGAGCAGGAGTCGGCCATTCGGCCCCTCGAGCCTGCTCCACCATTCAATGAGATCATGGCTGATCATCCAAATTCAGTACCCTGTCCCTGCCTTCTCTCCGTATCCCTTGATCCCTTTAGCCTTAAGAAATAAATCTAACTACTTCTTGAATATATTTAATGAATTGGACTCTACTGCTTTCTGTGGTAGAGAATTCCACAGGTTCACCACTCTCTGGGTGAAGAAATTCCTCCTCATCTCTGTCTTAAATGGCTTACCCCTTATCCTTAGACTGTGACCCCTGGTTCTGGACTCCCCGACCATCGGGAACATCCTTCCAGCATCTAGTCTGTCTAGTCCTGTCAGAATTTTATAAGTTTCAATGAGATCCCCTCTCATTCTTCTAAACTCCAGCGAGTACAAGCCCAATCGACCCAATCTCTCCTCATACGTCATTCCTGCCATCCCAGGTATCAGCCTGGTGAATCTTCGCTGCACTCCCTCCGTGGAAAGAACATCCTTCCTCAGGTAAGGCGACCAAAACTGCACACAATACTCAAGGTGTGGTCTCACCAAGGCCTTGTACAACTGCATCCTTGCTCCTGTACTCGAATCCTCTCGCTAGTAGAGGGGTCAATAACCAGGGGGCATAGTTTCAAGGTAAGGGGTAGGAGGTTTAGAGGGGATTTGAGGAAAAACTTTTTCACCCAGAGGGTGGTTGGAATCTGGAACTCACTGCCTGAAAGGGTGGTAGAGGCAGGAACCCTCACAACATTCAAGAAGCATTTAGATGAGTACTTGAAACACCATAGCATACAAGGCTACAGACCAAGTGCTGGAAAATGGGATTAGAATAGACAGGACTTGATGGCCGGCGCGGACACGATGGGCTGAAGGGCCTCTTTCTGTGCTGTATAAATATATGCTCAGCACACACACACACACCGCCTGAGAATCCGGAACACCGGTGGAAAGTGAGTTTTATCAGGTTTTTTTTATATATAGTGGAGAGAAGCGCGGGCGGAGAGATAAATAAAAAGAAAATACAAACCGGACCGTCCCAGCGCCCTCCCGGCACCGAGCGGAACAGATTGAGCGGCCGCAGCCCCTTGTCTTCTGCAGGGAGCCGGACTGGGCCATGTCATCAACTCCACGGCAGTGACTGATGGGAGCACCGACCAATAGGGAGAGAGCGGGCGGAGCTTGGAGGACTGAGGCGGCGGCGGGTCCTCCAACCAATTGGGGTGTCCGAGGGGCGGGACTTCTGCCACCTGCTTCTCCCGCTGCTGAGACAAGTGCAATGCAGCAGGGGGCGCTCTTCTGAGTTTGGGGCTCAGGCCTGTTAGTGGAGCAGTGCAGAGTGAACTTTACTCTGCACTGGGCTTTACTCCCTCAGCACTGCACTGGAGGGGCAGCACAGAGTTTTAGACTCCAGTCTCTGGAGTGGGACTTCAACCCACAGCCTTCTGACTCAGAGGAGAGTGCTGCCGCCTGAGCCACGGCTGACACTCTGTATCTAACCTGTGCTGTACCTGCCCTGGGAGTGTTTGATGGGACAGTGTAGAGGGACCTTTACTCTGTATCTAACCCGTGCTGTACCTGCCCTGGGAGTGTTTGATGGGACAGTGTAGAGGGAGCTTTACTCTGTATCTAACCCATGCTGTACCTGCCCTCACGAGCAAATTTGGCTAGGGTAAATAAAATCAGAGTGTTAAATGCGTGGCTCAAAGACTGGTGTGGGAGAAATGGGTTTTGCTTCCTGGGACACTGGCACCAGTACTGGGACAGGAGAGAGCTGTTCTGTTGGGACGGACTTCACTTGGCCACTGCTGGGACTAGAATCCTTGTGAATCGAATAACTAGGGCTGTAGAGAGGGCTTTAAGCTAATTAGTGGGGGGGAGGTTTCAAGAGAGCGAAAAATAAAAATGTCAGCGGAGAAGGCAATAGAGCAAGGTAGCAGTGGGGGAATTAAAAACCAGAGCATGTCAGAAAGGGACAGAATATATAAAGATAAAGGTAAAGTAGTAAAGGGGGTTAAAGCAGGTATAAATTGTCACAAAACATATTTAAAAGTTCTTTATCTGAATGCGCGCAGCATTCGTAACAAAATAGACGAGTTGAAGGTACTAATAACTACACATGGGTATGATCTGGTGGCCATTACGGAGACATGGCTGCAAGGTGACCATGACTGGGAACTAAACATCCAGGGGTATTTGACTATTAGGAAGGACAGTCAAGAAGGAAAAGGAGGTGGGGTGGCTGTGTTAATAAAGGATGGAATCACTGCAATAGTGAGAAATGATATTGGATCAAAGGATCAGGATAGTGAAACGGTTTGGGTGGAAATAAGGAATAATAACGGGAAAAAGTCACTAGTGGGCGTAGTCTATAGGCCTCCTAACAGTTGCAACTCTATTGATCGGAGTATAAATCAGGAAATAGTTGGGGCTTGTAATAAGGGAACAGCTATAATCATGGGAGATATTAACTTTCATATTGACTGGACAAACCAAAAAGGGCAGGGCAGCCTTGAGGAAGAGTTCACAGAGTGCATTAGGGACGGGTTCCTTGAGCAGTATGTTACTGAACCAACCAGGGGTCAGGCAATCTTAGATCTGGTCCTGTGTAATGAGACAGGATTAATAAAAACTGTCCTAGTAAAGGATCCCCTTGGAATGAGAGACCATAACATGGTTGAATTCCAAATTCAGTTGGAGGGTGAGAGAGTTGGATCTCAAACCAGTGTACTAAGCTTAAATAAAGTAGACTATGAAGGTATGAGAGCAGAGTTGACTAAAGTGGACTGGGAAAATAGATTAAGGTGTAAGGCAGTACATGAGCAGTGGTGTACATTCAAGGAGATATTTCACAACTTTCAAGAAAAATATATTCCACTGAGGAAAAAGGGGTGTAAAAGAAAAGACAGCCATCCGTGGCTAAGTAAAGTAATAAAGGATAGTATCCGACTGAAAACAAGGGCATATAAAGTAGCCAAATCTAGTGGGAGGATAGAAGATTGGGAAGCATTTAAAAGCCAGCAAAGAATAACTAAAAGATTAATTAAGAAAGGGAAGATAGATTATGAAAGTAAACTAGCAAAAAATATAAAAACAGATAGCAAGAGTTTCTACAGTTATATAAAAAGAAAAAGGGTGGCTAAAGTGAATGTTTGTCCTTTAGAGGACGAGACCGGGAAATTAGTAGTGGGGAACATTGAGATGGCAAAAACGCTGAACAAATATTTTGTATCAGTCTTTACAGTAGAGGACACTAAAAATATCCCAACACTGGACAAACAGGGGGCTATGGGGGGGGAGGAGCTAAACACGATTAAAATCACTAAGGAGATGGTACTCGGTAAGATAATGGGACTTAAGGCGCATAAATCCCCTGGACCTGATGGCTTACATCCTAGGGTCTTGAGAGAGGTAGCGGTGGGGATTTCGGATGCATTGGTGGTAATTTTCCAAAACTCCCTGGATTCAGGCAAGGTCCCAGCAGATTGGAAAACTGCTATTGTAATGCCCTTATTTAAAAAGGGAGGTAGACAAAAGGCTGGAAACTATTGACCAGTTAGCCTAACATCTGTGGTTGATAAAATGTTGGAGTCCATTATTAAGGAAGCAGTAACAGGACATTTGGATAAGCATAATTTAATCGGACAGAGTCAGCATGGTTTTATAAAGGGGAAGTCATGTTTGACAAATTTGTTCGATTTCTTTGAGGATGTAACAAACAGGGTGGATAAAGGGGAACCAGTGGATGTGGTGTATTTCGACTTCCAAAAGGCATTTGACAAGGTGCCACACGAAAGATTACTGCACAAGATAAAAAAAATCACAGGATTGGGGGTAATATACTGGCATGGGTGGAAGATTGGCTATCTAACAGAAAACAGAGAGTTGGGATAAATGGTTCATTCTCGGGTTGGCAATCAGTAACTAGTGGTGTTCCGCAGGGGTCAGTGCTGAGACCCCAACTCTTTACAATCTATATTAACGATTTGGAGGAGGGGACCAAGTGCAATATATCCAAGTTTGCCGATGATACAAAGATGGGAGGGAAAGCAGTGAGTGAGGAGGACATAAAAAACCTGCAAAAGGACATAGACAGGCTAAGTGAGTGGGCATAAATTTGGCAGATGGAATATAATGTTGGAAAGTGTGAGGTTATGCACTTTGGCAGAAAAAATCAAAGAGCAAGTTTTTATCTAAATGGAGAGAAACTGCTAAGTGCTACAGTACAAAGGGATCTGGGGGTCCTGGTGCATGAAACACAGAAGGTTAGTATGCAGGTACAGCAGGTGATCAGGAAGGCCAATGGAATCTTGGCTTTTATTGCAAGGGGGATGGAGTATAAAAACAGGGAAGTCTTGCTTCAGTTATACAGCGTATTGGTGAGACCACACCTGGAATACTGCGTACAGTTTTGGTTTCCATATTTAAGAAAAGATATACTTGCTCTCGAGGCAGTTCAGAGAAGGTTCACTCGGTTGATTCCGGAGATGAGGGGGTTGACTTATGAGGAAAGGTTGAGTAGGTTTGGCCTCTACTCATTGGAATTCAGAAGAATGAGAGGCGATCTTATCGAAACATATAAGATTGTGAGGGGGCTTGATCGGGTGGATGCCGGGAGGATGTTTCCACTGATGGGTGATGTTATGTTCATTAATAAATAGACATTCTTATTGTGAACACAGCTATGCTTTTGCTAGTTATTTTATTGAGCCATGTGGACTTGTACAGCATCTTGTAGAGGCTTCCATCTTGACTGCTGCCTTGTGGGTAGCCTAGCCTCATGGGTAATGTAGTCTTAATATAATATATAGCTGGGTAGTGTAGTCTTATACATACAGCTATATACAGCTCTACTGCTCCACCTAGTGTCCACCACAGAATGACATGTTATTGATCACGACAGGTGAGACTAGAACTAGGGGGCATAATCTTAGAATAAGGGGCTGCCGTTTCAAAACTGAGATGAGGAGAAACTTCTTCACTCAGAGGGTGGTAAATCTATGGAATTTGCTACCTCAGATAGCTGTGGAAGCTGAGACATTAAATAAATTTAAAACGGAGATAGACAGTTTCCTAACTGATAAGGGAATTAGGGGTTACGGGGAGCGGGCAGGTAAGCGGACGTGAGTCTAGGTTCGGATCAGCCATGATCCTATTGAATGGCGGAGCAGGCCCGAGGGGCCATATGGCCTACTTCTGCTCCTACTTCTTATGTTCTTTTTCTCTTCACATATCTATAAAAGCTTTTACAGTCAGTTTTTATGTTCCATGCAAGCTTACTCTCATATTCTATTTTCCCCTTCTTAATTCATCCCTTTGTCCTCCTTTGTTCAATCCTAAACTGCTCCCAATCCTCAGGTTTACTGCTTTTTCTGGCCAATTTATATGTCCTCTCCTTGGATCTTATGCGATCCCTAATTTCCCTTGTTAGCCACAGTTGAGTCACCTTTTTTGTTTTATTTTTATGCCAAACTGGGATGAACAAATTCTGTAGTTCATCCATGCGGTCTTTGAATGTTTGCCATTGCCTATCCACCGTCAACCCTTTGAGTGACATTCCCCAATCAATCCTACCCAACTCGCTCCTCAGACCATCGTAGTTTCCTTTATTTAAATTTAGGACCCTAGTCTCTGAGTCAACAACTTCATTCTCCATCTTAATGAAGAATTCGATCATATTATGATCACTCCGATCCAAGGGGCCTCGTACAACAAGATTGCTAATGAATCCTTTCTCGTTACATAATACCTAGTCTAAGATGGCCTGATCTCTGGTTGGTTCCTCGGCATATTGGTCCAGGAAACTATCCCGTAAACACTCCAGGAATTCCTCCGCCACAGTAGAGGACATGAGACGGGGGGGAGGGAGTACCTTTAAATGTGGAGGGGGTGGCTGTCCCTTTAAATGTGGAGGGGGTGGATGTCCCTTTAAATGTGGAGGCGGTGGGTGTCCGTTTAAATGTGGAGGACGTGGGTGTCCCTTTAAATGTGAAGGGGTGGGTGTCCCTTTAAATGTGGAGGCGGGGCCGCGCATGCTCCTTCGGCCCGACCACAACAGCAGGCTGCCAGTGCGCCTGCGCGGGGCTTCCGGGGAACAGACGGAAGGCCGGGCCCGGGGAAGAGGCGGAATCAGCGGCTGGAGTGAAGTCAAGTGTTGGGGAATCGATTTAAATCGAGGTGAGGGGGGAGCGGAGAGCGAGATTATAAAGTAAAAGACGAGAAACCAAACCTGAGAATCTGGCGGGACCGCTGCGGACACCAAACGGAGCGGATTGAGCCACAGCAATGTGATTCTGACTGACGGGGGCGCTAACCAATAGGAAGAGGGCTCAGCTGGGATGACTGAACTGGGCGGCCGGTCCTCCAAGCAATGGCGGCGCGGCAAGGGGGCGGGACCATCCCTCCCCGGCGCTGAGGTTGGGGCCCGATTGAGACTTCATCACAGGAAGAGGCCGAATCACGTGGATGGAGGCCGGCCCGGGCCTGTGACTGACGGGAGCTCTGACCAATAGGACGAGGGCGGGCCGGGCCCCCCCAACCAATGGTGGCGCGGCAAGCGGGCGGGGCCTCCTCTCCAGCTCAGGTGCGCTGGGGCCGATTGTGACGCGCTGTCCCCAGGTGAGAGCAGCTCAGTCAGCACAGAGCTGGGGCTGGAATCTGGGAGAGTGGCCGCAGTCAGCACAGAGCTGGGGCTGGAATCTGGGAGAGTGGCCGCAGTCAGCACAGAGCTGGGGCTGGAATCTGGGAGAGGGGCCGCAGGCAGCACAGAGCTGGGGCTGGAATCTGGGAGAGGGGCCGCAGGCAGCACAGAGCTGGGGCTGGAATCTGGGAGAGGGGCCGCAGGCAGCACAGAGCTGGGGCTGGAATCTGGGAGAGGGGCCGCAGGCAGCGGGCCTGGCAAAGGGGCACAAGCTTCACAATACAAGCTTCTTTCAAATGCACAATTGTTTCCTACAGACAGCCTTGGTCACTCTGCAAAAAAAACTGTTTAACAATTCATCATAACTCCCCTGCTTTAGGAGAGGCGTAGAGTGCAAAAGCAAGGAAGTTATGATGAAACTGTGTAAAAGACTGGAGTCAGCTGTGGCTTAGTGGATAGCAGAGTCAGAAGGTTGTGGGTTCAAATCCCGCTCCAGGGACTTGAGCACATAAAGCGAGGCTGACACTCCAGTGCGGTGCTGAGGGAGCGCCACACTGTCGGAGGGATGGTACTGAGGGAGCGCTGCACTGTCGGAGGGGCAGTGCTGAGGAGTGCTGCACTGTCGGAGGGACAGTGCTGAGGAGTGCTGCACTGTCGGAGGGACAGTGCTGAGGGAGCGCTGCACTGTCGGGGGGGGGGGGGGTGCGGGGGGCAGTACTGAGGGAGCTCCGCACTGTCGAATGGGCAGTACTGAGGGAGCGCTGCACTGTCGGAGGGACAGTGCTCAGGGAGCGCTGCACTGTCGGAGGGGCGGTACTGCGGGAGCGCCGCACTGTCGGGGGAAGCAATGCTGAGGGAGCGCTGCATTGTCAGAGGGGCAGTAATGAAGGAGCGCTGCAGTGTCGGAGGTGCTGTCTTACGGATGAGACGTTAAACCGAGGCCCCCGTCTGCCCCCTCAGGTGGGCGTAAAAGATCCCGTGGGGCTATTTCGAAGACGTTATCCCCAGTGTTTTGAGCCCAATATTTATCCCTCAATCAAAATGACGAAATAACATTATCTGGCCATTTTCACATTGCTGTTTGTTGGAGCTTGCTGTGTGCAATTTGGCTGCCGCGTTTCCCACATTACAACAGTGACTACACTTCAAAAAGTACTTCATTGACTGTAAAGCGCTTTGGGATGTCCGGTGGTCGTGAAAGGCGGTTAAGAAGGCAAATGGTATGCTGGCCTTCATTCCAAGAGGATTTGAGTACAGAAGTAAAGAAGTCTTACTCCAGTTATAGCTTCTTCTTCGGCTGTCCCTCGGAACCGAGGATAACTTGCTTGCACATTGAAAATGAGTTCTCGGGTGACTGATGAGTCCACACAGGTGGGGCAGACGGCGGTTGAAGGGGCGGGTGGGTGGGGTGCTTGGGTTGACGTGCGCTGCTTGCGCTTGGCTTCCGCTTGCTCCCGGCGAAGAGACTCGAGGTGTTCGGCGCCTTCCCGGATGCTCCTCCTCCACTTTGTGTGGTCTTGGGCCAGGGATTCCCAGGTGTCAGTGGGGATGTTGCACCTTTTCAAGGAGGCTTTGAGGGTGTCCTTGAAGCGTTTCCTCTGCACACCTGGGGCTCTCTTACCATGCCGGAGCTCCGAGTAGAGCGCCTGCTTTGGGAGTCTCGTATCGGGCATGCGGACAGTGTGACCTGTCCATCGGAGCTGATCGAGCGTGGTCAAAGCTTCGATGCTGGTGATGTTGGCCTGAGCCAGAACACTGACGTTGGTGCGTCTATCCTGCCAATGAATTTGCAGGATCTTGTGGAGGCAGCGTTGGTGGTACCTCTCCAGTGCACCTCAAAGCACTGGAGAGGTACCACCAATGCTGCTTCCAATTATATAGGGCCTTGGTGAGACCACACCTGGAGTACGGTGTACAATTTTGGTCTCCTTACCTAAGGAAGGATATACTTACCATAGAGGGAGTGCAACAAAGGTTCACGAGATTGATTCCTGGGATGGTGGGACTGTCGTATTAGAAGAGATTGAGTAAACTAGACCTGTATTCTCTTGAATTCAGAAGAATGAGAGGGGATCTCATTGAAGCATACAAAATTATACCTTAATTTGGGCTAACCACATTAGTAACAATATTGTGGAGGAGGAATTCCTGGAGTGTTTACGGGATGGTTTCCTGGACCTATATGTCAAGGAACCAACCAGAGATCCGGCCATCTTAGACTGGGTATTATGTAACGAGAAAGGATTAATTAACAATCTTGTTGTATGAGGCCCCTTGGGTCAGAGCGATCATAATATGATAGAATTCTTCATTAAGATGGGGAATGAAGTTGTTGAATCAGAGACTAGGGTCCTGAATTTAAATAAAGGAAACTACGATGGTCTGAAGCACGAGTTGGGTAGGATTGATTGGGGAATGTCACTCAAAGTGTTGACGGTGGATAGGCAATGGCAAACATTCAAAGACCGCATGGATGAACTACAGAATTTGTTCATCCCAGTTTGGCATAAAAATAAAACAAAAAAGGTGACTCAACCGTGGCTAACGAGGGAAATTAGGGATAGTGCCAGAGGACTGGAGAACAGCTAACGTAGTACCATTATTCAAGAAGGGTAGTAGGGATAAACCAGGGAATTACAGGCCAGTGAGCCCAACATCAGTGGTAGGGAAATTATTGGAAAAAATTCTGAGGGACAGAATTAGTCTCCACTTGGAGAGGCAAGGATTAATTAGGGATAGCCAGCATAGCTTTGTCAAGGGAAGATCATGTCTGACCAACTTGATTGAATTTTTCGAGGGGGTGACTAGGTGTGTGGATGAGGGTAGTGCAGTGGATGTGGTATACATGGATTTCAGTAAGGCTTTTGATAAAGTCCTGCATAGGAGACTGGTCAGGAAGGTAAGAGCCCATGGAATCCAGGGTGCCTTGGCACATTGGATCCAAAACTGGCTTAGTGGCAGAAGGCAGAGGGTGATGGTGGAAGGTTGTTTTTGTGACTGGAAGCCTGTGTCCAGTGGGGTACCGCAGGGATCGGTGCTGGGTCCTTTGCTGTTTGTGGTCTACATTAATGATTTGGATGTGAATGTAAAAGGTATGATCAGTAAGTTCGCAGATGACACGAAAATTGGTGGGGTGGTAAATAGCGAGTGGGAAGCCACAGGCTACAGGACGATATAGATGGGTTGGTCAGATGGGCGGAACAGTGGCAAATGGAATTTAACCCTGAAAAGTGTGAGGTGATGCATTTTGGAGGGACTAACAAGGCAAGGGAATACAAAATGAATGGTAAGACCCTAGGAAAGACAGAGGGTCAGAGGGACCTTGGTGTGCATGTAAATAGATCCCTGAAGGCAGCAGAACAGGTGGATAAGGTGGTTAAAAAGGCATATGGGATACTTGCCTTCATTAGCCGAGGCATAGAATATAAGAGCAGGGAGGTTATGATGGAGCTGTAGAAAACGCTGGTAAGGCCACAGCTGGAGTACTGTGTGCAGTTCTGGTCGCCACACTATAGGAAGGATGTGATTGCTTTGGAGAGGGTGCAGAGAAGATTCACCAGGATGTTACCTGGGCTGGAGCGCTTCAGCTATGAAGAAAGACTGGACAGGCTGGGGTTGTTTTCCTTGGAGCAGAGAAGGCTGAGGGGGGACCTGATTGAGGTGTACAAAATTATGAGGGGCATAGATAGGGTAGATAAAGAGGAACTCTTCCCCTTAGTAGGGGGGTCAATAACAAGGGGGCATAGATTCAGGGTAAGGGGCAGGAGATTTAGAGGGGATTTGAGGAAAAACTTTTTCACCCAGAGGGTGGTTGGAATCTGGAACTCACTGCCTGAAAGGGTGGTAGAGGCAGGAACCCTCACAACATTCAAGAAGCATTTAGATGGGCACTTGAAATGCCGCAGCATACAAGGCTACGGACCAAATGCTGGAAAATGGGATTAGATTGGACAGGGCTTGATGGGCGGCGTGGACACGATGGGCCGAAGGGCCTCTTTCTGTGCTGTATTACTTGATGACTCTACTCCAGAAAGTCTCCCCTCTCTTTATATCAGTGTGTCTCCCTCCTGCTTTGTCAGAGAGAGACGGTTTGTGGGAATGGTGTTTGGAACACGGCAAGGATAGTACCTCCCCCTCCATTGTGCTCTGAAACAAGTCTATTCCCTGTAACAGGAAGGGCATCAGAGGCAATAAGTGGAGGGATCTTCAGGGGGATCAAGTGCTGGGACCATCGGAGCATTAATTGGAGGGTGCATCATGGGCAATAGGCTCCCTCTGTATTATCCCATCAAACACTCCCAGGGCAGGTACAGCACGGGTTAGATACAGAGTAAAGCTCCCTCTACACTATCCCATCAAACACTCCCAGGGCAGGTACAGCATGGGGTAGATACAGAGTAAAGCTCCCTCTACACTATCCCATCAAACACTCCCAGGGCAGGTACAGCACGGGTTAGATACAGAGTAAAGCTCCCTCTACACTGTCCCATCAAACACTCACAGGGCAGGTACAGCACGGGTTAGATACAGAGTAAAGCTCCCTCTACACTGTCCCATCAAACACTCCCAGGGCAGGTACAGCACGGGTTAGATACAGAGTAAAGCTCCCTCTACACTATCCCATCAAACACTCCCAGGGCAGGTACAGCACGGGTTAGATACAGAGTAAAGCTCCCTCTACACTGTCCCATCAAACACTCACAGGGCAGGTACAGCACGGGTTAGATACAGAGTAAAGCTCCCTCTACACTGTCCCATCAAACACTCCCAGGGCACGTACAGCGCGGGCTAGATACAGAGTAAAGCTCCCTCTACACTGTCCCATCAAACACTCCCAGGGCACGTACAGCGCGGGTTAGATACAGAGTAAAGCTCCCTCTACACTGTCCCATCAAACACTCCCAGGGCACGTACAGCGTGGGTTAGAGTGTAAAGCTCCCTCTACATTGTCACATCAAACACCCCCAGGGCAGGTACAGCGCGGGTAAGATACAGAGTAAAGCTCCCTCTACACTGTCCCATCAAACACTCCCAGGCCAGCTACACCATGGGTTAGGTACAGAGTAATACTCCCTCTACACTGTCCCATCAAACACTCCCAGGGCAGGTACAGCATGAGTTAGATACAGAGTAAAGCCCCCTCTACACTGTCCCATCAAACACCCGCAGGGCAGGTACAGCGCGGGTTAGATACAGAGTAAAGCTCTCTACATTGTCCCATCAAACACCCCCAGGGCAGGTACAGCGCGGGTTAGATACAGAGTAAAGCTCCCTCTACATTGTCCCATCAAACACTCCCAGGGCATGTACAGCACAGGGTTAGATACAGAGCAAAGCTCCCTCTACATTGTCCCATCAAACACTCCCAGGGCATGTACAGCATGAGTTAGATACAGAGTGAAGCTCCCTCTACACTGTCCCATCAAACACTCCCAGGGCAGGTACAGCATGGGTTAGATACAGAGCAAAGCTCCCTCTACATTGTCCCATCAAACTCCCCCAGGGCAGGTACAGCGCAGGTTAGATACAGAGTAAAGCTCCCTCTACACTGTCCCATCAAACCCTCCTAGGGCAGATACAGCATGAGTTAGATACTGAGCAAAGCTCCCTCTACATTGTCCCATCAAACTCCCCCAGGGCATGTACAGCACAGGGTTAAATACAGAGCAAAGCTCCCTCTACGTTGCCCCATCAAACACTCAATTCAATTGAATTCAATTTCAATTCAAATCGCTTTATTGGCATGACAAGTTACATCTTATGTTGCCAAAGCATCGGAAAACATTCATGTTTGTTCACAAAAATACAGATCTATCCATACAGTGTATAAACAGATATATCCCTGAGTGTATAAATATATACTTTCATATAATTTATATATACTCTTTTCTTATATTTACTCGTTGTCCCTCTGTTTATGGCAAGCTGTAACATAGTGTGCCGCTAGTGTTATGCAATTTCTCTCTTCCCCTAGTAGGTATGGGAGTTTTTGGTCGTCATTCAAATTTCTGAATTCTGGGCATATTTTTGTGAATTTTGGGTAGAAATTCTCCCTTATGCCCTGATATTTTCTACAAGCTGTGAGGAAGTGCATCTCTGTCTCCACCACTCCCTGACTGCGGTGAGAGCATATCCTGTCCTCTCTTGGTAGCCGGGTCTGTCTGTGTCTACCTTTTTCGATCGCCAGGTTATGTTCACTAAGTCTGTACATTGTCAAAGTTTTTCTCAGTTTGCTATCCTTTACCATGGTCAGGTATTCAGCCATGTTGTATTGTCTGTTTAGGGCCAAGTAGCAATTGAGTTTGCTTTGGGTTTTTGTTGTTTCTGCCCAATATGACAGATATTATTCCTTTTGCTTCGCGACGATTGTGTTGGGTCGAATTCTTTGTGATACGCTGTCACTGTCCTGGGGCTGGTTAGTGTTAGTAGTTACTTCACTGAGTCCCAGGACTAGTTGACTGAGGGTATTCTTCTTTATGGTCCTCTCTTGGCATTTCAGGGCTTCGTAATGATAGCATTGGGGGTTGCTCATTTCTAGGTGTTTCCAAAATTTGGTGGCTCTTTTTTGGATAGTGATTATTAATGGATATTGGCCTAGTTCTGCCCTGCATGCATTGTTTACGGTTTTCCTTTGAGTCCGGAGGATACTTTTACAGAATTCTGCATGTAGGATCTCAATTGGGTGTTTGTCCCATTTTGCAAATTCTTGTTGTGTTAGCGGTCCCCACACCTCACTGCCATAGAGTGCAATTGGTTCAATTACTGATTTGAAAATTTTGAGCCAAATGCTAATTGGGATTTCTATTTGGAAATAACTTTTTAATGGCATAGAAAGCCCTTCTTGCTTTCTCTTTCAGTTCATTCACAGCCAGTTTGAAATTTCCCATAGAACTGATTTTTAAGCCCAAGTATGTGTAGTTAGTGGTTTGTTCAATTTTGGTTGTTCCTAGTGTGAAATTTATTTTGGGTCCCTGATGTCTGGATCTTTGCTGGAACACAAGGACTTTGGTTTTTTGGGGATTTATTGTCATGGCTCAAGTCTAGCAGTATGACTCCAGCAGATCCAGGTTCTGCTGTAGACCCTCCTTAGTTGGCGACAGCAGAACCAGGTCGTCTGCATAGAGGAGGAATTTAACCTTGGATTCATATAGGGTGAGGCCGGGTGCTGTAGATTGTTCAAGTAGTTTTGCCAATTCATTTATGTAAATATTAAAGAGTGTCGGTGAGATTGGCGAGCCCTGCATCACCCCCCCCCCCGCCCCTGTGGGAAGTATTTTGTTTGTTTGTCTCCAATTTTAACTGCACATTTGTTGTTTGTATACATTGATTTAATTACATCATATGTTTTTCCCCCTACCCCGCTTTCGATAAGTTTCAGGAATAAACCGTCATGCCAGATGGAGTTGAAAGCCTTCTGGAAATCTATAAAGCATGCAAAGATTTTGCTTTTGTTTTGATGAACGTGTTTGTCAATTAGGGTCTGTAGGGTGAAGATATGATCTGATGTTCTATAGTTTGGCAGGAATCCAATTTGGCTTTTACTCAAGACATTGTGCTCCTCAAGGAAGTTTATAAGTCTTTTGTTTATGATGCTACAGAATACCTTCCCCAGGGCAGGTACAGCGCAGGTTAGATACAGAGTAAAGCTCCCTCTACACTGTCCCATCAAACACTCCCAGGCCAGCTACACCATGGGTTAGGTACAGAGTAATGCTCCCTCTACACTGTCCCATCAAACACTCCCAGGGCAGGTACAGCATGAGTTAGATACAGAGTAAAGCCCCCTCTACACTGTCCCATCAAACACCCGCAGGGCAGGTACAGCGCGGGTTAGATACAGAGTAAAGCTCTCTACATTGTCCCATCAAACACCCCCAGGGCAGGTACAGCATGGGTTAGATACAGAGTAAAGCTCCCAATGCTGGGAACTCAACATCCAGGGATATTCAATATTCAGGAAAGAAAAGCAAAAAGGAAAGGGAGGTGAGGAAGCATTGCTGGTTAAAGAAGGGATTAACACAATTGTAAGGAAGGATATTAGCTCTGATGATGTGGAATCTGTACGGGTAGAACTGAGAAATACCAAGGGCCAGATAACTTTAGTGGGAGTGGTATATAGACCTCCAAACAGTAATGCGGAGTTTGGGGATGGCATTAAAAGGGAAATTAGAGAAGCGTGCAATAAGGGCACAGTAGTTATCATGGGTGACTTTAATCTACATATAGATTGGGCTAACCAAATTAGTAACAATACTGTGGAGAAGGAATTCCTGGAGTGCTTACAGGATGGTTTGCTGGACCAATATGTCGAGGAACCAACCAGAGATCAGGCCATCTTAGACTGGGTATTATGTAATGAGAAAGGATTAATTAGCAATCTTGTACGGGGCCCCTTGGGTCAGAGCAATCATAATATGATAGAATTCTTCATTAAGATGGAGAATGAAGTAGTTGACTCAGAGACTAGGGTCCTGAATTTAAATAAAGGAAACTATGATGGTCTGAGGCGCGAGTTGGGTAGGATTGATTGGAGAATGTCACTCAAAGGGTTGACGGTGGATAGGCAATGGCAAACATTCAAAGACCGCATGGATGAACTACAGAATTTGTTCATCCCAGTTTGGCATAAAAATAAAACAAAAAAGGTGACTCAACCGTGGCTAACAAAGGAAATTAGGGATAGCATAAGATCCAAGGAGAGGACATATAAATTGGCCAGAAAAAGCAGTAAACCTGAGGATTGGGAGCAGTTTAGGATTCAACAAAGGAGGACAAAGGGATTAATTAAGAAAGGGAAAATAGAATATGAGAGTAAGTTTTCAGGGAACATAAAAACTGACTGTAAAAGCTTTTATAGATATGTGAAGAGAAAAAAATTGGTGAAGTCAAGCGTAGGTCCCTTGCAGTCAGAATCAGAGGAATTTATAATGGGGAACAAAGAAATGGCTGACCAACTAAATACATATATTGGTTCTGTCTTCACAAAGGAGGACACAAATAACCTCCCAGAGATGCTGGGGAACATAGGGTCTGATGAAAGGGAGGAACTGAAAGAAATCAGTATTTGTAGGGAAATGGTGTTAGGGAAATTGATGGGATTGAAGGCTGATAAATCCCCAGGGCCTGATAATCTACATCCTAGGGTACTTAAGGAAGTGGCCCTAGAAATAGTAGATGCATTGCTGATCATCTTCCAACATTCGATGGAATCTGGAACAGTACCCATGGATTGGAGGGTAGCTAATGTTACCCCACTATTCAAAAAAGGTGGCAGAGAGAAAACGGGGAATTACGGACCGGTAAGCCTGACATCGGTAGTGGGGAAAATGCTAGAGTCCATTATAAAAGATGTAATAGCAGAACACTTGGAAAACAGTGACAGGATCGGACAAAGTCAACATGGATTCACAAAAGGTAAATCGTGCTTGACTAATCTGGAATTTTTTGAGGATGTAACTGGTAAAATAGATAAGGGAGAACCAGTGGATGTGGTGTATCTGGACTTTCAGAAGGCCTTCGATAAGGTCCCGCATAAGAGATTAGCGTGTAAAGTTAAGGCACATGGGATTAGGGGCAAGGTATTGACTTGGATAGAGAACTGGTTGGCAGACAGAAAGCAAAGAGTTGGAATAAACAGGTCCTTTTCCAAGTGGCAGGCAGTGACTAGTGGGGTACCGCAGGGATCGGTCCTTGGGCCCCAGCTATTCACAATATATATTAATGATCTAGACAAGGGAACTAGATGTAATATTTCCAAATTTGCAGACGACACAAAGCTGGGTGTGCGTGTGTGCGGTGAGGAGGATGCCAAGAAACCCCAGGATGATTTGGACAGGTTGAGTGATTGGGCAAAAGCATGGCAGATGCAATATAACGTGGATAAATGCGAGGTTGTCCACTTTGGTGGCAAAATCAGGAAGGCAGATTATTATCTGAATGGCAATAGATTGGGAGAAGGGGAAGTGCAACGAGACCTGGGTGTCCTTATGCACCAGTTGCTGAAGGTAAGCATGCAGGTGCAGCAGGCGGTGAAGAAGGCAAATGGTATGTTGGCCTTCGTAGCGAGAGGGTTTGAGTACAGGAACAAGGATGTCTTGCTGCAGTTGTACAGGGCCTTGGTGAGACCACACCTTGAGTATTGTGTGCAGTTTTGGTCGCCTTATCTGAGGAAGGATGTTCTTGCCATGGAGGGAGTGCAGCGAAGATTCACCAGGCTGATACCTGGGATGGCAGGAATGACGTATGAGGAGAGATTGGGTCAATTGGGCTTACACTCGCTGGAGTTTAGAAGAATGAGAGGGGATCTCATTGAAACTTATAAAATTCTGACAGGACTGGACAGACTAGATGCAGGAAGAATGTTCCTGCTGGTCGGGGAGTCCAGAACCAGGGGTCACAGTATAAGGATAAGGGGTAAGCCATTTAGAACTGAGATGAGGAGGAATTTCTTCACCCAGAGAGTGGTGAACCTATGGAATTCTCTACCACAGAAGGCAGTAGAGGCCAATTCATTAAATATATTCAAGAAGGAGTTGGATATATTTCTTAAGGCTAAAGGGATCAAGGGGTATGGGGAGAAAGCAGGGACAGGGTACTGAATTTGGGTGATCAGCCATGATCTCATTGAATGGCGGAGCAGGCTCGAGGGGCCGAATGGCCTACTCCTGCTCCTATCTTCTATGTTTCTATGTTTCCCTCACTGATTGCAGCTCTTAACCAACACCGACTTTACAAAGAAAGCCCCGCGCGGCAGCCTGGAGCTCGGGCCCAGCGTGCAGGGGTGGGGGAGGATGATTGACAGGGGCCCAGGGTTTGCTGAGCATGCGCGGTGCGGGCCGGGCGCCTGTGGAGCAGGAGAGGGCGGGGCCATGGGGCGCATGCGCGGTGTCAGCCACAACTCAGCGCGGCGGCCAGAGCGCTTTCTGGAGTGCAGGGGCTTGTGGGGATTGCAGCCGCCATTACTGTTGATCCTTTCAACCAACCTGTGCAGCAGCTGGGGCCTGAAAATCAGCTTCACTGCCCCTGGGCTGGGAAAGAGTGACATGAGGCATCATTCTCCCTCTTACCCATTTCTACACACCTTTTACAGGGTTTTATAAGTGGAACATTTACAGACAGGAAGCTCAGACCAAACATAACGTCAGGATCAGACAGAGTCGCTTGATTCATCAGGACCTGAATATCATCGGCCTTTGTACATGGAAGGAGAAAGCAGCGATTGCAGCGATAACGAACCGCACACGTGTTCAGTGTGTGGACTCGCCTTCAGCCGACTGCCTGACCTGGCGAGACACGTGCACAGTCACACCGGGGAGAAACCGGGTAAAGGTGGGGACAGCGGGAAGAGATTCAGTTCCCCGTCTACGTCAGAAGTTCATCGGTGCAGTCACCCCAAGGACAGTCCATTCACCTGCTCCGTGTGTGGGAAGGGATTCACTTACCCATCCCACCTGCTGAGACACCAGCAAGTTCACACTGATGAGAGGCCGTTTAAATGTTCTGACTGCGGGAAGAGCTTCAAATGTTCCAAGCATCTGAAGCAACACCAGCTTGTTCACACTGATGAGAAACCCTTTAAATGTTCTGACTGTGGGAAGAGCTTTAAATGCTCTAGGGGCCTGATGCAACACCAGCAAGTTCACACTGATGAGAGAGCATTTACATGTTCCGACTGTGGGAAGAGTTTTAAAAGCTCCTGGGTTCTGACCAGACACCAGCGAGTTCACACTGGGGAGAGGCCATTTCCCTGCTCTGTGTGTGGAAAGGGATTCACTGATTCATCTAAGTTGCTGATACACCAGCTTGTTCACACTGATGAGAGAGCCTTTAAATGTTTTGCATGTCAAAAGAGCTTTAAATACGCCGGGGACCTGAAGCAACACCATCTTGTTCACACTGATGAGAGGCCGTTTACATGTTC
Organism: Somniosus microcephalus; assembly: GCF_052327205.1. Taxonomy (NCBI): domain Eukaryota; kingdom Metazoa; phylum Chordata; class Chondrichthyes; order Squaliformes; family Somniosidae; genus Somniosus; species Somniosus microcephalus. Next base: position 9,792,664 of record NW_028225179.1, read on the forward strand.
TGACTGTGGGAAGAGCTTTAAAAGCTCCAGGGATCTGACCAGACACCAGCGAGTTCACACTGGGGAGAGGCGGTTCACCTGCTCCGTGTGTGGAAAGGGATTCTTGCAGTCCACCAACCTACTGGCACACCAGCTTGTTCACACTGATGAGAGGCCGTTTACATGTTCTGACTGTGGGAAGAACTTTAAAAGCTCCGGGGATCTGACCAGACACCAGCGAGTTCACACTGGGGAGAGGCCATTTCCCTGCTCCGTGTGTGGAAAGGGATTCTTGCAGTCCACCAACCTGCTGGCACACCAGCTTGTTCACACTGATGAGAGAGCGTTTACATGTTCTGACTGTGGGAAGAGCTTTAAAAGCTCCAGGGATCTGACCAGACACCAGCGAGTTCACACTGGGGAGAGGCAATTTCCCTGCTCCGTGTGTGGAAAGGGATTCTTGCAGTCCACCAACCTGCTGGCACACCAGCTTGTTCATACTGATGAGAGGCCGTTTACATGTTCTGACTGTGGGAAGAGCTTTAAACGCTCCAATCACCTGCTGAGACACCAGCGAGTTCACACTGTTCTGTAGCGCAGGGCCCTGGAGACAGCTGGGGTGACATGAACGTGGAATGGATGAATGTTTTATAAATTCTTGTACTATTGTTTAATCTTTCAATCTGTTGTGCTGATGATTCCCTTGATTTGACTGTTAATGTTATTTTTGTTTTTCTCCTTATCACAGGCAATTGCCTATTAAAAGTCAACCACCACAACCAATAAAACCTGTAACAAAAAAAGTTTAAAGGAAACTTAAATTAAAATTCTATTTTCGGTGGTGATGATGCACGCCAGTCCCTCCGGTACCCACCGGTCGCGGAAGGCCTCGAGCGCGCCGGTCGACTGGTCATGTTATTACATTGAATGTACAGCACAGAAACAGGCCATTCGGCCCAACTGGTCCATGCCGGGGTTTATGCTCCACACGAGCCTCCTCCGACATATCCTCCTATGTTTATCTGGCTTCTCCTTAAATACATCTATGCCGTTCACCTCAACTACTCCTTGTGGGAGCGAGTTCCACATTCTCATCACTCTCTGGGTAAAGAAGTTTCTCCTGAATTCCCTCCTGGATTTATTAATGACTATTATATTTATGGCCCCATAAATATGATGAGATTCTGTTAAGCTGACCAGTACGTTGTTGTACTTTGTCTTTTTCTGATGAATGAAACATTACTGAGCCCCTGTACCCATGTTATGGGATGAAGCGCCAGACAAGTGAAGGCACAACGTCTGGGTGTGAATCTGATAATAACCTCACGGACCGTATAGGTGTGATAACCAGACGGGCTTGTGGTTATAGTCTGGTCACAGATGGACTAAATTCTCTGAATTAGCAGGAGTTCAGGAGGCGGTCAACAGACGGGTCCAAACAATCCCATTTCCTGAGCGGTAACCAAGCTTGTGTATAAGAACAGGCCACTTAAGCCGTTGTCAGTTGGAACAGACTCGAGAAGATCGCGCGCGAATCCACTGTACTTCTATTCCCCAGATTGAAGGAATTATCACCCGATCTGTGTTATGCAGAGCTCTTAATAAAGCCTGGAGAGACAATTTGTGGTTTTGTGAGCTTGATTATCTGGTATCCGAAACCCTGGGACTCCTGATCATTAGAGTCAACCTCAGTGTGTGGAAAGGGATTCCCTGGTGTATCCCACCCGCTGACACACCAGAGTGTCCACAGTGTGACTGCGGTGGGTCGATTCCACTGTTTCTGATGCCTTTAATCACATCCAGGACTGAACCATGTTAATTCAGGCAACTGGGGCTTGTTAATGTTAAGAGCCCCCAATAACTGGGCTGGATTTAAAGATTATTCCCTGTTCTCTCAGTACTAGTGAGCAGAGAGAAGCTGATGTTATAGAATCATAGAGCACAGTGGGATGCCTTTCAGCCCATCGTGCTGGTGCCGGCTCTCTGAAAGAGCGATGCAATTAGTCCCACTGCCCTGCTCTTTCCCCACAGCCCTGCAAATTTCTGCTTTTAATATATATCCAATTCCCTATTGAAAGTTACTATTGAATCTGCTTCCACCTCCCATTCAGGCAGCGCATTCCAGATCATCACAATTCGCTGTGTAAAAAAAGTCTCCTCATTTCCTCTCCCGATACTTTTGCCAATGATCTGAAATCTGTGTCCTCTCGTTACCGACCCTCCTGCCAGTGACAACAGCTTCTCCTTGTTTGCTCGATCAAAACCCCTCCTAATTTTGAGCACCTCGATCACAGCTCCATTTAACCGTCTCTGCTCCAAGTTATATTGCCATTGTTTTGTGAATTGTTGCTGTTATCGAGGTGCTGGATGTCCGTGCCTGGGGAATGTGACATTCTATCCTCGTGAGCACTGAGTGTCAGCATCCAGCAAACTGGTCAGGGACTGTCTTTTTAAACTGCCGTACCTGAGCTTTTTGACTCCCTGATTTCATTATTAAACATTTCAGAGTTTTGCAGAGTGACCAAGGCTGAACAGATAAATGTGAGGTATTACATTTTGGTAGGAAGAATGGGGAGGTCACTTATCACTTGGAGGGTGCGAGTCTAGGTGGGGTAGAGGAACAAAGGGATCTCGGAGTACAAATACACAAATTACTAAAAGTTGCGACACAGGTTAGCAAGGCCATAAAAAAGCAAACCAAGCACTAGGGTTTATTTCTAGAGGGATAGAATTGAAAAGTAGTGAAGTTATGCTAAACCTGTATCGAACCTTGGTTAGACCACACTTAGAGTACTGCGTACAGTTCTGGTCGCCATATTATAAAAAGGATATAGAGGCAATGGAGAGGGTGCAGAGAAGATTTACAAGGATGATACCAGAAATGCGACGGTATACATATCAGGAAAGCATCAACAGACTGGGTCTCTTTTCTCTTGAAAAAAGGCTGAGGGGTGACCTAATATGTACATGTAAGGGAACATGTAGGTGAGGTTTTAAATGAATATTTTGCATTTGTGTTCACTATGGAGAAGGACGATGTACGCATAGAAATCAGGCAGGGGGATTGTGATATACTTGAACAAATAAGTATTGAGAGGGAGGAGGTACTAGTGGTTTTAGTGGGCTTAAAAGTGGATAAATCCCCAGGCCCAGACAATGCATATCCCAGGCTGCTGTGTGAGGCAAGGGGCTCTGACACAAATTTTCAGAACCTCTCTGGCCACAGTGGAGGTGCCAGAGGACTGGAGGACAGCTAACGTAATACCATTATTCAAGAAGGGCAGTAGGGATAAACCAGGGAATTACAGGCCAGTGAGTCCAACAACAGTGGTAGGGAAATAATTGGAAAAAATTCTGAGGGACAGAATTAGTCTCCACTTGGAGAGGCAAGGATTAATCAAGGATAGTCAGCATAGCTTTGTCAGGGGGAGATCACGTCTAACCAATTTGATTGAATTTTTCGAGGGGGTGACTAGGTGTGTGGATGAAGGTAGTGCAGTTGATGTATTCTACATGGACTTCAGTAAGGCTTTTGACAAAGTCCCACATGGGAGACTGGTCAAGAAGGTAAGAGCCTATGGGATCCAGGGCAATTTGGCACATTGGATCCAAAATTGGCTTAGCAGCAGGAGGCAGAGGGTGATGGTCGAAGGCTGTTTTTGTGACTGGAAGCCTGTGTCCAGTGGTGTACCGCAGGGATCGGTGTTGGGTCCCTTGCTGTTTGTAGTGTACATTAATGATTTAGATATGAATGTAGGAGGTATGATCAGTAAGTTCGCAGATGACACGAAAATTGGTGGAGTGGTAAATAGCGAGGAGGGAAGCCTCAGGCTACAGGACATTATAGACAGGTTGGTCAGATGGGCAGAACAGTGGCAAATGGAATTTAACCCTGAAAAGTGAGAGGTGATGCATTTTGAGAGGACTAACAAGGCAAGGGAATACACAATGAATGGTAGGACCCTAGGAAGGACAGAGGATCAGAGGGACCTTGGTGTGCATGTACACAGATCCCTGAAGGCAGCAGGACAGGTAGATAAGGTGGTTAAAAAGGCATATGGGATACTTGCCTTCATTAGCCGAAGCATAGAATATAAGAGCAGGGAGGTTATGATGGAGCTGTACAAAATGCTAGTTAGGCCACAGCTGGAATACTGTGTGCAGTTCTGGTTGCCACACTATAGGAAGGATGTGATTGCATTGGAGAGGGTGCAGAGGAGATTCACCAGGGTGTTACCTGGGTTGGAACGCTTCAGCTATGAAGAGGGACTGGACAGGCTGGGGCTGTTTTCCTTAGAGCAGAGAAGGCTGAGGGGGGACCTGATTGAGGTGTACAAAATTATGAGGGGCATAGATAGGGTAGATAGAAATGAACTTTTCCCCTTAGTAGAGGGGTCAATAACCAGGGGGCATAGTTTCAAGGTAAGGGGTAGGAGGTTTAGAGGGGATATGAGGAAAAACTTTTTCACCCAGAGGGTGGTTGGAATCTGGAACTCACTGCCTGAAAGGGTGGTAGAGGCAGGAACCCTCAACATTCAAGAAGCATTTAGATGAGCACTTGAAACGCCATAGCATACAAGGCTATGGACCAAATGCTGGAAAATGGGATTAGAATAGATAGGGCTTGATGGCTGGCGTGGACAAGATGGGCCGAAGGGCCTCTTTCTGTGCTGTATAACTATGACTCTATGAACAGTTTCTCTCTACTTGCTCGATCAAAACCCCTCATCATTTTGAACACCTCTATTAGGTCTCCTCTTAACCTTCTCTGCTCCAAGGGGAACAATCCCAGCTTCTCCAATCTCTCCACATAACTGAAGTCCCTCATCCCTGGTACCATCCTGGTCAACCTCCTCTGCACCCTCTCCAAGGCCTTGACATCCTTCCTAAAGTGTGGTGCCCAGAACTGTACACAAGACTCCAGCTGAGGCCAAAACCCTGCAGCTGTACAAAACCCTGGTTAGACCACACCTGGAGCACTGTGAGCAGTTCTGGGCACCACACCTTAGGAAGGATATATTGGCCTTGGAGGGAGTGCAGCGTAGGTTTACCAGAATGATACCTGGACTTCAAGGGTTAAGTTACGAGGAGGGATTACACAAATTAGGGTTGTATTCCCTGGAATTTAGAAAGTTAAGGGGTCATCTGATCGAAGTTTTCAGGATATTAAGGGGAACAGATAGGGTAGATAGAGAGAAACTATTTCCGCTAGTTGGGGATTCTAGGACTGGGGACATAGTCTAAAAATTAGAGCCAGACCTTTCAGGAGTGAAATTAGGAAACATTTCTACACACAAAGGGTGGTAGAAGTTTGGAACTTCCCTCTGCAAATGGCAATTGATGCTCGATCAATTGTTAATTTTAAATCTGAGATTGATAGGTTTTTGTTACCCAAAGGTATTAAGGGATATGGGCCAAAGGCGGGTGTATGGAGTTAGGTCGCAGATCAGCCATGATCTTATTGAATGGTGGAACAGGTTCAAGGGGCTGAATGGCCTCCTCCTGTCCTATGTTCCTAACTAGTGATTTGTAAAGGTTTAGTGTAACTTCCTTGTTTTTGTATTCAATGGCACTATTTACAAAGCCAAGTATCCCATACACTTTCTGAACCGCCTCACCAACTTGCCGTGGCACTTTCAAAGACTTGTGAATATGGACCCCCAGGTCCCTCTGCTCTTGCACCCCCTCAAAATAGTCCCATTTAGATTATACGGCCTCTCCCTGTTGTTTCTCCCAAAGTGCATCACTTCACACTTATCCTCATTTAATTTCATCTGCCTTGTGTCTGCTCATTTCACAGTCTGTCTCTGTCCTTCTGAAGTCTGCTACTACTATGCTCACTATTTACTACGTTGTCAAGTTTTGTATCATCTGTAAACTTTGAAATTGTTCACCTATACCCAAGTCCAGGTCAGTTATATATAACAAGAAAAGCAATGGTCCTAATCCCGACCCCTGGGGGAACCCACTGCATACTTCCCTCCAGTCAGAAAAACATCCCTCAGCACTGCTCACTGCCTCCTCTCCCTTAGCCAATTAGCAGGAGTGGGCCATTCGGCCCCTCGAGCCTGCTCCACCATTCAATAAGATCATGGCTGATCATCGATCTCCATATCCCTTGATTCCCCCAGAGTCCAAAAATCTATCGATCTCAGCCTTGAATATACTCAAAGACTCAGCATTCACAGCCCCCTGGGGCAGAGAATTACAGAGATTCACAACCCTCCGAGTGAAGAAATTCCTCCTCATCTCGGTCTTAAATGGCCGACCCCTTATCCTGAGACTGTGCCCCCTAGTTCTGGACTCTCCAGCCAGGGGAAACAACCTCTCAGCATCTACCCTGTCAATCCCCCTCAGAATCTTGTCTGTTTCAATGAGATCACCTCCCATTCTTCTAAACTCCAGAGAGTATCGGCCCATTCTACACAATCTCACATCATAGGACAGCCCTCTCATCCCAGGAATCAATCTAGTGAACCTTCGTTGCACCGCCTTCAAGGCAAGTATATCCTTCCTTAGATAAGGAGACCAGAACTGTGCCCAATACTCCAGGTGTGGTCTCACCAAGGCCCTGTACAATTGGAGCAAGACTTCCTTACTCTTATAGTCCAACCCCCTTGCAATAAAGGCCAACATGCCATTTGCCTTCCTTATTGCTTGCTGTACCTGCACGCTAGCTTTCTGTGTTTCTTGCACGAGGACACCCAAATCTCTCTCAACACCAACATTTGAAAGTTTCTCACCATTTAAAAAATATTCTGTTTTTCTATTCTTCCTACCAAAGTGAATAACCTCACATTTCCCCACATTATACTCCATCTGCCACCTTACTGCCCACTCACTCAGTCTATCTATATCCCTTTGCAGACTCTGTGTTCTCCTCACAGCTTACTGTCCCACCTAGCTTTGTATCATCAGCAAACTTGGATACATGACACTCGGTCCCTTCATCTGGGTCATTAATATAGATTGTAAATAGCTGAGGCCCCAACACTGATCCTTGCGGCACCCCACTAGTTACAGCCTGCCAACCTGAAAAAGACCCATTTATCCCTACTCTCTGTTTTCTGCCCATTAACCAATCCTCTATCCATGCTACTATATTACCCCCAACCCCGTGAGCCCTAATCTTGTGTAATAACGTTTTATGTGGCACCTTATCGAATGCCTTTTGGAAATCCAAATATACTACATCCACTGGTTCCCCTTTATCTACCCTGCTAGTTACATCCTCAAATAACTAATAAATTTGTCAAACACGATTTCCCTTTCATAAAACCATGGTGACTCAGCCTACCCATGTTATGATTTTCTAAGTGCCCTGATACAACTTCCGTAACAATGGATTCCAGCATTTTCCCAACGACTGATGTCAGGCTCGAGCACATAAAGCTAGGCTGACACTCCAGTGCAGTGCTGAGGGAGTGCGGCACTGTCGGAGGGGCCGTCTTTCGGATGAGACGTTAAACCGAGGCCTCGTCTGCTCTCAGGTGGATGTAAAAGATCCCATGGCGCTATTTCGAAGAAGAGTAGGGGAGTTCTCCCCGGTGTCCTGGCCAATATTTATCCCACAACCAACATCACAAAAACAGATTATCTGGTGATTATCACATTGCTGTTTGTGGGAGCTTGCTGTGTGCAAATTGACTGCTGCATTTCCCACATTACAACAGTGACTCCACTTCAAAAAGTACTTCATTCACTGTAAAGCGCTTTGAGACATCCGGTGGTCGTGAATGGCGCTATATAAATGCAAGTCTTTCTTTACTTTTGCTACTCTCTTCCTTTTTGATGCTTTTGATTTAATTATTAAACATTTAAGAAATTATTGCAGTGACAAAGGCTGTCTCTGAAACTGCAGGAAATTTGTTTTTAAATAATCTTTAGTGAAGCTGCTGTCGCTCTGCCCCTTTGCCAGGCCCGCTGCCTGCGGCCCCTCTCCCAGATTCCAGCCCCAGCTCTGTGCTGACTGCGGCCCCTCTCCCAGATTCCAGCCCCAGCTCTGTGCTGCCTGCGGCCCCTCTCCCAGATTCCAGCCCCAGCTCTGTGCTGACTGCGGCCCCACTCCCAGATTCCAGCCCCAGCTCTGTGCTGACTGCGGCCCCACTCCCAGATTCCAGCCCCAGCTCTGTGCTGACTGCGGCCCCTCTCCCAGATTCCAGCCCCAGCGCGTCACAATCGGCCCCAGCGCACTTCAGCTGGAGAGGAGGTCCCATCCCCTTGCCGCGCCAGCATTGGTGGGCGGACCCGGGCCCGCCCTCGTCCTATTGGTCAGAGCTCCCGTCAATCACAGGCCGGGCCGGCCTCCATCCACCTGAATGGGCCTCATCCTCTGATGACGTCACAATCCGGCCCCAGCTTCAGCGCCGGGAAGGAAGGTCCCGCCCCCTAGCCGCGCCACCATTGGTTGGAGGACCAGGCCCAGTTCAGTCCTCCCAGCTCAGCCCTCTTCCTATTGGTCAGCGCTCCCGTCAGTCAGAATCACATTGCTCCGGCTCACTGCGCCACACCGCGCAGGTCAAACCGCTCCGTTCGGTGTCCGCGGCGGTCCCGCCCGCCCCGACTCTCAGGTTTAGTTTTCTCGTATTTTACTTCATAATCTCACTCTCCGCTCCCCCCTCACCTCGATTTAAATCGATTCCCAAACACTTTACTTTATCCGGCCGCTGATTCCGCCGCTTCCCCGGGCCCAGACTTCCGACAGCTCCCCGGAGGCCCCGCGCATGCGCACTGGCAGGCTGGTTTTGTGGTGGGGCCGAATGAGCATGCGTGGCCCCGCCTCTCCACATTTAAAGGGACAGCCACCCCCTCCACATTTAAAGGGACACCCACCCCCTCCACATTTAAAGGGACGCCCTCCCACCTCCACATTTAAAGGGACACCCACCCCCTCCACATTTAAAGGGACACCCAGCCCCTCCACATTTAAAGGGACACCCACCCCTCCACATTTAAAGGGACACCCAGCCCCTCCACATTTAAAGAGACACCCACCCCCTCTGCGTTTAAAGGGACACCCACCCCTTCCATATTTAAAGGGAGACCCACCCCCTCCACATTTAAAGGGACTCCCTCCCCCCCTCTCGTGTGTTCTTCTGATTAAAGGGACAGTGACAATTCCCCTGGCCACCGCACCTTAGCAAGGATGTGAAAGACCTTGAGAGCCAGCCAGTTGGTAACACCCTGAGTCAGAAAGTTGTGGGTTCAAAGTCCCTAATCCAGGGACTCGAGCACATAAATCTAGGCTGGCGCTCCGGGGCAGTGTCGAAGGAGCGCCGCACTGTCGGAGGGCCATCTTTCGGATGAGACATTCAGGTGGACATAAAAGATCCCACTATTTCGAAGAAGGGCAGGAGAGTTATCCCCGGTGTCCTGGCCATTATTTATCATGCAAATTGGCTGCAGAGTTTCCCACATTACAACAGCGATTACACTTCAAAAAGTACTTCATTGGCTGTAAAACCGTTGGTCGTGAAAGGCGCTGTATAAAGGCCAGTCTTTCTTTATTTTCTCTCCTGTATTTACATTAATTACTTACATAAACCTCTTTTACTGTCTCTTGCAAGGGGAGGAATTGCAGACGGGCAGCTTAACGCAAACTTCACACGAAGATCTGACAGAGTCACTCGATTCATCAGGACCTGAATATCATCGACATATGGAAGCGGAAAGCAGCAATCAGAGTGCGGACAAACTGCACACGTGTCTTGTGTGTGGACGTGGATTCAAGCGAATGAGCAGCCTAGGGAGGCACAAGTGTAACAAAAGTGAGGAGAGTCCGTGCAAATGTCGGGAATGCGGGAAGCGATTCAGTTGCCTCTCCGGCTGGAGACTCATCAACGCAGACACTCCGTGAAATTGCCATTCACCTGCTCGGTGTGGGAAGGGATTCACTCATTCAGGCTCCCTGCGGGCACACCAGCGAGTACACACTGGGGAGAGCCCATTCACCTGCTCCGTGTATGGGAAGGGATTCACTCTCTCCACCCTGCTGATACACCAGCGAGCTCACACTGGGGAGAGCCCGTTCACCTGCTCCGTGTGCGAGAATGGATTCAGCCATTCTTACTCTCTGCGGGTGCACCAGCGAGTTCATACTGACGAGAGACCCTGTAAGTGCCCTGACTGTGAGAAGAGCTTTAAAAGCGCCGAGGATCTGAACAAGCATCAACGCATTCACACCGGGGAGAGGCCGTTCAGCTGCTCTCACTGCGGAAAGAGGTTTGGTAAGTCATCGAACCTGGTGAGACACCAGCGACTGCACACCGGGGAGAGGCTGTTCACCTGCTCCGAGTGCGGGAAATGTTTCACTCGTCCCTCTGCGGGAACACCAGTTGGTTCACACTGACGAGAGGCCGTTCTCCTGCTCCGAGTGCGGGAAAGGATTCACTCGTCCCTGCTCTCTGCGGGAACACCAGCTGGTTCACACTGACAAGAGGCCGTTTAAATGTTCCGACTGCGAGAAGAGTTTCAAATGCTCCAAGGGCCTGAAGATGCATCGACGCATCCACTCTGGGGAGAGCCCGTTCAGCTGCTCTCACTGCGGGAAGAGGTTTACGCACTCATCGCTCTTCTGAAACACCAGCGGACCCACACTGGGAAGAGGCCGTTCCCCTGCTCAGTGTGTGAAAAAGGATTCAGCTATCCATCTGACCTGCTGAGGCACCAGCAAGTTCACACCTGAGCGCACTGGTCCCATTCTGCTGTTAATCACATGAAGGACTGATCTGTGTTAATAATGGCAATTACGGGGTTGGGGGGCGGGGGGGCGGTTTGAAGATGCTGATAATAACCCCAGTAACTAGGCTGGAGTTTAAGAGGGGTCAGCCTCGGCTCAGTGGGCGACACTCTCACCTCTAGAGTCAGAAGGTCGTGGGTTTGAGTCCCACTCTGGAGACTTGAGCACGTAATCTAGGCTGACACAAAGAGTTGGAATAAACGGCTCTTTTTCCAAGTGGCAGGCAGTGACTAGTGGGGTACCACAGGGATCGGTCCTACGACCCCCAGCTATTCACAATATATATTAATGATCTAGACGAGGGAACTAGATGTAATATATCCAAGTTTGCAGACGACACAAAGCTGGGTGGGCGTGTGTGCTGTGAGGAGGATGCCGAGAAACTCCAGTATGGTTTGGACAGGTTGGGTGATTGGGCAGAAGCATGGCAGATGCAGTATAATGTGGATAAATGTGAGGTTATCCACTTTGGTGGCAAAAACAGGAAGGCAGATTATTATCTAAACGGCAATAGATTGGGAGAAGGGGAAGTGCAACGAGACCTGGGTGTTCTTGTGCACCAGTCGCTGAAGGTAAGCATGCAGGTGCAGCAGGCGGTAACGAAGGCAAATGGTATGTTGTCCTTCGTAGCGAGATGGTTTGAGTACAGGAACAAGGATGTCTTGCTGCAGTTGTACAGGGCCTTGGTGAGACCACACCTTGAGTATTGTGTGCAGTTTTGGTCACCTTATCTGAGGAAGGATGTTCTTGCCATGGAGGGAGTGCAGCGAAGATTCACCAGACTGATACCTGGGATGGCAGGAATGACGTATGAGGAGAGATTGGGTCGATTGGGCTTATACTCGCTGGAGTTTAGAAGAATGAGAGGGGATCTCATTGAAACTTATAAAATTCTAACAGGACTAGACAGACTAGATGCTGGAAGGATGTTCCCGATGGTCAGAGAGTCCAGAACCAGGGCTCACAGTCTAAAGATAAGGGGTAAGCCATTTAGGACAGAGATGAGGAGGAATTTCTTCACCCAGAGAGTGGTGAACCTGTGGAATTCTCCACCATAGAAGGCAGTAGAGGCCAATTCATTAAATATATTCAAGAAGGAGTTAGATATATTTCTTAAGGCTAAAGGGATCAAGGGATATGGGGAGAAGGCAGGGACAGGGTACTGAGTTTGGATGATCAGCCATGAGCTCATTAAGTAGCGGAGCAGGCTCGAGGGGCCGAATGGCCTACTCCTGCTCCTATCTTCTATATTTCTATGTTACTACGCTACCGTTCCCCAGATGTGCTGTGGGGGAGGGTTTAAATTAATTAGACAGGGGGATGGGCAGCAGGATGAAACATTAGAGAGGTGAAACAAGGTGCAGAGAGGACTGGGAGAGACAAGTAGCACTAGAGGGACAGAATTGAAAAGCAGAGAGGTTCGGTGAACCTTGTATTGAACCTTGGTTAGACCACAGTTGGAGCACTGGGCACATTTCTGGTGTCCATATTATACAAAGGATATAGAGGCACTGGAGAAGGTGCAGAAAGATGATCCCAGAACTGAGGGATTATACCGATTGAAAAGATTGAACTGGCTGGGGCTCTTTTCTGTACAAAAGAGAAGACTGAGGGGTGACCCGATGAAGGCCTTTCACTTTATCAAAGGCTGTCATAGAGTAGATACAGAGAAGATGTTTCCACTTGCGGCCAGACCAGAACTAGGGGCCATAAATATAAGATATTCACTAATAAATCCAACAGGGAATTCAGGAGAAACTTCTTTACCCAGAGAGTGGTGAGAATGTGGAACTCGCTACCACAGGGAGTGGTTGAAGCGAATAGTTTCGATGCATTCAAGGGGAAGCTAGACAAGCACCTGAGAGATATGTTGATGGGGTGAGATGAAGAAGGCTGGGAGGAGGCTCGTGTGGAGCATGAACACCGGCAGAGATCTGCTGGGCCCAATGGGCTGTTTCTGTGCTGTAAATACCGTGTAATACTTCACTAGATATTGACTCACTACAGTCTCACAATACAACTGTCTTCAGATTACATTGAATGACACACAAGTAGCACAACCTGGTTCCTCGACCCCGGAGCCAGCAGTTCCCACTCTCGAGGCTGCCTGCTCGGCTGTGGACTTCCGGCCGTCCCGAGAATTCCGACTATTGCAGGGAACAGGCTCCACCTTGATACTATTCAGCTGCCTGGGGCTGCACCTAGACCTCTCTGTTCTTATCCACTAGTCATTGATTGTGGTTGGTGTGGTAAACCACTGTTTGTATTCCACTGTGTACATGCCTGGACATGCCTCGGCTGACTCCTCCCACAAGTCCTAGTATAAAGGTGACTGCTCCCCAGCCCTTTGTATTTCTGGACCGGTCGACCACTCGAGGCAGACCTTCATTCTTTTGTTAATAAAAGCCTTTAGTTACTCTCTTAACTCTCAGTCTTTTATGAGTGATTGATAGCGCATCAATTTTATTAACAAAATTTTTATAATGGAGAAGATCCTCACACCAGCATGCCTGGACTTAGATCATCGGGAGGCGGACTCATCCACCAAGTTTACTCACTGGCTTAAGTGTTTCGAAAAATTCCTGACCGCCTCCGCAGCAATCAAATCGGACGAGGACAAACTGGATGTCCTGACCTCCAAAGTGAACCACCGAGTGTACTCGGTCATCCAAGACGCGACCTCGTACGCGGACGCTATCAAGCTCCTCAAGGACCAGTACACGCGCCCAGTGAACGAAGTGTACGCCAGGCACCTTCTGGGGAGTCGTAAACAACAACCTGGGGAATCGACCATGGAATACCTTCAGGCACTGTCTGTGCTTGGCCGGGCCTGTGGTTGTAAGGATGTAAAGGCCGCCGTGTACACAGAGGAACTTATCCAGGACGCTTTTGTAGCGGGCCACAGATCCAATTACACCCGACAGTGACTGTTGGAGCAGAGTGACCTCGACCTCAACAAGGCCTCTGAACTCGCACTATCATTGGATGCAGCCTACCGGGGCATGGATGCCTACTCCTCTGCACCGTGGACGCCGCGGGGAATGACAGCCTGGGACACGGTAGGACCGCCTCATAGCGCCGTGCCACCCCAGCAACGGCCCAACTACCGCAGCAGTGTCCCAAGGCCAGACAGCAGTGCCCCAAGGCCAGAAATGCTACTTCTGTGGCCAGGCAAAACACCCCAGAGCGCGCTGCCCGGCGAAAAACGCGATCTGCTCGGGCTGCGGGAAGAAGGGACACTACGCTAACGTCTGCAGGGCCAAAGCCACCCCGAACCCCAGCAGCGCCGCGTGTGGGCCATGCGGGCCGCCATCTTGGGCCTCCCCGGCCATGTGCGAACCACCGGTACAGCAGCCATTTTGGACGCCTCCAGCCACATGGGGATCATGGACGCCGCCATCTTGGACGACAGCCGGAATGCAGCAGGCCCCCAACACCGCCTCATCTGATACCCGCAGCGACACACCGACCCCTACGCTGGCATCCGTTACACTGGACCAAGCGAGACCGCACCAGCTGGCCAGTTCCACAATGGACATTAAGGTAAATGGCCACGATACAATCTGCCTTTTTGACTCTGGGAGCACGGAGAGCTTCATCCACCCCGACACGGTGCGGCGTTGCTCTCTCCCAGTCCTGCCTGCGCACCAGCGGATTTCTATGGCCTCCGAGTCCCAGTCGGTGGACATCGGCGGCTACTGCGTAGTGACACTCGTAGTAGACAGGACCGTGTACGATCATTTTAAACTTCTGGTCCTGCCCGACCTCTGCGCTGCCGTCCTGCTGGGGTTAGATTTTCAGTGCCACCTTAAAAGTGTTACGATGGCGTACGGTGGACCCCTACCCCCACTCACAGTCCGCAGCCAGCAGCTCCCAAATTGCCCGCCGCGCACCAGGTGCAACCTCTCCACACTCAGAGTCACCCCCCCCCCCACTGTTTGCTAACCTCACCCCCGACTGTAAGCCCATCGCCACAAAGAGCAGGCGATACAGTGCCGGGGACAGGGTTTTCATTAAAACCGAAGTGGAGCGGCTCCTGAAGGAAGGGATTATTGAGGGCAGCACCAGCCCCTGGCGAGCCCAGGTTGTGGTCGTTAAGACCGGCGAGAAGCAGCGCCTGGTCATCGACTACAGCCAGACAATAAATCGCTACACCCTGCTGGACGCCTACCCACTCCCCCGCATAGCTGATATGGTCAACCAGATCACGCAGTACCGCGTCTTCTCGACCATTGACCTGAAATCAGCGTAGCACCAGTTCCCTATCCGCCCTGAGGACCGCCAGTATACTGCCTTTGAGGGAAACGGCCGCCTCTACCACTTCCTTAGGGTTCCCTTTGGCGTCACCAACGGGGTCTCCATCTTCCAAAGGGAGATGGACCGGATGGTAGATCAAAATGCGTTGCAGGCCACTTTCCCATATCTGGACAATGTGACCATCTGCGGCCGTGACTTGCAGGACCATGACGCAAACCTCGAAAAATTCCTCCGCACCGCCCAACTCCTGAACCTGACATATAACAAGGAGAAGTGCATATTCCGCACAAACCGCCTCGCCATCCTTGGCTGTGTTGTGGAACACGGAGTCATCGGCCCCGACCGGATGCGTCCCCTTATGGAACTCCCACTGCCTCAAGGCCCTGAAGAGGTGCCTAGGGTTTTTCTCCTATTATGCCCAGTGGGTCCCCTACTATGCAGGCAAGGCCCATCCGCTGATCAAGTCCACCTCTTTTCCCTTGACGGCAGAGGCCCGCTTAGCCTTCCACTGTATCAAGGAAGGCATTGCCAAAGCCACCATGCACGCAGTGGACGAATCCATCCCCTT
Source organism: Somniosus microcephalus (assembly GCF_052327205.1). Taxonomy (NCBI): domain Eukaryota; kingdom Metazoa; phylum Chordata; class Chondrichthyes; order Squaliformes; family Somniosidae; genus Somniosus; species Somniosus microcephalus. The sequence goes on from NW_028225179.1 coordinate 9,808,206, forward strand.
CCAGGTGGAAAGCGACGCGTCCGACTTTGCCCTGGCCGCTACCCTCAATCAGGCGGGGAGACCCGTGGCCTTCTTTTCACGAACCCTCCAAGGCCCGGAGACCAGACACTCCGCTGTTGAGAAGGAGGCCCAGGCAATTGTGGAGGCTGTGCGTCATTGGAGGCACTACCTGGCCGGAAAACGATTTACCCTGCTCACTGACCAACGTTCAGTTGCTTTCATGTTTAACAACAAGCAGAGGGGCAAAATCAAAAATGACAAGATCTTGAGGTGGAGAATCGAACTTTCCACCTACAATTACGAGATCTTGTACCGGCCCGGGAAGCTCAATGAACCCCCGGATGCGCTATCGCGTGGCACCTGCGCCAGCGCGCAGATCGATAGACTGCGGGCCCTCCACAATGACCTCTGCCACCCGGAGGTCACCAGGTTCTTCCACTTCATCAAGGCCCGCAACCTGCCTTACTCTATTGAGGAGGTCAGGACCATTACCAGGAATTGCCAAGTCTGCGCTGAGTGCAAACCGCACTTTTATAGACCAGACAGGGCCCACCTGATAAAAGCCACTCGCCCCTTCGAGCGCCTGAGCGTTGATTTTAAAGGGCCTCTCCCCTCCTCCGACCGCAATGTGTACTTCCTCAATATTATTGATGAGTACTCCCGTTTCCCATTCGCCATCCCCTGCCCGGACATGACCAGTGCCACGGTCATTAAATGTCTGAACGACCTCTTCACCCTGTTCGGTTTCCCCAGCTATATCCATAGTGACCGGAGCTCATCGTTTATGAGCGACGAACTCCGTCAGTACCTGCTAACTAGGGGTATTGCCACAAGCAGGACCACCAGTTACAACCCCCGGGGGAACGGACAGGTGGAAAGAGAAAATGCGACAGTTTGGAAGGCCGCCCTGCTAGCCTTAAAGTCTAGGGGCCTTCCAACCTCCCACTGGCAGGATGTGCTCCCCGATGCGCTCCACTCCATTCGGTCACTGCTCTGCACTGCCACTAACGCTACCCCTCATGAGAAAATGTTTGTCTTCCCAAGGAAGTCCACATCGGGGACATCGCTACCGCCATGGCTGACGTCCCCAGGGCCGGTCCTACTGAGAAGGCACGTGAGGACCCATAAAACAGACCCCCTGGTCGAGAGGGTCGACCTCCTCCACGCCAACCCCCAGTATGCTTACATTGCATACCCGGACGGGCGGGAGGACACAGTCTCCATAAGAGACCTTGCACCCTCGGGGGCCACAGTAACCCACTACTCACTACCACCCCCCCCCCACAATCTGATATCCAGCCCCAGCAGACGGCAGGCCTGGGCCCCGCGACCCGCTCGACATCTACGAGGACGACACGCCTGTGCCACAGCCCACGCAGGACTCGACGCCGGAAGCTCCACTACCCCTGCCGTCGCCACGCCGATCACAGTGGCAGACAAGACCTCCGGAGAGACTCCAATACACTAACTTTTAATACACTTCACCCCGCCGGACTCAATTTTAAACAAGGGGTGAATGTGGTAAACCACTGTTTGTATTCCACTGTGTACATGCCTGGACATGCCTCGGCTGACTCCTCCCACAAGTCCTAGTATAAAGGTGACTGCTCCCCAGCCCTTTGTATTTCTGGACCGGTCGACCACTCGAGGCAGACCTTCATTCTTTTGTTAATAAAAGCCTTTAGTTACTCTCTTAACTCTCAGTCTTTTATGAGTAATTGATAGCGCATCAGTTGGTAATGAAGAAGAAAGCTGCAGACTGCACGGGGATATCAATGGGCTGGTCAGGTGGGCAGAACAGTGGCAAATGGAATTCAATCTGGAGAACTGTGAGGTAATGCATTTGGGGAGGGCTAACAAGACAAGGGAATAGACTATAAATGGTAGGACACTGAGAAGTGCAGAGGATCAGAGGGACCTTCGAGTGCATGTCCACAGATCCCTGAAGGTAGCAGGACAGGTAGATAATGTGGATAAGAAGGCACACGGGATACTTGCCTTTATTAATCGAGGCATAGAATATAAGAGCAGGGAGGTTATGCTTGAACTGTATAAAACACTCGTTAGGCCACAGCTAGAGTACTGCATGCAGTTCTGGTCACCACATTACAGGAAGGATGTGATTGCACTAGAGAGGGTGCAGAGGAGATTTACGAGGATGTGGCCTGGGCTGGGGAATTTTAGCTATGAGGAAAGATTGGATAGGCTGGGGTTGTTTTCTTTGGAATGGAGGAGGCTGAGGGGAGACCTAATTGAGGTGTATAAAATTATGAGGGGCCTAGATAGTGTGGATAGGAAGGACCTATTTCCCTTAGCAGAAGGGTCAATAACCAGGGGGCACAGATTTAAAGTAATTGGTCGGAGGTTTAGAGGGGATTTGAGGAGAACTTTTTTCACCCAGAGGGTGGTGGGAGTCTGGAACTCACTGCCTGACAGGGTGGTAGAGGCAGAGACCCTCATCACATTTAAAAAGTACTTAGATATGCACTTGAAGTGCCGTAACCTACAAGGCTACGGACCAAGTGCTGGAAAGTGGGATTAGGGTGGATAGCTCTTTGTCGGCCGGCATGGACAAGATGGGCCGAATGGCCTCCTTCTGTGCTGTAAATTTCTATGATTCTATGATTCATTGATCATCCCATTCCCAAGCTACCTCTGTGTTAACACCTCAGACGAGCCGTCCCACGTAGGGTAACTCCCGCAGCCTGTTCTCCCGGTTACAGAACCAGTTTGTCTCTCTCAGGAATGCTCAAGGCTCTGTTGTCTGGGCACCAACTCACTCGTGACCTCACATGTTGCAACAAGTCTGCTGCCTGAGCAGTTTGCAGTGTTATTAGGTCTGTGGGTCTCTTAGCAACCACCTCCCTTATCTAGGCAAAGTGCTCATCTCCTGACTTTGGGTGTTATCATTCCAAACTTCAGCATTCTCTGTCTTTTAGCTTCAATCTGTCTGTGTCCACCCAGTGACAACACTGAGCTCCTCCCTTCAACCACTGACACTCGCCCTCTTGCTGAGAAAGAAAGACTTGCATTTATATAGCACCTTTCACAACCTCAGGACGTCCCAGAGCGCTTTACAGCCAAGGAAGAACTTCTGAAGTGTAGTCACTTGTAATGTAGGAAATGCGGCAGCCAATTGGCGCACAGCAAGCTCCCACAAACAGCAATGTGACAATGACCAGATAATCTATTTCAGTGATGTTGATTGAGGGATAAATATTGGCCCCAGGACACCGAGGAGAACTCCCCTGCTCTTCTTCAATGTAGTGCCATGGGATCTTTTACATCCACCTGAAAGAGCAGACGGGGGCCTCGGTTTAACATCTCATCCGAAAGACGGCACCTCTGACAGAGCAGCACTCTCTCAGTACTGGAGTGTCAGCCTAGATTTTTATGCTCAAGTCTCTGGACTGGGACTTGAACCCACGACCTTCTGACTCAGAGGTGAGAGTGCTGCCCACTGAGCTAAAGTGCCTGGAGCTAAGCCAGCTGGGATACTTGACATAGGATTACATCGGATATACGGCACAGAAACAGGCCATTCGGCCCAACCAGTCTATGCCGGTGTTTATGCTCCACTCGAGCCTCCTCCCGTCTTTCCTCATCTAAATCTATCAGCATAACCCTCGATTCCCTTCTCCCTCATATGCTTGTCTAGCCTCCCCTTCAATGCATCGATACTATTCGCTTCAACCACTCCCTGTGGCAGCGAGTTCCACATTCTCACCACTCTCTGGGTAAAGAAGTTTCTTCTGAATTCCCTGTTGGATTTCTTGGTGACTATCTTATATTGAGGCCTCTAGTTATGCTCTTCCCCACAAGTGGAAACATTCTCTCTGTATCCACTCTATCAACATCTTTCATAATTTTAAAGACCTCTATTAGGTCACCCCTCAGCCTTTTTTCAAGAGAAAAGAGACCCAGCCTGTTCATCCTTTCCTGATATGTATACCCTCGCATTTCTGGTATCATCCTTGTAAATCTTCTCTGCACCCTCTCCAGTGCCTCTATATCCTTTTTATAATATGGTGACCAGAACTGTACGCAGTACTCTAAGTGTGGTCTAACCAAGGTTCGATACAGGTTTAGCATAACTTCACTACTTTTCAATTCTATCCCTCTACAAATAAACCCAAGTGCTTGGTTTGCTTTTTTTATGGCCTTGCTAACCTGTGTTGCAACTTTTAGTAATTTGTGTATTTGTACTCCGAGATCCCGTTGCTCCTCTACCCCACCAAGACTCGCACCCTCCAAGTGATAAGTGACCTCCCCATTCTTCCTACCAAAATGTAATACCTCACATTTATCTGTTCAGCCTTGGTCACTCTGCAAAAATACTGAAATGTTTAATAATGAAATCAGGGAGTCAAAAAGCTGAGGTGAGGCAGTTTAAAAACAGTCCCTGACCAGAGATTGCTGGATGCTGACACTCGGTGCTCACGAGGATAGAATGTCCCATTCCCCAGGCACGGACATCCAGCACCTCGATCACAGCAACAATTCACAAAACAATGGCAATATAACTTGGAGCAGAGACGGTTAAGTGGAGCTGTGATCGAGGTGCTCAAAATTAGGAGGGGTTTTGATCGAGCAAACAAGGAGAAGCTGTTGTCACTGGCAGGAGGGTCGGTAACGAGAGGACACAGATTTCAGATCATTGGCAAAAGAATCAAGAGAGGAAATGAGGAGACTTTTTTTACACAGCGAATTGTGATGATCCGGAATGCACTGCCTGAATGGGAGGTGGAAGCAGATTCAATAGTAACTGTCAAAAGGGAATTGGATATATACTAAAGGCAGAAATTTGCAGGGCTGTGGGGAAAGAGCAGGGCAGTGGGACTAATCGCATCGCTCTTTCAAAGAGCTGGCACCAGCACGATGGGCCGAAAGGCATCCTACTGTGCTCTATGATTCTATAACATCAGCTTCTCTCTGCTCACTAGTACTGAGAGAACAGGGAATAATCTTTAAATCCAGCCCAGTTATTGGGGGCTCTTAACATTAACAAGCCCCAGTTGCCTGAATTAACACGGTTCAGTCCTGGATGTGATTAAAGGCATCGGAAACAGTGGAATCGACCCACCGCAGTCACACTATGGACACTCTGGTGTGTCAGCGGGTGGGATACACCAGGGAATCCCTTTCCACACACTGAGGTTGACTCTAATGATCGGGAGTCCCAGGGTTTCGGATACCAGATAATCAAGTTCACAAGAACACAAATTGTCTCTCCAGACTTTATTAAGAGCGCTGCATAACACAGATCGGGTGATAATTCCCTCAATCTGGAGAATAGAAGTACAGTGGATTCACGCGCGATCTTCTCGAGTCTGTTCCAACTGACAACGGCTTAAGTGGCCTGTTCTTATACACAAGCTTGGTTACCACTCAGGAAATGGGATTGTTTGGACCCGTCTGTTGACCGCCTCCTGAACTCCTGCTAATTCAGGGAATTTAGTCCATCTGTGACCAGACTATAACCACACCTGGTTATCACACCTATACGGTCCGTGAGGTTATTATTAGATTCACACCCAGACGTTGTGTCTTTACTTGTCTGGCACTTCATCCCGTAACACGGGTACAGGGGCTCAGTAATGTTTCATTCATCAGAAAAAGACAAAGTACAACAACATACTGGTCAGCTTAACAGAATCTCATCATATTTATGGGGCCATTATTATAAATGTAACTAATAAATCCAGGAGGGAATTCAGGAGAAACTTCTTTACCCAGCGAGTGATAGAATGGGGAACTCGTTACCACAGGGAGTGGTTGAGGTGAACAGCCCAGATGGATTTATGGGGAAGCCACACAAGGGAGAAAGGAATGGGAGGATGTGTTGATCGGGTTAATTGAAGTAGGGTGGGTGTGGGGCATAAACACGGGCATGGACCAGTTGGGCTGAATGGCCTGTTTCTGTGCTGTACATTCTATGTAACACCATGAACAGTCAATCGAAGGGAATCATCAGCACAACAGTCTTAAAGATTAAACAGCAGTCCAAGAATTTATAAAACATTCATCCGTTCCATGTTCACGTCACCCCAGCTGTCTAAAGGGCCCTGCGCTACGGAACAATGTGAACTCGCTGGTGTCTCTGTAGGTGGGATGACCGAGTGAATCCTTTGCCACACACAGAGCAGGGGAACGGTCTCTTTCCTTCTTTCTCCAGCTGGTGTCTCTTCAGGCCCTTTGAACATTTAAATGTCTTACCACAGTCAGAACATTTAAATGGTCTCTTATCAGTGTGAACTCGCTGGTGTACCTTCAGATCCCCAGTGCTTTTAAAGCTCTTCCCACAGTCAGAACATTTAAATGGTCTCTCATCAGTGTGAACTCGCTGGTGTCTCACCAGCTGGGATGACAGAGTGAATCCCATCCCACACACGGAGCAGGTGAATGGTCTCTCCCCAGTGTGAACTCGCTGGTGTCTCACCAGGTGGGATGGCCGAGTGAATCCCTTCCCACACACGGAGCAGGTGAACGGTCTCTTTCCTGCTCTCCCCAGCTGGTGTCCCTTCAGCTCCTGGGACATTTGAAAGCTTTCCCCACAGTCGGAATGTTTCACCGGCCTCTCCCAAGTGTGAACTCGCTGGTGTGCCAGCAGATTCGAGGACCGAGTGAATCTCTTCCCACACACGGAGCAGGTGAACAGAATCTCTCCTGCTCTCTCCAGCTGGTGTCTCTTCAGATCCTGGGACCTTTTAAATCTCTTCTCACAGTCAGAACATTTAATCGGTCTCTCATCACTGTGAACAAGCTGGTGTCTCAGGAGGGAGGCAGAATGAGAGAATCGCTTCAAAAACACGGAGCAGGTCAACGGTCTCTCATCGGTGTGGACAAGCTGGTGTCTCTTCAGCATGGATGGTGCAATTAATCCCTTCCCACACACAGAGCGGGTAAACGGTCCCTCCCTCGTGTGAACTTGCTGGTGTATCATTGGAGCGGATGACTGAGTGAATCCCTTCCCACACACGGATGAGGTGAACGGCTTCTTTCCTGCTCTCTCCAGCTGGTGTCCCTTCAGCTCCTGGGACCTTTTAAATCTCTTCCCACAGTCAGAACATTTAATCAGTCTCTCATCACTGTGAACAAGCTGGTGTCTCAGGAGGGTGGCCAAATCAGAGAATCGCTTCAAAAACACGGAGCAGGTCAACGGTCTCTCATCGGTGTGGACAAGCTGGTGTCTCTTCAGCATGGATGGTGCAATTAATCGCTGCCCACACACTGAGCGGGTTAAAGGTCCCTCCCTCATGTGAAATTGCTGGTGTATCATTGGAGCGGATGGCTGAGTGAATCCCTTCCCACACATGGGGCCCGGGTTTCCCCCAGTGTGTGGCCACTGGTGTTGCTTCAGGTATTTGTAGATCTTGAAGCTCTTTCAGAACATTTAAAAGGTCTCTCATCAGTGTGAACTCACGGGTGTGCCAGCAGATTGGAGGAGCGACTGAATCAGGTCCTGAGGAATCACGTAACTCTGTTAGATCTTGACGTGATGTTTGGTTTGAGCTTCCTGTCTGTAAATGCTCCACTTCTAAAACCCTGTAAAAGGAGTGTAGAAAGGGTAAGGGGGGAAGCAGGGTTAGAAACATAGAAATATAGAAACATGGAAGATAGGAGCAGGAGTAGGACATCCGGCTCCCCGAGCCTGCTCCACCATTCAATGCGATCATGGCTGATCATCCAATTTCAGTACCCAGTCCCTGCTTTCTCCCCATACCCCTTGATCCCTTTAGCCTTAAGAAATATATCCAACTCCTTCTTGAATATATTTAATGAATTGGCCTCTACTGCCTTCTGTGGTAGAGAATTCCACAGGTTCTCCTCTCTCTGGGTGAAGAAATTCCTCCTAATTTCTGTCCTAAATGGCCTACCCCTTATCCTTAGACTGTGACCCCTGGTTCTGGACTCCCCGACCATCGGGAACATCCTTCCTGCATCTAGTCTGTCTGGTCCTGTTAGAATTTTATAAGTTTCAATGAGATCCCCTCTCATTCTTCTAAACTCCAGCGAGTACAAGCCCAATCATCCCAATCTCTCCTCATACGTCATTCCTGCCATCCCAGGTATCAGCCTGGTGAATCTTCGCTGAACTCCTTCCATGGCAAGAACATCCTTCCTCAGATAAGGTGACCAAAACTGCACACAATACTCAAGATGTGGTCTCACCAAGGCCCTGTACAACTGCAGCAAGACATCCTTGTTCCTGCACGCAAACCCTCTCGCTACGAAGGCCAACATACCATTTGCCTTCTTAACCGCTTTTTTTTGGCTAATTTTGCCTCAAAAACAAACAGGGTAGAGCCGGTCCCACTGGTGTCCAGCCGTGCCCACAATAACCAGCGGGCCAGAAACAGCCCAATCCACCTCAGTGACTTGGCCCTGAAGTCAAATCAAGTCTCATCAAAGTCTCATCAAATGACATCCTTTGTGACTGTGACAAAGGTAAACTATCTCTCCTCGTCCTTCCTGACTTGTCTGCAGCCTTTGACACCGTTGACCACTCCATCCTTCTCCAACACCTCTCCACCGTCGTCCAGCTGGGTGGGACTGCACTCGCCTGCTTCCATTCTTATCTATCTAATCGTAGCCACAGAATTGCCTGCAACGGCTTCTCTTCCTGCTCCCGCATCGTTCCCTCTGGTGTCCCCCAAGGATCTATGCTTGGGCCCCTCCTATTTCTCATCTAAATGCTGCCCCTTGGCGACATCATCTGAAAACACAGCCTCAGTTTCCACATCTACGCTGACGACACCCAGGTCGACCTCCCCACCACTTCTCTCGACCCCTCCACAGTGTCTAAACTGTCAGATTGCTTGTTCGACATCCAGTTCTGGATGAGCAGAAATGTTCTCCAATTAAATATCAGGCAGACCGACTGGTTCCATCCCTCTCCCTAACATCTGTCTGAGGCTGAACCAGACCATTCGCAACCTCGGTGTCACATCTGACCCTGAAATGAGGTTCCGACCCCATATCCGCAGCATCACTAAGAGCGCCTCCTTCCACCTGGGTAACATGGCCCGTCTCAGCCCCCTGCCTCAGCTCATCCGCTGCTGAAACCCTCCCCCGGCCCTTTGTCACCTTTAGACTTGACTATTCCAACACACTCCTGTCTGGCCTCCCACATTCAAGCCCACATCACCTTGAGCTCATCCAAAACTGCCCGTGCTGTGACCCCACCCACTCCCCCTACTCCGCATGCGCTGCCCACCGCCACACTGCACATGCTCGGCAGGACCCCGGCTCCCGAGGATCAGCCGGCACCGCGCCTGCGCACAGACCCCGCATTCTGGGTCGGCCCTGGCAACCGCCAGAGTCCGGATCGCCGGCGGAAAGTGAGTTTTACCAGGGTTTTTTATATATAGCAGAGAGAAGCGCGGGCGGGGAGATAAATAAAAAGAAAATACAAACCGCACCGTCCCAGCGCTCTCCCGGCACCGAGCGGAGCAGATTGAGCGGCCGCAGCCCCTTGTCTTCTGCAGGGAGCCGGACTGGGGCACATCATCAACTCCACGGCGGTGACTGACGGGAGCTCCAACCAATAGGGGGAGAGCGGCCGGAGCTCGGAGGACTGAGGTGGCGGCGGGTCCTCCAACCAATCGGGGTGCCCGAGGGGCAGGACTTCCGCCGCCTGCTTCTCCCGCTGCTGAGACAAGTGGAATGCAGCAGAGGGCGCTCTTCTGAGTTTGGGGCTCAGGCCTGTTAGTGGAGCAGTGCAGAGGGAACTTTATTCTGCAATGGGCTTTACTCCCTCAGCACTGCACTGTAGGGGCAGCACAGAGTTTTAGACTCCAGTCCCTGGAGTGGGACTTCAACCCACGACCTTCTGACTCAGAGGAGAGAGTGCTGCCGCCTGAGACATGGCTGACACTCTGTATCTAACCCATGCTCTACCTGCCCTGCGAGTGTTTGATGGGACAGTGTAGGGGGAACTTTACTCTGTATCTAATCCGTGCTGTACCTGCCCTGGGAGTGTTTGATGGGACAGTGTAGAGGGAGCTTTACTCTGTATCTAACCCGTGCTGTACCTTCCCTGGGAGTGTTTGATGGGACAGTGTAGAGTGTGCTTTACTCAGTATCTAACCCATGCTGTACCTGCCCTGGGAGTGTTTAATGGGACAGTGTAGAGTGCGCTTTACTCTGTATCGAACCCGTGCTGTACCTGCCCTGGGAGTGTTTGATGGGACAGTGTAGAGGGAGCTTTACTCTGTATCTAACCCGTGCTGTACCTGCCCTGGGAGTGTTTGATGGGACAGTGTAGAGGGAGCTTTACTCTGTATCTAACCCGTGCTGTACCTGCCCTGGGAGTGCTTGATGGGACAGTGTAGAGGGAGCTTTACTCTGTATCTAACCCGTGCTGTACCTTCCCTGGGAGTGTTTGATGGGACAGTGTAGAGTGCGCTTTACTCTGTATCTAACCCATGCTGTACCTGCCCTGGGAGTGTTTGATGGGACAGTGTAGAGTGCGCTTTACTCTGTACCTAACCCGTGCTGTACCTGCCCTGTGAGTGTTTGATGGGACAGTGTAGAGGGAGCTTTACGCTGTATCTAACCCGTGCTGTACCTGCCCTGGGAGTGCTTGATGGGACAGTGTAGAGGGAGATTTACTCTGTATCTAACCCGTGCTGTACCTGCCCTGTGAGTGTTTGATGGGACAGTGTAGAGGGAGCTTTACTCTGTATCTAACCCGTGCTGTACCTGCCCTGGGAGTGCTTGATGGGACAGTGTACAGGGAGCTTTACTCTGTATCTAACCCGTGCTGTACCTGCCCTCACAAGCAAATTTGGCTAGGTAAATAAAATTAGAGAGTTAAATGCGTGGCTCAAAGACTGGTGTGGGAGAAATGGGTTTTGCTTCTTGGGACACTGGCATCAGTACTGGGACAGGAGCGAGCTGTTCCGTTGGGACGGACTTCACTTGGCCAGTGCTGGGACTAGAATCCTGGTGAATCGAATAACTAGGGCTGTAGAGAGGGCTTTAAACTAATTAGTGGGGGGGATGTTGCAAGAGCGAAATATAAAAATGTCAGCGGCGAAGGCAATAGAGCAAGGTAGCAGTGGGGGAATTAAAAACCAGAGCGTGTCAGGAAGGGACAGAATATATAAAGATAAAGGTAAAGTAGTAAAGGGGGTAAAAGCAGCAATAAATTGTCACAAAACATATTTAAAAGTTCTTTATCTGAATGCACGCAGCATTCGTAACAAAATAGACAAGTTGACGGTACAAATAACTACACATGGGTATGATCTGGTGGCCATTACGGAGACATGGTTGCAGGGTGACCATGACTGGGAACTAAACACCCAGGGGTATTTGACTATTAGGAAGGACAGACAGGAAGGAAAAGGAGGTGGGGTGTCTGTGTTAATAAAGGATGGAATCACTGCAATAGTGAGAAATGATATTGGGTCAAAGGATCACGATAGTGAAACGGTTTGGGTGGAAATAAGGAATAATAAGAGGAAAAAGTCACTAGTGGGCGTAGTCTATAGGCCTCCTAACAGTTGCAACTCTATTGGTCGGAGTATAAATCAGGAAATAGTTGGGGCTTGTAATAAGGGAACAGCGATAATCATGGGAGATTTTAACTTTCATATTGACTGGAGAAATCAAATTGGGCAGGGCAGCCTTGAGGAAGAGTTCATAGAGTGCGTTAGGGACGGGTTCCTTGAGCAGTATGTTACTGAACCAACCAGGGGGCAGGCAATCTTAGATCTGGTCCTGTGTAATGAGCAGTGGTGTACATTCAAGGAGATATTTCACAACTTTCAAGAAAAATATATTCCACTGAGGAAAAAGGGGCGTAAAAGAAAAGACAGCCATCCGTGGCTAAGTAAAGTAATAAAGGATAGTATCCGACTGAAAACAGGGGCATATAAAGTAGCCAAATCTAGTGGGAGGATAGAAGATTGGGAAGCATTTAAAAGCCAGCAAAGAATAACAAACATTAATAAAGAAAGGGAAGATAGATTATGAAAGTAAACTAGCAAAAAATATAAAAACAGATAGCAAGAGTTTCTACAGTTATATAAAAATAAAAAGTGTGGCTAAAGTGAATGTTTGTCCCTTAGAGGACGAGACCGGGAAATTAGTAGTGGGGAACATGGAGATGGCAAAAACGCTGAACAAATATTTTGTATCAGTCTTTACAGTAGAGGACACTAAAAATATCCCAACACTGGACAAACAGGGGGCTATGGGGGGGGGGGGGGGAGGAGATAAACACGATTAAAATCACTAAGGAGATGGTACTCGGTAAGATAATGGGACTTAAGGCGGATAAATCCCCTGGACCTGATGGCTTACATCCTAGGGTCTTGAGAGAGGTAGCGGTGGGGATTGCGGATGCATTGGTGGTAATTTTCCAAAACTCCCTGGATTCAGGCAAGGTCCCAGCAGATTGGAAAACTGCTAATGTAACGCCCTTATTTAAAAAGGGAGGTAGACAAAAGGCTGGAAACTATTGACCAGTTAGCCTAACATCTGTGGTTGGTAAAATGTTGGAGTCCATTATTAAGGAAGCAGTAACAGGACATTTGGATAAGCATAATTTAATCAGACAGTCAGCATGGTTTTATAAAGGGGAAGTCATCTTTGACAAATTTGCTCGAATTCTTTGAGGATGTAACAAACAGGGTGGATAAAGGGGAACCAGTGGATGTGGTGTATTTGAACTTCCAAAAGGCATTTGACAAGGTGCCACACAAAGGATTACTGATCAAGATCAAAAATCACGGGATTGGGGGTAATATACTGGCATGGGTGGAAGGTTGGCTATCTAACAGAAAACAGAGAGTTGGGATAAATGGTTCATTCTCGGGTTGGCAATCAGTAACTAGTGGTGTTCCGCAGGGGTCAGTGCTGGGACCCCAACTCTTTACAATCTATATTAACGATTTGGAGGAGGGGACTGAGTGCAACATATCCAAGTTTGCCGATGATACAAAGATGGGAGGGAAAGCAGTGAGTGAGGAGGACATAAAAAACCTGCAAAAGGACATAGACAGGCTAAGTGAGTGGGCAGAGATTTGGCAGATGGAATATAATGTTGGAAAGTGTGAGGTTATGCACATTGGCAGAAAAAATCAAAGTGCAAGTTATTATCTAAATGGAGAGAAACTGCAAAGTGCTACAGTACAAAGGGATCTGGGGGTCCTGGTGCATGAAACACAGAAGGTTAGTATGCAGGTACAGCAGGTGATCAGGAAGGCCAATGAAATCTTGGCTTTTATTGCAAGGGGGATGGAGTATAAAAGCAGGGAAGTCTTGCTTCAGTTATACAGGGTACTGGTAAGGCCACACCTGGAATATTGCGTGCAGTTTTGGTTTCCATATTTAAGAAAAGATATACTTGCTCTCGATGTGGTTCAGAGAAGGTTCACTCGGTTGATTCTTTAGATGAGGGGGTTGACTTATGAGGAAAGGTTGAGTAAGTTGGGACTCTACTCATTGGAATTCAGAAGAGAGGAGATCTTATTGAAACATATAAGATTGTGAGGGGGCTTGATCGGGTGGATGCGGGGAGGATGTTTCCACTGATGGGTGAGAACATAAGAACATAAGAAATAGGAGCAGGAGTAGGCCAATCGGCCCCTCGAGCCTGCTCTGCCATTCAATAAGATCATGGCTGATCTGATCCTAACCGCCAATCCACTATCACAGAACCATCTCCTGAATCTAACTGCAGACTAGAACTAGGGGGCATAATCTTAGAATAAGGGGCTGCCATTTCAAAACTGAGATGAGGAGAAACTTCTTCACTCAGAGGGTGGTAAATCTATGGAATTTGCTACCTCAGAGAGCTGTGGAAGCTGCGACATTAAATAAATTTAAAACGGAGATAGACAGTTTCCTAACTGATAAGGGAATTAGGGGTTACGGGGAGCGGGCAGGGAAGTGGACTTGAGTCTAAGTTCAGATCAGCCATGATCCTATTGAATGGCGGAGCAGGCCCGAGGGGCCGTACGGCCTACTTCTGCTCCTTCTTCTTATGTTCTTATTCTCTTCACATATCTATAAAAGCTTTTTCTGTCAGTTTTTATGTTCCCTGAAAGCTTACTCTCATATTCTATTTTCCTTCTTAATTAATCCCTTTGTCCTCCTTTGTTGAATCCTAAACTGCTCCCAATCCTCAGGTTTACTGCTTTTTCTGGCCAATTTATATGTCCTCTCCTTGGATCTTATGCTATCCCTAATTTCCCTTGTTAGCCACGGTTGAGTCACCTTTTTTGTTTTATTTTTATGCCAAACTGGGATGAACAAATTCTGTAGTTCATCCATGCGGTCTTTGAATGTTTGCCATTGCCTATCTACCGTCAACCCTTTGAGTGACATTTCCCAATCAATCCTACCCAACTCGATCCTCAGACCATCGTAGTTTCCTTCATTTAAATTTAGGACCCTAGTCTCTGAGTCAACAACTTCATTCTCCATCTTAATGAAGAATTCGATCATATTATTATCACTCTGACCCAAGGGGCCTCGTACAACAAGATTGCAAATTAATCCTTTCTCGTTACATAATACCCAGTGTATGATGGCCTGAGCTCTGGTTGGTTCCTCGACATATTGGTCCAGGAAACCATCCCGTAAACACTCCAGGAATTCCTCCTCCACAGTAGAGGACATGAGATGGGGGGAGGGAGTCCCTTTAAATGTGGAGGAGGTGGGTGTCCCTTTAAATGTGGAGGGGGTGGATGTCCCTTTAAATGTGGAGGTGGTGGGTGTCCCTTTAAATGTGGAGGGGATGGGTGTCCCTTTATATGTGGAGGGGGTGGGTGTCCCTATAAATGTGGCGGGGGTGAGTGTCACTTTAAATGTGGAGGGGGTGGGTGTCCCTTTAAATGTGGAGGGGGAGGGAGTCACTTTAAATGTGGAGAGGCGGGGCCGCGCATGCTTATTCAGCTCCCTCACCACAAAACGAGGCTGCCAGTGCGCCTGCGCGAGGCCTCCTGGGAGCAGATGGAAGGCCGGGCCCGGGGAAGAGGCGGAATCAGCGGCCGGGGTAAATTAAAGTGTTGGGGAATCGATTTAAATTGAGGTGAGGGGGGAGCGGAGAGCAAGATTATAAAGTAAAATACGAGAAAAACCAAACCTGAGAGTCGGGCGGGCGGGACCTCCGCGGACGCCGAGAGGAGCGGATTGAGCCTCGCGGGGTGGCGGAGTGTGTCGGAGCAATGTGATTGTGACTGACGGGAGTGCTGACCAATAGGAAGAGGGCTGAGCTGGGAGGACTGAACTGGGCGGCCTGGTCCTCCAACCAATGGCGGCGCGGCAAAGGGGCGGGGCCTCCTCCAGCTCTGGTGCGCTGAGGCCGATTTTGACATCATCAGAGGAAGAGGCCCAATCAGGTGGATGGAGGCCGGCCCGCCCTGTGACTGATGGGAGCGCTGACCAATAAGAAGAGGGCTGAGGTGGGAGGACTGAACTGGGCGGCCTGGTCCTCCAACCAAAGGCGGCATGGCAAGGGGGCGGGGCCTCCTCTCCAGCTCAGGTGCTGGGGCCAATTGTGACGCGCTGTCCCCAGGTGAGAGCAGCTCAGTCAGCACAGAGCTGGGGCTGGAATCTGGGAGAGGGGCTGTGGTAAACCATTGTTATCGTTCACAATCGTTCACTATTGTTACACTGTTGTTATCACTGTTTACACTGTTGTTATCACTACACAAGGTTACCTCTTGCCACGCACGCTGTTATACCTAGGCATACCTCAGCTGACTCCGCCCATGGCTCCGCCTGCTTGCCCAGGTATAAAGGTGATTGCTTGGCTAGTATTCTTCCTTGCTGGAACCGATCACCCACGAGGGTGGGCTCTGTTATTTAGCCAATAAAAACCTATAGTTACTATCTTAACTCGTCGCTTTTCATGGAATGAATTGATTGGTATATCAATTTTATTGGCTAAATTTTGAAATGACTGACCAGCCCCAGCAGCCGACTTGGCTGCGAGCCCTCCGACCGCCGTACCTGGATCTAAATCCACAGGCAGCGAATTCAGCCCTCGACTTCGATCACT
Organism: Somniosus microcephalus; assembly: GCF_052327205.1. NCBI lineage: Eukaryota > Metazoa > Chordata > Chondrichthyes > Squaliformes > Somniosidae > Somniosus > Somniosus microcephalus. The sequence continues at coordinate 9,824,224 of NW_028225179.1, forward strand.
GGCTGAGCTGCTTTGAATCCTACCTGGTAGCCTCCGGCGTGCCATCGGAAGCCGACAAACTAAGAGTTCTGACCACCCAGGTGAGCCCTAAAGTATTTGCACTCATCCGGGACCTTACTACATACGAGGAGGCCCTCGACCTGCTAAAAGAGCAGTACCGGAGCCCAGTAAATTCAATGTATGCCAGACATCTCCTAAGATCCCGCTCGCAACAGCCAGGAGAGTCTGTAGATGAATTTTTACGGGCGCTGCAAACACTCGGCAGGGACTGTGACTTTAAAGCTGTATCGGCTGCACAACATGCTGAAGGAAATATCCATGATGCCTTCGTGAAAGGCCTTCGGTCCGACTACTCACGGCAAAGACTGCTTGAATCAAAGGACCTCGACTTGAAAGCAGCTACAGCCCTCGCTCGCTCCCTGGAAGTGGCCCATCGGGACCTTGAGGCGTACTCCGGGTACAGTGCTGCGCGACCGTGGGACTCGGGCCCGACTCTGGCCGCAATACCCCTCGCACCGCCGCCCCTGGGACCTACTATGGCGTCGGTGTCCCGGAATCGATCGGGACCGCCACCCCCGGGACCTGCTGCGGCAGCGGAGCCCCGCGATCGGGCCGCCAGCTGCTATTTCTGTGGCCAGGCGAGACATCAAAGGGCGCGCTGCCCTGCAAGGAACGCGACCTGTTCCGGCTGCAGAAAAAAAAGGCCACTTCGCGAACGCCTGCAGAGGGAAAGCCACAGACGCCAGCAGTGCCTCATGTGAGTTGTGGGGGTGGCCATCTTTGATCAAGGCCACAGACGCCAGCAGTGCCTCATGTGAGTTGTGGGGGCGGCCATCTTTGATCAAGGCCACAGACGCCAGCAGTGCCTCATGTGAGTCGTGGGGGCGGCCATCTTTGATCAAGGCCACAGACGCCAGCAGTGCCTCATGTGAGTCGTGGGGCGGCCATCTTCTCCGCCATTTTGTTCGCTGCACTCGGCCGCCATGTTGTCTCCAGACCCGACCACCGCCTCACCTGCCGACGACAGCAGCACACTCAGCCATACATTGGCCTCCGTCACGCTTGACCAAGCTCTCCCGCATCATCTGTCCAGGTCCATGATGGACATCGAGGTAAACGGCCACGCCACGACCTGCCTGTTCAACAGCGGGAGCATGGAGAGTTTTATTCACCCAGACACGGTGCGCTGCTACTCCCTCACTGTCTGGCCAACGCGCCATCGGATCTCGATGGCGTCGAAGTCCCATTCAACAGACGTCAGCGGATACTGTGTGGTGACCCTGTCGGTTAGGGGCACGGAATATAAAAACTTTAAACTTCTCGTCCTGCCCCAGCTCTGCGCTGCCATCCTACTAGGGCTGGATTTCCAATGCCACCTCCAAAGTGTCACTTTGGCATACGGTGGACCCCTCCCCGCACTCACAGTCTACAACCAGCAGTTTTTAAACCGCCCGCCGCATACCACCTGCGGCCTCTCCACTCTCAAAGTCCCGCCCCCCTCCTTGTTCGCTAACCTCACCCGCGACTGTAAACCCGTCGCTACCAAGAGCAGGCGGTACAGCGCCGGGGACAGAGCTTTTATTAGCTCTGAGGTGCAACGTCTCCTGAAGGAGGGCATCATCGAGGGGAGCACCAGCCCCTGGCGTGCCCAGGTCGTAGTCGTTAAGACCGGCAATAAAAACCGCCTGGTCATCGACTACAGCCAAACCATAAACCGGTACACCCAGCTGGATGCATACCCCCTTCCCCGCATATCTGACATGGTCAACCAGATTGCACAGTACCGGGTATTCTCCACCATCGACCTTAAGTCGGCCTATCACCAACTCCCTATCCGCCCTGAGGACCGCCAGTATACCGCCTTCGAGGCGAATGGCCGCCTCTACCACTTCCTTAGGGTTCCCTTCGGTGTCACCAACGGGGTTTCGGTCTTCCAAAGGGAGATGGACCGGATGGTTGACCAGAACGCGCTGCAGGCCACGTTTCCTTATCTAGATAACGTCACCATCTGCGGCCACGACCAGCAGGACCACGATGTTAATCTGGAGAAATTCCTCCGTACGGCCCAACGGCTGAATCTCACTTACAATAAGGAGAAATGTATATTTAACACCTCGCGCCTTGCCATCCTCGGCTGCATAGTAGAGAACGGAGTCATCGGCCCCGACTCCGAAAGAATGCGCCCCCTCATGGAGCTTCCCCTTCCCCACTGTCAAAAGGCACTGAAGAGAACCCTGGGGCTCTTCGCTTACTATGCCCAATGGGTGCCCAATTATGCGGACAAAGCCAGACCCCTCATGAAGTCCACCTCCTTCCCCCTGACAGCAGAAGCATGCGCAGCCTTCTCCCTCATAAAAGGAGACATTGCGAAGGCCACAATGCACGCAGTGGATGAGTCCATCCCTTTCCAAGTGGAGAGCGATGCATCTGACTTTGCCCTAGCTGCAACCCTTAACCAGGCGGGGAGATCTGTGGCCTTCTTCTCAAGGACCCTCCAGGGCCCTGAGATCCGACACTCTTCTGTCGAGAAGGAGGCCCAGGCGATTGTGGAAGCGGTACGACGCTGGAGGCATTACCTGGCAGGCAAACGATTTACCCTCCTCACCGACCAGCGTTCGGTTGCTTTTATGTTTAATAACAAGCTGAGGGGCAAAATCAAGAACGACAAGATCTTGAGGTGGAGAATTGAGCTCTCCACCTACGAGTACGATATCTTGTACCGGCCTGGTAAACTCAACGAGCCCCCAGATGCTCTATCACGAGGTACATGCGCCAACGCGCAAGTTGATAGACTGCGGACCCTCCACAATGACCTCTGCCACCCCGGGGTCACTAGACTTTACCACTTCATTAAGGCCCGCAACCTGCCCTACTCCATCGAGGAGGTCAGGACCATGACCAGGAACTGCCAAGTCTGTGCCGAATGCAAACCGCATTTCTATAGGCCGGACAGAGCAAGCCTGATCAAGGCCACCCGCCCCTTCGAGCGCTTGAGCATCGATTTTAAGGGGCCCCTCCCGTCCTCTGACCGTAATGTGTACTTCCTCAACATTATTGACGAGTACTCCCGTTTCGCCTTTGCCATCCCCTGCCCAGACATGACCAGTACCACGGTCATCAAATGCCTGAACGACCTCTTCGCCTTGTTCGGGTTCCCGAACTATATACATAGCGACCGGGGCTCATCCTTCATGAGCGAGGAACTTCGCCAGTTCCTGCTCGCGTGAGGTATTGCTGCGAGCAGGACCACCAGCTACAACCCCCGGGGGAACGGCCAGGTGGAAAGAGAGAACGCGACAGTTTGGAAGGCCGTCCTCTTAGCCCTAAAGTCTAAGGGCCTCCCAACCTCTCGCTGGCAGGAAGTCCTCCCGGCAGCGCTCCATTCCATCCGGTCACTGCTTTGTACTGCCATTAACGCCACCCCTCATGAGCAAATGTTCGTTTTCCCCAGGAAGTCGACTACGGGAACCTCGCTACCAACATGGCTGACTTCTCCGGGGCCCGTCCTGCTGCGGAAGCACGTGAGGACCCATAAAACGGACCCCCTGGTCGAGAGGGTGAACCTTCTGCACGCCAACCCCCAGTATGCCTATGTGGAATACCCAGACGGGCGGGAGGACACAGTCTCCTTGCGAGACCTCGCACCCTCGGGCACCCCTGAGACACCACCGTTATCCCCCACCACTCCCCCAAATCCAGCTCCTGTAGGCGGCATGCTCCGGAACCCCAGGGGCCTTCGTCGACCACGCAGACACCAGCATTAACATCAGATACTGCACCACTGCCGCCGCTGCTGCGCCGATCAGAAAGGCTTACGAGGCCTCCTGATAGACTGACATACACGAACTAGTAGTACACTTCACCCCGCTGGACTCAATTTTAAACAAGGGGTGAATGTGGTAAACCACTGTTATCGTTCACAACCGTTCACTATTGTTACACTGTTGTTATCACTGTTTACACTGTTGTTATCACTACACAAGGTTACCTCTTGCCGCGCACGCTGTTATACCTAGGCATACCTCAGCTGACTCCGCCCATGGCTCCGCCTGCTTGCCCAGGTATAAAGGTGATTGCTTGGCTAGTATTCTTCCTTGCTGGAACCGATCACCCACGAGGGTGGGCTCTGTTATTTAGCCAATAAAAACCTATAGTTACTATCTTAACTTGTCGCTTTTCATGGAATGAATTGATAGGTATATCAGGGGCCACAGTCAGCACAGAGCTGGGGCTGGAATCTGGGAGAGGGGCCGCAGGCAGCACAGAGCTGGGGCTGGAATCTGGGAGAGGGGCCGCAGGCAGCGGGCCTGGCAAAGGGGCAGAGCCACAGCAGCTTCACAAAATTTTTTTTTAAAGATAATAATTTTAAAAAAGCCTATTTAAAGACAAATTCCCTGCAGTTTCAGAGACAGCCTTTGTCACTGCAATAATTTTTTAAATGTTTAAAAATTAAATCAAAAGCATCAAAAAGGAAGAGCGTAGCATAAGTAAAGAAAGACTTGCATATTTATAGCGCCATTCACGACCAGCGGACATCTCAAAGCGCTTTACAGTCAATGAAGTACTTTTTGAAGTGGAGTCACTGTTGTAATGTGGGAAATGCGGCAGCGCACAGCAAGCTGCCACAAACAGCAATGTGATAATCACCAGATAATCTGTTTTAGTTATGTTGGTTGTGGGATAAATATTGGCCAGGACTCCGGGATAACTTCCCTACTCTTCTTCGAAATAGCGCCATGGGATCTTTTACATCCACCTGAGAGAGCAGACGAGGCCTCGGTTTAACGTCTCATCCGAAAGACGGCCCCTCCGACAGTGCAGCACTCCCTCAGCACTGCACTGGAGTGTCAGCCTAGCTTTATGTGCTCGAGTCCCTGGAGTGGGACTTGAACCCACAACCCTTTGACCCAGAGGCGAGTGAGCTGCCCACTGAGCCACAGCTGACAACGTTGGTCCCTTAGAGGCTGAGACAGGAGAAATTATTATGGGGAATAAGGAAATGGCAGAAACGTTAAAACAAATATTTTGTATCTGTCTTCACAGTAGAAGACACAAAAGCATACCAAAGATGGTGGGGAACCGAGGGTTTAATGAGGGTGAGGAACTTAATGTAAAGTACTAGAGAAACTAATGGGACTAAAAGCCGACAAATCCCCTGGACCTGACGGCCTACATCCTAGGGTTCTAAAAGAGGTGGCTGAAGAGACAGTGGATGCATTGGTTTTGATCTTCCAAAATTCACTAGATTCTAGAACGGTCCCAGCGGATTGGAAGGTCGCAAATATAACACCGCTATTCAAGAAAGGAGGGAGGGAAAAAACAGGGAACGACAGGCCAGTTAGCCTGACATCAGTCGTTGGGAAAATGCTGGAATCCATTGTTACGGAAGTTGTATCAGGGCACTTAGAAAATCATAACATGGGTAGGCTGAGTCACCATGGTTTTATGAAAGGGAAATGGTGTTTGACAAATTTATTAGTTATTTGAGGATGTAACTAGCAGGGTAGATAAAGGGGAACCAGTGGATGTAGTATATTTGGATTTCCAAAAGGCATTCGATAAGGTGCCACATAAAACGTTATTACACAAGATTAGAGCTCACGGGGTTGGGGGTAATATAGTAGCATGGATAGAGGATTGGTTAATGGGCAGAAAACAGAGAGTAGGGATAAACGGATCTTTTTCAGGTTGGCAGGCGGTAACTAGTGGGGTGCCGCAAGGATCAGTGTTGGGGCCTCAGCTATTTACAATCTATATTAATGACCAGGATGAAGTGACCGAGTGTCATGTATCCACGTTTGCTGATGATACAAAGCTCGGTGGGACAGTAAGCTGTGAGGAGAACAGAGTCTGTAAAAGGATATAGATAGACTGAGTGAGTGGGCAGTAAGGTGGCAGATGGAGTATAATGTAGGGAAATGTGAGGTTATTCACTTTGGTAGGAAGAATAGAAAAACAGAATATTTTTTAAATGGTGAGAAACTTTCAAATGTTGGTGTTCAGTGAGATTTGGGTGTCCTCGTGCAAGAAACACAGAAAGCTAGCATGCAGGTACAGCAAGCAATAAGGAAGGCAAGTGGCATGTTGGCCTTTATTGCAAGGGGGTTGGAGTATAAGAACATAAGAAATAGGAGCAGGAGAAGGCCAATTGGCCCCTCGAGCCTGCTCCGCCATTCAATAAGATCATGGCTGATCTGATCCTAACCGCCAATCCACTATGACAGGACTATCTCCTGAATCTAACAGAATTAGACACACGAGACAGGAGCAGGATCAGGCTACACGGCCCCTGGGCCCGCTCCGCTACCCACAGGGCCATGACCATTCCGCACCTAAACTCATGTCCAAATACCTGCCCGCTCCCCGTAACCCTTAATTCCCTTTTCTTCTAGGAAACTGTCTATTTCTGTTTTAAATTTATGTAATGATGTAGCTTCGACAGCTTTTTGGGGCAGCATATTCCATGGACCTACCACCCTCTGAGTGAAGTAGTTCCTCCTCATCTCAGTTTTGAAAGAGCAGCCCCTTATTCTAAGACTATGCCCCCTAGTTCTAGTTTCACCCATCATCTGGAACATCCTCCCCGCATCCACCCGGTCCAACCCCTTCACAATCTTATATGTTTCAATAAGATCGCCTCTCATTCTTCTGAACTCCAATGAGTAGAGTCCCAATCTACTCAACCTCTCCTCATATGACCACCCCCTCATCCCCGGGATTAACCGAGTGAACCTTCTTTGTACTGACTCGAGAGCAAGTATGTCTTTTCTTAAGTATGGACACCAAAACTGTATGCAGTATTCCAGGTGCGGTCTCACCAATACCTTGTACAACTGAAGCAATACCTCCCTATTTTTATATTCTATCCCCCTAGCAATGAAAGCCAACATTCCATTGGCCTTCTTAATCACTTGCTGCACCTGCATACTAACCTTTTGAGTTTCGTGCACCAGGACCCCCAGATCCCTTTGTACTTCAGTACTTTCCAGTTTCTTGCCATTAAGATAATAACTTGCTCTACGATTTTTCCTGCCAATGTGCATAACCTCACACTTTCCAGTATTGTATTCCATCTGCCAAGTCTCTGCCCACTTACTTAGCCTGTCTATGTCCCCTTGCAGGTTTTTTATGTCCTCCTCTCTCACTACTTTCCCTCCCATCTTAGTATCATCTGCACTTTGATATATTACACTCGGGCCCCTCCTCCAAATCGTTAATATAGATTGTAAAGAGTTGGGGACCCAGCACTGACCCCTGCGGAACACCACTGGTTACTGATTGCCAGTCTGAGAATGAACCATTTATCCCAACTCTCTGCCTTCTGTTAGATAGCCAATCCTCTATCCATGCCGGAATATTACCCCCAATCCCATGATTTTTTATCTTAAGCAATAATCTTTTGTGTGGCACCTTGTCAAATGCCTTTTGGAAGTCTAAATACACTACGTCCACTGGTTCACCTTTATCCACCCTGTATGTTACTTCCTCAAAGAACTCCAGCAAATTTGTCAAACATGACTTCCCCTTCATAAAACCATGCTGACTTTGTCTTATTAAACTATGATTATCCAAATGTCCTGTTACTGTCTCCTTAATAATGGACTCCAAAATTTTACCTACCACAGATGTTAGGCTAACCGGTCTATAGTTTCCAGCCTTCTGTCTACTGCCCTTTTTAAATAAGGGTGTTACATTAGCAGTTTTCCAGTCTGCTGGGACCTTTGCTGAGTCCAGGGAGTTTTGGAAGATTATTACCAATGCATCCACAATCCCTAAGAGTAAGGAAGTCTTGCTCCAATTGTACAGGGCCTTGGTGAGACCACACCTGGAGTACTGTGCACAGTTCTGGTCTCCTTATCTAAGGAAGGATATACTTGCCTTGGAGGCGGTGCAACGAAGGTTCACTAGATTGATTCCTGGGATGAAAGAGCTGTCCTATGATGAGGGATTGTGTAGAATGGGCCTATACTCTCTGGAGTTTAGAAGAATGAGAGGCGATCTCATTGAAACAGACAAGATTCTGAAGGGGATTGACAGGGTCGGTGCTGAGAGGTTGCTTCCCCTGGGCTGGAGTGTCTAGAACTAGGGGTCACAGTCTCAGGATAAGGGGTCGGCCATTTAAGACCGAGATGAGGAGGAATTTCTTCACTCAGAGGGTTGTGAATCTCTAATTCTCTGCCCCAGAGGGCTGTGAATGCTGAGTCTTTGAGTATATTCAAGGCTGAGATCGATAGATTTTTGGACTCTGGGGGAATCAAGGGATATGGAGATCGATGATCAGCCATGATCTTATTGAATGGTGGAGCAGGCTCGAGGGGCCGAATGGCCCACTCCTGCTAATTGGCTAAGGGAGAGGAGGCAGTGAGCAGTGCTGAGGGATGTTTTTCTGACTGGAGGGAGGTATGCAGTGGGCTCCCCCAGGGGTCGCGATTAGGACCATTGCTTTTCTTGTTATATATAACTGACCTGGGTATAGGGGTACAATTTCAAAGTTTACGGATGATACTATTTAGTACGTTGCCAAGTTTTGTGAGTGTAGTAGTAGCAGACTTCAGAAGGACAGAGGCAGACTGTGAAATGAGCAGACACAAGGCAGATGAAATTAAATGAGGATAAGTGTGAAGTGATGCACTTTGGGAGAAACAACAGGGAGAGGCCGTATAATCTAAATGGGACTATTTTGAGGGGGTGCAAGAGCAGAGGGACCTGGGGGTCCATATTCACAAATCTTTGAAAGTGCCACGGCAAGTTGGTGAGGCGGTTCAGAAAGCGTATGGGATACTTGGCTTTGTAAATAGGGCCATTGAATACAAAAACAAGGAAGTTACACTAAACCTTTACAAATCACTAGTTAGGAACATAGGACAGGAGGAGGCCATTCAGCCCCTCGAGCCTGTTCCGCCATTCAATAAGGTCATGGCTGATCTTGGGCTCAAAGCCACTTCCCTGCCCGCTCCCCATAACCCTTCACTCCCTTATCTTGCAAAAATCTGTCTATCTCCACCTTAAATGTATTTAATGACCCAGCCTCCACAACTCTCTGCGGCAGAGAATTCCATAGATTTACGACCCTCTGAGAGAAGAAATTCCTCCCCATCTCAGTTCTAAAAGGGTGACCCTTTATTCTAAATCTGTGCCCCCGAGTTCTAGATTTCCCCACGAGGGGAAACATCCTCTCTGCATCTACCCTGTCGAGCTCCCTCAGTATCTTATATGTTTCGATAAGATCACCTCTCATTCTTCTAAACTCCAACGAGTATAGGCCCAGCCTGCTCAACCTTTCTTCATAAGTCAACCCCCTCATCTCTGGAATCAACCTCGTGAATCGTCTCTGAACTGCCTCCAATGCAAGTATATCCTTCCTTAAATAAGGAGACCAAAAATGTACGCAGTACTCCAGGTGTGGTCTCACCAAGACCCTGTACAGTTGTAGCAGGACTTCCCTGCTTTTATACTCCAACCCCCTTGAAATAAAGGCCAACATCCCATTTGCCTTTTTGATTACTTGCTGTACCTGCATGCTAACTTTTTGTGTTTCATGCACAAGGACCCCCAGGTCCCTCTGAACTGTAGCATTTTGTAATCTCTCACCATTTAAATAATAGTTTGCTTTTTTATTTTTCCTGCCAAAGTGTATAACCTCGCACTTTCCCACATTATACTCCATCTGCCAAATGTTTGCCCACTCACTCAGCCTGTCTATATCCCTTTGCAGGTTCTTTGAGTCCTCTGCACAACTTGCTTTCCCACCCATCTTAGTATCAGGACAGGAGGAGGCCATTCAGCCCCTCGAGTCTTTCAATGAGATCACAGCTGATCTGCGATCTAACTCCAAACACCCGCCTTTGGCCCATATCCCTTAATACCTTTGGGTAACAAAAACCTGTCAATCTCAGATTTAAAATTAACAATTGATCTCGCATCAATTGCTGTTTGTGGAAGAGTTCCAAACTTCTACCACCCTTTGTGTGTAGAAATGTTTCCTAATTTCACTCCTGAAAGGTCTGGCTCTAATTTTTAGACTATGCCCCCAGTCCTAGAATCCCCAACCAGCGGAAATAGTTTCTCTCTATCTACCCTATCTGTTCCCCTTAATATCCTGAAAACTTCGATCAGATTACCCCTTAATCTTCTAAATTCTAGGGAATACAACCCTAATTTGTGTAATAACAACAGAAAATGCTGGAAAAACTCAGCAGGTCAGGCAACATCCGTGGAGAGAAATTTGAGTTGACGTTTCGGGTTGGACCCTTCTTCAAAACTGGAAAGAAAAGAAACTAGATCGAAGGCAGGGCTGCGATCGGACAAAAGAATAAAAGAAACAAAAGAAGTAAAAGAGATTAGAAGCTAGACGAGATGGTAATTTGTGTAATCCCTCCTCGTAACTTAACCCTTGAAGGCCAGGTATCATTCTGGTAAACCTACGCTGCACTCCCTCCAAGGCCAATATATCCTTCCTAAGGTGTGGTGCCCAGAACTGCTCACAGTGCTCCAGGTGTGGTCTAACCAGGGTTTTGTACAGCTGCAGGGTTTTGGCCTCAGCTGGAGTCTTGTGTACAGTTCTGGGCACCACACTTTAGGAAGGATGTCAAGGCCTTGGAGAGGGTGCAGAGGAGGTTGACCAGGATGGTACCAGGGATGGGGGAGTTCAGTTATGTGGAGAGATTGGAGAAGCTGGGATTGTTCCCCTTAGAGCAGAGAAGGTTAAGAGGAGACCTGATAGAAGTGTTCAAAATGATGAGGGGTTTTGATCGAGCAAGTAGGGAGAAACTGTTCACTCTGGCAAGTGGGTCGGTAACCAAAGGTCACAGATTTAAAATAGCTGCTAAAAGAACGAGAGGGAAATGAGGAGAATTGTTTTCACACAGAGGGTTGTTAAGATCTGGAACGTACCATCTGAAAGGATGCTGGAATCAGGTTCCACAGGAACTTTCAAACGGTAATTGGACATGTACTTGAAGAGGACTAGTTTGCAGAGTTCTGGGGATAAAGCTGGGGTTTGGGACTAAATTGGACAGCTCTTTCAAAGAGCCGGCACAGACTCGATGGGCCGAATCACCTCCTTCTGTGCTGTTAGATTCGATGATCAGTGTGAAGACGCTGGTGACTCTTAAGGCTCTTCGAGCTTTTAAAACTCTTCCCACAGTCAGAACATTTAAAGGGTCTCTTGTCAGTGTGAACAAGCTGGTGTGACAGGAGGGTGGATGACTGAGTGAATCCCTTCCCACACACAGAGCAGGTGAACGGCCTCTCACCAGTGTGGAGGAGCCGGTGTCTCTTCAGCTCCCAGGAGCTTTTAAAGCTCTTCCCACAATCAGAACAGTTAAATGGTCTCTCCCCAGTGTGAACAAGCTGGTGTCTCTTCAGCTCCTGGGGGCTTTTAAAGCTCTTCCCACAGTCAGAAAATTTAAAGGGTCTCTCGTCAGCGTGAACAAGCTGGTGTGACAGGAGGGCGGATGACACAGTGAATCCCTTCCCACACATGGAGCAGGTGAACAGCCTCTCTGCGGTGTGAACTCGCTGGTGTCCCTTCAGCTCCCCAGGGCTTTTAAAGCTCTTCCCACAGTCAGAACAGTTAAATGGCCTCTCGTCAGTGTGAACTCGCTGGTGTCCCTTCAGCTCCCCAGGGCTTTTAAAGCTCTTCCCACAGTCAGAACAGTTAAATGGCCTCTCATCAGTGTGAACAAGCTGTTGTCTCAGCAGGGTGGAGGGCTTCAAGAATCCCTTCCCACACACGGAGCAAGTGAACAGCCTCTCCGCAGTGTGAACAAGCTGGTGTCCCTTCAGATCCCCGGGGCTTTTAAAACGCTTCCCACAGTCAGGGCAGTTAAACGGCCTCTCATCAGTGTGAACAAGCTGGTGTGAAAGGAGGGTGGAGGACCGAGCGAATCCCTTCCCACACACGGAGCAGGTAAACGGTCTCTCCCCAGTGTGTAGGAGCCAGTGTCCCTTCAGTTCCTGGGGGCTTTTAAAGCTCTTCCCACAGTCAGAACATTTAAAGGATCTCTCGTCAGTGTGAACAAGCTGGTGTGTCTGCAGGTTGGATGACTCACTGAATCCCTTCCCACACATGGAGCAGGTGAATGGCCTCTCCCCAGTGTGGAGACGCTGGTGTCTCTGCAGGTTGGCTGTCTGAGTGAATCCCTTCCCACAATCGGAGCAGGTGAACGACCTCTCCCCAGTGTGAACTCGCTGGTGTCTCTGCAGGTTGGCTGTCTGAGTGAATCCCTTCCCACAATCGGAGCATGTGAAAACCTCTCCCCAGTGTGAACTCGCTGGTGTTGCTTGAGCTCCCGGGGACTTGTAAAGCTCTTACCCCAGTCAGGACAGTTAAAGGGTCTCACATCAGTGTGAACAAGCTGGTGTTTCTTCAGATCCCTGGGGCTTTTAAAGCTCTTCCCACAGTCAGAACACAGAAATGGTCTCTCCCCAGTGTGAACTCGCTGGTGTGTTTGCAGGTGGGATGAACAAACAAATCCCTTTCCACACACGGAGCAGGTGAACGGATTGTCCCTGGTGCGACTGTGCCATTGAACTTCCAATGCAGACGGGGAACTGAATCCCTTCCCGCCGTCCCCACCTTTACCCAGTTTCTCCCCGGTGTGACGGTGCACGTGTCTCACCAGGTCAGGCAATTGGCTGAATCCGCGTCCACACACCGAACACGTGTGCGGTTTGTCTGCACTGCGATCGCTGCTTTCTCCTTCCATGTGCAAAGGCCGATGATATTCAGGTCCTGATGAATCGAGTGACTCTGTCAGATCTTGACATGATGTTTGGCCTGAGCTTCCCGCCTGTAACTGCTCCACTTCTATAACCCTGTAAATTGAGATCAGAAAAGGATCAGAGGCAAACTGTTGTTTAATTTTCCCCTTTCCGAACCTAGGGGCAGTGAAGCTGATTTGCAGGCTCCAGCTGCTACACAGGTTGGTTGAAAGGATCAGCAGTAATGGCGGCTGTAATACCCACAAGCCCCCGCGCTCCAGAAAGCACTCTGTTGACGCTGAGTCCCGCGCATGTGCTCATGGCCCCCGCGCTCTCCCTCCTGCTCTACAATTGCCCGTCCCGATCAGTCCGCAACGCGCATGCTCATCACACAAAACCCCGCGGTTGGAACCCCGGCCGCGCATGCGGAGCCGCAACATCTGGTGCTGGTGCGCGGCTCAGGTGGGGGCGAGTCGGTGTTTTGCCTCAGCCGCCAGGGGGGTGCACATGCGCAGGATGACCCAACATTCTTCCTGTCAGCAATCACTCCCTCGTTTCTTTAATAAAAACAGAAACTACTGGAAATACTCAGCAGGTCAGGCAGCATCTGTGGAGACAGAAACAGAGTTAATGTTTCAGGTCGATGACCTTTCGTCAGAACTGCTTGTTCTTTAGTGTCAGCCAGTGGCTCAGTGGGTAGCACTCTTGCCGCTGAGTCAGAAAGTTGTGGGTTCAAGTCCCATTCCAGAGACTTGAGCACAAAAATCTAGGCTGACACTGCAGTGCTGAGGGAGCGTGGCACTGTCGGAGGTGTCGTTTTTTGGATGAGATGTTAAACTGAGGCCCTGTCTGCTCTCTCAGGTGGCTATAAAAGATCCCATGGCACTATTTCGAGAAAGACAGGCTTGCATTTATATGGTGCCTTTCACAACCAGCAGATGTCTTGAAGTGCTTTACAGCCAATGATGTACTATTGGAGTGTAGTCACTGTTGTAATGTGGGAAAGAGCAGGGGAGTTATCCCCCGGTGTCCTAGCCAATGTTTATCCCTCAATTAACACAACAAAAAGATAGATTATCTGGTCATTATCACATTGCTGTTTGTGGGAGCTTGCGGTGCGCTTACTGACTTCCGCGGTTCCTACGCCAGAACCAGGGGTCACAGTCTAAGGATAAGGGGTAGGCCATTTAGGACAGAGATGAGGAGGAATTTCTTCACCCAGAGAGTGGTGAACCTGTGGAATTCTCTACCACAGAAAGCTGGGAGGCCAATTCATTAAATATATTCAAGAAGGAGTTGGATATATTTCTTAAGGCTAAAGGGATCAAGGGATATGGGGAGAAGGCAGGGACAGGGTATTGAGTTTGGATGATCAGCAATTATCTCAATGAATGGCAGAGCAGGCTCGAAGGGCCGAATGGCCTACTCCTGCTCCTATCTTCTATGTTTCTTTGTTTACATTATAACAGTAACTGCACTTCAAAAAGTACTTCATTGGCTGTAAAGCGCTTTGGGACACCCGGTAGTGGTGAAAGGCGCTATATAAATGCAAGTCTTTCTTTCTTCACTGGTCTCACCAGCGACTTCTTCTGGCTGCTGACTGATTGACAGCCATGAGCCCGCGCATGCGCACACGGAGCGGCGGTTTGTGCCGAGTGCGACACAGCGACCCCTGCCGGTCACCAAGGGTAATAACCGCGCATGCCCACTGGAGACCAACCCCCTCCCCCACTCGGAGCTACGCCTGCGCACTCGGATCCTGCCGGACAGAGTCGGCGCGGGGCATTCCGGGAAAGGCCTAGGTGTCGGTTCCAGAGTCGCGATCGGTGACGCAAAATGCGTTTTCTTCGCTCCGATTGGGTGGAGAATCGCGCGGGGTGGATCGGGAGAGAATAGAGAGAAATAGAAAAACCTCAGAGTCCGCGAGGCCCCGGACCGAGCGGCGGCAGTTGGACGCTTCACGTGATCTCCTCGGGGACACGTCACCCGGGCCCGCGGCCTGATTGACGGGAACTTCGGACCAATAGGGAGCGAGCGGGGCGGGGCTGGAGGAGCGAGCCGGCGGCGGGTCCTCAAACCAATCGGGGAGCCCGAGGGGCGGGACTAGCGCCGGCTGATTGTCTGACCCGCAGGGCAGCGAGTTTCTCCAGTCCCTTGTTCAGGGCCCGGGGCCAGGGGAGGCTGTGGGCCTTTATTCCCCGCATTGGACACAAGGCTCTTTGTCTCAGGCATATATTGACGTTGCACTGAAACTTTCCTCCCTCCTTTACAAAGATGGCTGCCGTTAACCTGGGCCTGTATGTGTTCCGATGTAGTCCTCCCACCACTGGGAGCGACAGTGATGCGGTCGTGCGACATAGCTCTACCGCGCAGGCGCAGTTCCGCTCCCCTCCCCTGCCCTCCGGCGCTTGCGCAGTGCCGCTCCCCTGCCCTCCGGCGCAGGCGCAGTGCCGCTCCCCTGCTGTGTGCTGGGCCCGGCGGTGCGGGTTGATCGGTGAGTGAGGGTCAGACACAGGCTGGTTGCCCGGGTTACAGGGGCCGCTCTGTGATTGAGGGAACTCGGCCCGACAGCGGTTGCTCAGCCCCGAGTTTAGATCACAGCGAGGGAGGCTCACAGGGTCACCGCTCCGGGCAGTAACTCCGCACAGAAAATGGCGCATTTCCGCCCAGAGCAGTGAGAATGGGGGAGTCTCAGGAGGCCGGAAATTTACTGTGAGCAAAATCTCCAAACTAAACACACAGCCCCGCAACTGGGGCTCTGAGGAAAATCTCCAAACTAAACACACAGCCCCGCAACTGGGGACCTGAGGAAAATCTCCAAACTAAACACACAGCCCCGCAACTGGGGATCTGAGGAAAATCTCCAAACTAAACACACAGCCCCGCAACTGGGGCTCTGAGGAAAATCTCCAAACTAAACACACAGCCCCGCAACTGGGGATCTGAGGAAAATCTCCAAACTAAACACACAGCCCCGCAACTGGGGATCTGAGGAAAATCTCCAAACTAAACACACAGCCCCGCAACTGGGGATCTGAGGAAAATCTCCAAACTAAACACACAGCCCCGCAACTGGGGATCTGAGGAAAATCTCCAAACTAAACACACAGCCCCGCAGCTGGGGATCAGAGGAAAATCTCCAAACTAAACACACAGCCCCGCAACTGGGGATCTGAGCAAAGGCAAAAAATCAAACAAATACTCCGCCTTCACATTGGATTATTAGTAAGCAGATTAAAAGTCTACATTACATTATTTCACGCTTTCAATATTGTTCTTATTTTCTGCTTTGCCACAATTAGATCTCCCGGTGAATGATGCTGTGATTGACGAAGGTGCTCAGCGCGAAGTAAACAGGGATTGTCGACTGAGGAACAACAGCCGGTGAAGCAGCACAGGATTGTGAGCACCAACCGTAGAGAACCCTTCCGATTCAAAGAGCTTCCAGAGATCGACTGGGGAGCAAGGTAAGAGAAAGTCCCATTGACTCAGATACACACTGGTCCTGGAGATGGACTGGGGAGAAAGGCCAGAGAGAGTCTCATTGACTCAGATACACACTGGTCCTGGAGATGGACTGGGGAGAAAGGTCAGAGATAGTCCCATTGACTCAGATAAACACTGGTCCTGGAGGTGGACTGGGGAGATAGGTCAGAGAGAGTCCCATTGACTCAGATAGTCACTGGTCCTGGAGATAGACTGGGGAGAAACGTCAGAGAGAGTCCCATTGACTCAGATACACACTGGTCCTGGAGATGGACTGGGGAGAAAGGTCAGAGAGAGTCCCATTGACTCAGATACACACTGGTCCTGGAGATGGACTGGGGAGAAAGGTCAGAGAGAGTCCCATTGACTCAGATACACACTGGTCCTGGAGATGGACTGGGGAGAAAGGTCAGAGAGGGTCCCATTGACTCCGATACACACTGGTCCTGGAGATGGACTGGGGAGAAAGGTCAGAGAGAGTCCCATTGACTCAGATACACACTGGTCCTGGAGATGGACTGGGGAGAAAGGTCAGAGAGAGTCCCATTGACTCAGATACACACTGGTCCTGGAGATGGACTGGGGAGAAATGTCAGAGAGAGTGACATTGACTCAGATACACACTGGTCCTGGAGATGGACTGGGGAGAAAGGTCAGAGAGAGTCCCAGTGACTCAGATACACACTGGTCCTGGAGATGGACTGGGGACAAAGGTCAGAGAGAGTCCTATTAAGAACATAAGGAGCAGGAGTAGGCCATACAGCCCCTCGGGCCTGCTCCGTCATTCAGTAGGATCATGGCTGTTCCGAACCTAGACTCACGTCCACTTCCCTGCCCTCTCCCCGTAACCCCTAATTCCCTTATCTGCTAGGAAAATATCTATCTCTGTTTTAAATTTATTTAATGTCGCAGCTTCCACAGCTCTCTGAGGTAGCAAATTCCATAGATTTACTACTCTCTCAGTTAAGAAGTTTCTCATCTCAGTTTTGAAAGGGCAGCCCCTTATTCTAAGATTATGCCCCCTAGTTCTAGTCTCACCCATCAGTGGAAACATCCTCACTGCACCCACCCGATCAAGCCCCCTCACAATCTTATATGTTTCGATAAGATCGCCTCTCATTCTTCTGATCTCCAATGAGTAGAGGCCCAACCTACTCAACCTTTCCTCATACGTCAACCCCCTCATCTCCGGAATCAACCGAGTGAACCTTCTCTGAACTGCCTCAAGAGCAAGTATATCTTTTCTTAAATATGGAAACCAAAACTGCACGCAGTATTCCAGCTGTGGCCTCACCAATACCCTGTATAACAGCAGCAAGACTTCCCTGTTTTTATACTCCATCCCCCTTGCAATAAAAGCCAAGATTCCATTGGCCTTCCTGATCACCTGCTGTACCTGCATACTAACCTTCTGTGTTTATGCACTCGGACCCCCAGATCCCTTTGTACTGGAGCACTTTGCAGTTTCTCTCCATTTAGATAATAACTTGCTCTTTGATTTTTTCTGCCAAAGTGCATAACCTCACACTTTCCAACATTATATTCCATCTGCCACATTTCAGCCCACTCACTTAGCCTGCCTATGTCCTTTTGCAGGTTTTTTATGTCCTCCTCACTCACTGCTTTCCCTCCCATTTTTGTATCGTCGGCAAACTTGGATATGTTGCACTCGGTCCCCTCCTCCAAATCATTAATATAGATTGTAAAGAGTTGGGGTCCCAGCACTGACCCCTGCGGAACACCACTAGTTACTGATTGCCAACCCGAGAATGAACCATTTATCCCAACTCTCTGTTTTCTGTTATGGTGTGGAGATGCCGGAGTTGGACTGGGGTGGACAAATGTAAGAAGTCACACAACACCAGGTTATAGTCCAACAGCTTTATTTGAAATCACAAGCTTTCGGAGCGCTGCTCCTTCTTCAGGTGAAGTGGAGAAATGCATAAAGACACAGCTTATATAGTCAGAGAATCATGTCAGATGTTTACAGGTAACCTTTCCAACTGCCATTTATCACACCTCGGCAGAGAGATAATCACAGCAGTCAAAGGTGTGAATGGTGTCCAAACAGGTCAGTCAGGGAAACATTACATCAAAGAACAATGAGGTGGGGTCACAAGGGGTCAAATATTGCAGACGCTGGGGTCTATATGAAAAACAAAAAAACAGACAAAAAAAATTTTTTTTGGCTGGAAATCACAGCAGGTCCGGCCGCATCTGTGTAGAGAGAACAAGCCAATGTCGACTCGAGTCTGGATGACCCTGCGTCAGGTGGGGTTACATGTAGCGTGACATGATTCTCTGACTATATAAGCTGTGTCTTTATGCATTTCTCCACTTCACCTGAAGAAGGAGCAGCGCTCCGAAAGCTTGTGATTTCAAATAAAGCTGTTGGACTATAACCTGGTGTTGTGTGACTTCTTACATGTTTTCTGTTAGATAGCCAATCTTCCACCCATGCCAGTAAATTACCCCCAATCCTGTGATTTTTTATCTTGTGCAGTAATCTTTTGTGTGGCACCTTGTCAAATGCCTTTTGGAAGTCCAAATACACCACATCCACTGGTTCCCCTTTATCCACCCTGTTTGTTACATCCTCAAAGAATTCGAGCAAATTTGTCAAACATGACTTCCCCTTCATAAAACCATGCTGACTCTGTCCGATTAAATTATGTTTATCCAAATGTCCTGTTACTGCTTCCTTAATAATGGACTCCAACATTTTACCAACCACAGATGTTAGGCTAATTGGTCTATAGTTTCCAGCCTTTTGTCTACCTCCCTTTTTAAATAAGGGTGTTACATTAGCAGTTTTCCAATCTGCTGGGACCTTTCCTGAATCCAGGGAGCTTTGGAAAATTACCACCAATGCATCCGCAATCCCTACCGCTACCTCTCTCAAGACCCTAGGATGTAAGCCATCAGGTCCAGGGGATTTATCCGCCTTAAGTCCCATTATCTTACCGAGTACCATTTCCTTAGTGATTTTAATCGTGTTTAGCCCCTCCCCCCTATAGCCCCCTGTTTGTCCAGTGTTGGGATATTTTTAGTGTCCTCTACTGTAAAGACTGATACAAAATATTTGTTCAGCGCTTCTGCCATCTCCATGTTCCCCACCACTAATTTCCCGGTCTGGTCCTCTAAGGGACAAACATTCACTTTAGCCACCCTTTTTCTTTTTATATAACTGTAGAAACTCTTGCTATCTGTTTTTATATTTTTTGCTAGTTTACTTTCATAATCTATCTTCCCTTTCTTAATTAATCTTTTAGTTATTCTTTGCTGGCTTTTAAATGCTTCCCAATCTTCTATCCTGCCACTAGATTTGGCTACTTTATATGCCCTTGTTTTCAGTCGGATACTATCCGTTATTACTTAGCCACGGATGGCTGTCTTTTCTTTTACGCCCCTTTTTCCTCAGTGGAATATATTTTTCTTGGAAGTTGTGAAATATCTCCTTGAATGTACACCACTGCTCATGTACCGTCTTACACTTTAATCTATTTTCCCAGTCCACTTTAGTCAACTCTGCTCTCACACCTTCATAGTCTCCTTTATTTAAGCTTAGTACGCTGGTTTGAGATCCAACTCTCACCCACCAACTGAATTTGGAATTCAACCATGTTATGGTCACTCATTCCAAGGGGATCCTTTACTAGGACATTTTATATTAATCCTGTCTCATTACACAGGACCAGATCTAAGATTGCCTGCCCCCTGGTTGGTTCAGTAACATACTGCTCAAGGAACCCGTCCCTAATGCACTCTATGAACTCTTCCTCAAGGCTGCCCTACCCAATTTGATTAGTCCAGTCAATATGAAAGTTAAAATCCCCCATGATTATAGCTGTTCCCTTATTACAAGCCCCAACTATTTCCTGATTTATACTCCGACCAACAGAGTTGCAACTGTTAGGAGGCCTATAGACTATGCCTACTAGTGACTTTTTCCCCTTATTATTCCTTATCTCTACCCAAACTGTTTCACTATCCTTATCCTTTGACCCAATATCATTTCTCACTATTGCAGTGATTCCATCCTTTATTAACATAGCCACCCCACCTCCCTTTCCTTCCTGTCTGTCCTTCCTAATTGTCAAATACCCCTGGATGTTTAGTTCCCAGCCATGGTCACCCTGCAGCCATGTTTCTGTATAATGGCCACCAGATCATACCCATGTGTAATTATTTGTACCGTCAACTCATCTATTTTGTTACGAATGCTGCGTGCATTCAGATAAAGAACTTTTAAATATGTTTTGTGACAATTTATTCCTGCTTTTACCCCCTTTACTACTTTACCTTTATTATCTTTATACATTCTGTCCCTTCCTGACACGCTCTGGTTTTTAATTCCCACACTGCTACCTTGCTCTATTGCCTTCTCCGCTGACATTTTTATTTTTTGCTCTCTTGAAACCTCCCCCCCCCCACTAATTAGTTTAAAGCCCTCTCTACAGCCCTAGTTATTCGATTCGCCAGGATTCTCGTCCCAGCACTGGCCAAGTGAAGTCCATCCCAACGGAACAGCTCCCTCCTGTCCCATGACTGGTGCCAGTGTCCCAAGAAGCAAAACCCATTTCTCCCACACCAGTCTTTGAGCCACGCATTTAACTCTCTGATTTTATTTACCCTAGCCAAATTTGCTCGTGGCTCAGGTAGTAATCCAGAGATTATTACCGTAGTGGTTCTGTTTTTTAATTTGGCCCCTAGCTGCTCATACTCCCTCAGCAGAACCTCTTGTCCTATCTATGTCGTTGGTACCAACATGGACCATGGCAACTGGATCCTCCCCCTCCCACTCCAAGTTTCTCTCCAGCCCAGAGGAGATGTCCTTAACCTTGGCACCGGACAGGCAACACAGCCTTCGGGACTCTCGCTCTCAGCTGCAAAGAACCCTATCTATCCCCCTAATGATACTTTCCCCTACCACTACAACATTTCTTTTTACTCCCCCCACTTGAATGGCCCCCCATTCCACGGTGCTGTGGCCAGGTTGCTCATCCTCCCTGCAGTCCCTGTTCCCGTCCCCACAGGGAGTAAGAGCCTCGAACCTGTTGGACAAGGGCTGCGGCTCCTCCAACACTACCTCCTGGATCCCTGTACCTGCCTCACTCATAGTCACACCCTCCTGTCCCTGACCACGGACTACATCTGAATTAGTTAATCTAATTGGTGTGACTACTTCCTGGAACAGAGTCCAGGTAACTCTCCCCCTCCCTGATGTGTCGCAGTGTTTGAAGCTCGGACTCCAGCTCATCAACACGGAGCCGGAGTTCCTCGAGCAGCCAACACTTACTGCAAATGTGATCACTGTGAACATCAATGGTGTCCACCAGCTCCCACATATTGCAGCAGAAACACATCACCTGCTCTGCCATTCTATGTAATTAATTAAATTTATTATTATTTTTAAATGATATATTTAAAGGCCCTGGTTTACAAACTGTCCCGCTACACCACAGAGACCTTAAAAACTATAAACCACAGAGTTAAAGTTTTAGAAAAGAGAGAAATACTCCCAACCAATCACATACCTGCTTTGTGGTGATGTCACACCTCTATTACTTTTTACTTCTCTCCCTCTGAGATTGGAGATTAGTGAAACCTACCCACGCTCGGGCTTACCTTTTATAGGTCGCTGTCGCTCAGACTGCTCCCACCGCTCTGAGACCTACCCACGCTCGGGCTTACCTTTTATAGGTCGCTGCCGCTCGAACTGCTCCCGCCGCCGCTCTGAGGCCTACCCGCGCTCGGGCTCACCTTTTATAGGTCGCTGCCGCTCGAACTGCTCCCGCCGCCGCTCTGAGGCCTACCCGCGCCTCGGGCTCACCTTTTTATACTGCCGCCGCTCGAGTTCCCGCCGCTGCCGCACTCATCTCTCTCCTAAATGGCTTACCCCTTATCCTTAGACTTAGCGAGGAGGAGGAATTACTTCACCCAGAGAGTGGTGAACCTGTGGAATTCTCTACCATAGAAGGCAGTTGAGGCCAATTCATTAAATATATTCAAGAAAGAGTTAGATATATTTCTTAAGGCTAAAGGGATCAAGGGATATGGGGAGAAGGCAGCGACAGCGTACTGAATTTGGATGATCAGCCATGATCTCATTGAATGCCCGAGCAGGCTCGAGTGGCCGAATGGCCGACTCCTGTTCCTATCTTCTATGTTTCTTCTTTGTTTAATCTGAAGAACACATGAGAGGGGGGGAGGCAGTCCCTTTAAATGGGGAGGGGGTGGTGTCCCTTTAAATGGGGAGGGGGTGGGTGTCCCTTTAAATGTGGAGGTGGTGGGTGTCACTTTAAATGTGGAGGTGGTGGGTGTCACTTTAAATGTGGAGGGGGTGGTGTCCCTTTAAATGGGGAGGGGGTGGGTGTCCCTTTAAATGTGGAGGGGGTGGGTGTCACTTTAAATGTGGAGAGGGTGGTGTCCCTTTAAATGTGGAGAGGGTGGGTGTCCCTTTAAATGTGGAGAGGCGGGGCCGCGCATGCTCATTCGGCCCCACCACAAAACGAGGCTGCCAGTGCGCCTGCGCGGGGCCTCCGGGGAGCAGACGGAAGGCCGGGCCCGGGGAAGAGGTGAAATCAGCGGCCGGGGTAAATTAAAGTGTTGGGGAATCGATTGAAATCGAGGTGAGGGGGGGAGTGGAGAGCGAGATTATAAAGTAAACTACGGGAAAACCAAATCTGAGAGTCGGGCGGGCGGGACTTCCGTGGATGCCGAACGGAGCGGAGTGAGCCGGAGCAATGTGATTCTGACTGACTGGAGCGCTGACCAATAGGAAGAGGGCTGAGGTGGGAGGACTGAACTGGGCGGCCTCGTCCTCCAACCAATGGCGCCGCGGCAAGGGGGCGGGGCCTCCTCTCCAGCTCAGGTGCGCTGGGGCCGATTGTGACGCACTGTCCCCAGGTGAGATCAGCTCAGTCAGCACAGAGCTGGGGCTGGAATCTGGGACAGGGGCCGCAGGCAGCACAGAGCTGGGGCTGGAATCTGGGACAGGGGCCGCAGGCAGCAGGCCTGGCAAAGGGACGGGTCGGCACGGACGGGACCGACGTGGCCCAGTCCGGCTTCCTGCAGAAGACAAGGGGCTGCGGCCGCTCAATCCGCTCTGCTCGGTGCCGGGAGGGTGCTGGGATGGTGCGGTTTGTATTTTCTTTTTATTTATCTCCCACCCGCGCTTCTCTCCGCTATATATAAAAAAACCCTGATAAAACTCACTTTCCGCCGGTGATCCGGACTCTCGCGGTTGCCCGGGCCGACCCAGAATGCGGGGCCCTGCGCAGGTGCGGTAGCGGCTCATCCTCGGGAGCGAGGCCTGGCGGCGCATGCGGAGTAGGGGGAGGGGGCGGGGCCTGTTCTGACCACGCGCTCCCCTTGGAGCGGCGCATGCGGAGTAGGGGGAGGGGGCGGGGCCTGTTCAGAGCCCGCGCTCACTTTGGAGCGGTGCATGCGGAGTAGGGGGAGGTGGCGGGGCCTGTTCAGAGCCCGCGCTCACCTTGGAGCGGTGCATACGGAGTAGAGGGAGAGGGCGGGGCCTGTTCAGAGCCCGCGCTCACCTTGGAGCGGTGCATGCGGAGTAGGGGGAGGGGGCGGGGCCTGTTCAGAGCCCGCGCTCAGCTTGGAGCGGCGCATGCGGGGGAGGGGGCGGGGCCTATTCAGAGCCCGCGCTCACCTTGGAGCGGCACATGCGGAGTAGGGGGAGGGGGCGGGGCCTGTTCAGAGCCCACGCTCACCTCGGAGCGGCGCATGCGGAGTAGGGGGAGGGGCGGGGCCTGTTCAGAGCCCGCGCTCACCTTGGAGCGGCGCATGCGGAGTAGGGGGAGGGGGCGGGGCCTGTTCAGAGCCCACGCTCACATTGGAGCGGTGCATGCGGAGTAGGGGAGGGGGCGGGGCCTGTTCACAGCCCGCGCTCACCTTGGAGCGGCGCATGCGGAGTAGGGGGAGGGGGCGGGGCCTGTTCAGAGCTCACCTCCAACAATGAGAATAACAACAACTTGTATTTCTATAGCGCCTTTAACGTAGGAAAACGTCCCAAGGCGCTGCACAGGAGTATTGTAAGACATTGAAAAATGTGACCCCGAGCCACATAAGGAGAAATTAGGGCAAATGGCCAAAAGCTGGGTCACAGAGGTGGGTTTTGATCAGCCATGATCTCATTGAATGGCGGAGCAGGCTCGAGGGGCCGAATGGCTGACTCCTGCTCCTATTTTCTATGAAAGAGAGGTGGAGAGGTTCAGGGAGGGAATTCCAGAGCTTAGGGCCGAGGCAACAGAAGACACGGCCACTGATGGTGCAGCGATTATAATCAGGGATATTCAAGAGGGCAGAATTGGAGGAGCGCAGATGTCTCGGGGTGGGGGGGGGAGGAGGTTGTTTTCTTTGGAACCGAGGAGGCTGAGGGGAGACCTGATTGAGGTGTATAAAATTCTGAGGGGCCAAGATTGGAAGGACCTATTTCCCTTGGCTGAGGGGTCCACAAACAGGGGGCGTAGATTTAAAGTAATTGGTCGGAGGTTTAGAGGGGAGTTGAGGAGAAATGTTTTCACCCAGTGGGTGGTGGGGGTCTGGAACTCACTGCCTGACAGGGTGGTAGAGGCAGAAACTCTCATCACATTTAAAAAAGTACTTGAATGTGCACTTGAAGTGCCGTAACCTACAAGGCCACGGACCAAGTGCTGGAAAGTGGGATTAGTGTGGATTGCACTTAATCGGCCGGCACGGACAAGATGGGCCGAATGGTCTCCTTCTGTGCCGTAATTTTTCTGTGATTCTATCGCGGGGGGCGGGTGGTTGTGAGGCTGAAGGGAATAACTAAGACAGGGAGGGGCGAGTCCATGGAGGGATTTGAAAACAAGGATGAGAATTTTGAAATCGAAGCATTGCTTAACCGGGAGCCAATGTAGGTCAGCGAGCACAGGGGTGATGGGTGAAAGGGACTTGGCGTTGAGTTACGACATGGGTAGTTTTGGATCACCTCAAGTTGACGTGGGGTGGAATGTGGGAGGCCAACCAGGAGTGCGTTGGAATAGTCGAGTCTCGAGGTAACAAAGGCCCGGGTGAGGGTTTCAGCAGTGGATGAGCTGAGGCAAGGGTGGAGACGGGCCATGTTACGGAGGTGGAAGTAGGCAGTCTTTGTTATGCTGCGGATATGCGGTCGGAAGCTCATTTCAGGGTCAGATATGACACCAAGGTTGTGAACAGTGTGGTTCAGTCTCAGACAGATGTTAGGGAGAGGGACGGAGTCAGTGGCTAGGGAACAGAGTTTGTGGCAGGGACTGAAAACAATTGCTTCAGTCTTCCCAATATTTAATTGGAGAAAATTTCTGCTCACCCAGAACCGGATTAGAGACCGTGGAGGGGTCGAGAGAAGTGGTGGTGAGGTGGAGCTGGGTGTCGTCAGCGTACATGTGGAAACTGAGGCTGTGTTTTCAGATGTCGCCAAGGGGCAGCATTTAGATGAGAAATAGGAGGGGCCCAAGGATAGATCCTTGGGGGACACCAGAGGTAACGATGCGGGAGTGGGAAGAGAAGCCGTTGCAGGTGATTCTGTGGCTACGATTAGATAGATAAGAATGGAACCAGGCAAGTGCAGTCCCACCCAGCTGGACGACGGTGGAGAGGCGTTGGAGAAGGATGGAGTGGTCAACGGTGTCAAAGGCTGCAGACAAGTCAGGAAGGATGAGGAGAGATAGTTTACCTTTGTCACAGTCACAAAGGATGTCATTTGATGAGACTTGATTTGACTTCAGGGCCAAGTCAGTGAGGTGGATTGGGCTGTTTCTGGCCCGCTGGTTATTGTGGGCACGGCTGGACACCAGTGGGACCGGCTCTGCCCTGTTTGTTCTTTGAGGCAAAATTAGCCAAAAAAGTTCCTGCTCCCCCCTTACCCTTTCCACATTCCTTTTACAGGGTTTTAGAAGTGGAGCATTTACAGACAGCAAGCTCAGACCAAACATCACCTCAAGATCTGAGAGTTATGCGATTCCTCAGGACCTGATTCAGCCGCTCCTCCAATCTGCTGGCACACCAGTGAGTTCACACTGGGGAGAGAACTTTTAAATGTTCTGAAAGAGCTTCAAAATCTACAAATACCTGAAGCGACACCAGTGGTCACACACTGGGGGAAACCCGGGCCCCGTCTGTGGGAAGGGATTCACTCAGCCATTCGCTCCGATGATACACCAGCAAGATCACATTAGGGAGGGACCTTTAACCCGCTCCGTGTCTGGGCAGGGATTAATTGCACCCTCTGTGCTGCTGAGACACCAGCTTGTCCACACCGATGAGAGACCGTTGACGTGCTCCATGTTTTTGAAGCGATTCTCTGATTCTGCCACCCTCCTGAGACACCAGCTTGTTCACAGTGATGAGAGACCGATTAAATGTTCTGACTGTGGGAAGAGATTTAAAAGGTCCCAGGATCTGAAGAGACACCAGCTGGAGAGAGCAGGAGAGAATCCGTTCACCTGCTCCGTGTGTGGGAAGGAATTCACTTGCAGATCCCACCTGCTGAAACACCAGCTTGCCCACACTGATGAGAGCCCATTTAAATGTTCCGACTGTGGGAAGAGGTTTAAAAGCTCCACGAATCTGACAAAACACCAGCGTTGTCACACTGGGGTGAGGCCATTCACCTGCTCTGTGTGTGGGAAATGTTTCACTCATTCATCCAACCTGCAGACACACCACCAAGTTCACACTGATGAGAGGCCATTGAAATGTTCCAACTCTGGGAAGAGCTTTAAATGCTCCGGGGCTCTGAGCACACACCAACGAGTTCACACTGATGAGAGAGCATTTCAATGTTCCGACTGTGGGAAGAGTTTTAAAAGGCGCTGGGATCTGACCAGACACCAACGAGTTCACACTGGGGAGAGGCCGTTCACTTGCTCCATGTGTGGAAAGGGATGCATTGATTCATCTACCCTGCTGACACACCAGCTTGTTCACACTGATGAGAGACCCTTTAAATGTTCTGACTGTGGGAAGAGCTTTAAAAGACCCGGGACTCTGACCATACACCAGCTTGTTCACACTGATGAGAGACCCTTTAAATGTTCTGTCTGTCAGAAGAGCTTTAAATGCACCGGGGACCTGAAGCGACACCAGCTTGTTCACACTGATGAGAGAGCGTTTACATGTTCTGACTGTGGGAAGAGCTTTAAAAGCCCCGGGGCTCTGACCACACACCAACGAGTTCACACTGGGGAGAGGCCGTTCACCTGCTCCGTGTGTGGAAAGGGATTCACTGACTCATCTACCTTGCTGGGCCACCAGCTTGTTCACACTGATGAGAGACCGTTTACATGTTCTGACTGTGGGAAGAGCTTTAAAAGCTCCGGGGATCTGAAGCAACACCAGCTTGTTCACACTGATGAGAGGCCGTTTACATGTTCTGACTGTGGGAAGAGCTTTAAATGCTCCAATCACCTGCTGAAACACCAGCGAGTTCACACTGTTCTGTAGCGCAGGGCCCTGTAGACAACTGGGGTGACATGAACGTGGAACAGATGAATGTTTTATAAATTCTTGTACTATTGTTTAATCTTTCAATCTGTTGTGCTGATGATTCAGTTGATTTGACTGTTCATGTTATTCTTTTCCCTTATCACAGGCAATTGCCTATTAAAAGTCAACCATGTGCCCCCTTTTTAAAGGGGCACAACCAATAAAACCTGTAACATAACAAAAAAAAGTTTAAAGGGAACAACAAATTAAATTAAAAATCTGTTTTCGGTGGTGATGATGCACGCCAGTCCCTCTGGTACCCACCGGTTGTGGAAGGCCTCGAGCGTGCTGGTGGACTGTTCATGTTATCACATAGAATAGGTCGACAAGTAAAGGCACAACGTCTGGGTGTGAATCTAATAATAACCTCACGGACCGTATAGGTGTGATACCCAGATGGGCTTGTGGTTATGGCCTGGTCACAGATGGACTAAATCCCCTTTACTCACCTCTACAACAGGTGATGGAGATTCACAATCTGCACAGGGTGGGGAAGGAACCTCGGAACAGGACGAGGCCATTCAGCCCCTCGAGCCTTGTGGTAAACCACTTTTATCGTTCACTATCGTTACACTATAGTTATCACTGTTGTATTGTTATCACTGTTCTCACTGTTGTATCACTATACGAGGTCGCCTCTTGTCGCGCTGTTATACCTGGGCTGACCACCTCCGACTCCGCCCATGGCTCCACCTACCTGCCCAGGTATTAAGGTAGTCGACTGGCTGGTATTCCTCCTTGTTGGACCCGATCACCCACGAGGGTGGGCTCTGTTATTTAGTCAATAAAAACCTTTAGTTACGTTCCTAACTCGCCGCTTTTTATTGGACGAATTGATAGGTATATCAATTTTATTGACTAAATTTTAAAGATGTCTACTACTGGCCAGCCAGGAGCCCTCCCAGAAGCACAGCCACACCAGCCACACCAGCCGGCTTGGCTGCAAGCCCTCAAACCACCGTACCTGGATCTAAACCCACAGGCAGCAAACTCAGCCCTCAACTTCAAACACTGGCTGGACTGCTTCGAATCCTACCTGGAAGAATCCGGCGTCCCTCAGAGATCCAAACTAAGAGTTCTGAACGCCCAAGCGAGCCCGAGAGTATACGCACTCATCCAGGACACGACTACATACGAGGCCGCTATCAACCTACTGAAACAGCAGTACTGGAGCCCGGTAAATTACATGTACACCAGGCACCTCCTAAGATCCAGCCCGCAACAGCCAGGAGAGTCTGTAGCTGAATTTTTACGGGCGCTAAGAGCACTCGGCAGGAACTGTGACTTTAAAGCGGTGACGGCTGTTGAAAATACGGAAGATAATATCTGCGATGCCTTTGTGAAAGGCCTACGGTCCGACTACTCACGGCAAAGACTGCTTGAAGCTAAAGACCTCGACCTGGACAAAGCTGAAGCCCTCGCTCTCTCCCTAGAGGTGGCCCATCAGGACCAGGAGGCGTTTTCCAGGTACTGCTCGCGACCCTGGGACTCGGGCCCGACCCCTACCGCAATACCCTTCGCAGCGCCGCCCCCGGGACCTACCTCAGCGTCGGCGTCCCGGACCCGACCGGGACCGCCACCCCCGGTACCGGCTCCGACATCGGGCACCCGCGATCGGGCCGCCGGCTGCTTCTTTTGCGGCCAGGAGAAGCACCCGAGGTCGCGCTGCCCAGCCAGGAACTCTACCTGCTCAACCTGCAGGAAGAAAGGCCACTTCTCTAAGGCCTGCAGGAGCGGATCTTCAGAGGCCAGCAGTGCCTCATGCGAACTGTGGGGGTGGCCATCTTCTTTCAAGGCAACTGAGGCCAGCATCCCCACACGTGAGTCATGGGGGCGGCCATCTTTGATCAAGGCAACCGACCCCAATAGTGCCTCGTGAGTTATGGGGGCAGCCATCTTCTCCGCCATTTTGTCCTACCTCGTGGGAGACGCCATTTTACCCACCACGCCCGACTGCCACCGGGCCCCCGGACCCGACGACCGCCTCGCCCGCAGACGACAACGACTCGCTTACCTACACACTAGCCTCCGTCACTCTGGATCAAGCCCGCCCACACCACCTGTCCAAGTCGATGATGGACATCAAAGTAAACGGCCACGCCACGACCTGCCTGTTCGACAGCGGAAGCACGGAGAGCTTCATCCACCCAGACACGGTGAGCCACTACTCCCTCCCTGTCCTGCCAACGCGCAACCGAATCTCGATGGCATCGAGGTCCCACGCCACGGACATTAGCGGCTACTG
Source organism: Somniosus microcephalus (assembly GCF_052327205.1). Classification (NCBI taxonomy): domain Eukaryota; kingdom Metazoa; phylum Chordata; class Chondrichthyes; order Squaliformes; family Somniosidae; genus Somniosus; species Somniosus microcephalus. The sequence continues at coordinate 9,854,168 of NW_028225179.1, forward strand.
TGTTGTGACCTTGTCGGTTAAGGGTACGGAGTATAAAAATTTTAAACTCCTCGTCCTCCCCCAGCTCTGCGCTGCCGTCCTACTAGGGCTGGACTTCCAATCCCACCTCCAAAGTGTAACCCTAGCATACGGTGGACCCCTCCCCCCACTCACAGTCGACAACCAGCGAATGTTAAACCGCCCACCGCGTAACACCTGCAGCCTATCCACCCTCAAGGTGCCGCCACCTTCCCTGTTCGCTAACCTCACCCCCGACTGCAAACCCGTCGCTACCAAGAGCAGGCGGTACAGCGCTGGGGACAGAGCCTTCATTAGCTCTGAGGTGCGGCGCCTCCTGAAAGAGGGCATTATCGAGGGGAGCAACAGCCCCTGGCGTGCCCAGGTCGTGGTCGTTAAGACCGGCGATAAAAATCGCCTGGTCATCGACTACAGCCAGACCATAAACAGATACACCCAGCTGGACGCATACCCCCTTCCCCGCATATCTGACATGGTCAATCAGATTGCACAATACCGCGTATTCTCGACCATCGACCTTAAGTCGGCCTACCACCAACTCCCTATCCACCCCGAGGACCGCCAGTACACCGCCTTCGAGGCGAATGGGCGCCTATACCACTTCCTTAGGGTCCCCTTCGGTGTCACCAACGGGGTCTCGGTCTTCCAAAGGGAGATGGACCGGATGGTTGACCAGAACGGACTGCAGGCCACATTCCCCTATCTAGATAACGTCACCATCTGCGGCCGCGACCGGCAGGACCATGACGTGAATCTGGAGAAATTCCTCCGTACGGCCCAACGGCTGAACCTCACCTACAATAAGGAGAAATGTGTGTTTAACACCTCGCGCCTTGCCATCCTTGGCTGTGTAGTAGAGAACGGACTCATCGGCCCCGACCCCGAAAGAATGCGCCCCCTCATGGAGCTACCCCTCCCCCACTGCCCTAAGGCACTTAAGAGAACCCTGGGGCTCTTTGCCTACTATGCCCAATGGGTGCCCAATTATGCGGACAAAGCCAGACCCCTCATGAAGTCCACATCCTTCCCCCTCAGGGAGGAAGCGTGCGCGGCTTTCTCCCTCATCAAGGGAGACATAGCCAAGGCCACAATGCATGCAGTGGATGAGTCCATCCCCTTCCAAGTGGAGAGCGATGCATCCGACTTCGCCCTAGCCGCTACCCTTAACCAGGAGGGGAGGCCGGTGGCCTTCTCAAGGACCCTACAGGGCCCCGAGATCCGACACTCGTCGGTCGAGAAGGAAGCCCAGGCAATTGTGGAGGCGGTACGGCGCTGGAGGCATTACCTGGCAGGCAAACGATTTACCCTCCTCACCGACCAACGTTCGGTTGCTTTCATGTTTAATAACAAGCTGAGGGGCAAAATCAAGAATGACAAGATCTTGAGGTGGAGAATCGAGCTATCCACCTACGATTATGATATCTTGTACCGGCCAGGTAAGCTGAACGAACCCCCTGATGCTCTTTCACGAATTATATGCGCCAGCGCGCATATTGATAGACTTCAGACCCTCCACAACGACCTCTGCCACCCCGGGGTCACCAGACTTTAACCATTTCATTAAGGCCCGCAACCTGACCTACTCCATCAAGGAGGTCAGGACCATGACCAGGAACTGCCAGACCTGCGCCGAGTGCAAACCGCACTTCTATAGGCCGGACAGAGCAAGCCTGATCAAGGCCACCCGCCCCTTCGAGCGCCTGAGCATCGACTTTAAGGGGCCTCTACCGTCATCTGACCGCAATGTGTACTTCCTCAACATCGTTGATGAGTACTCCCATTTCCCTTTTGCCTTCCCCTGCCCAGACATGACCAGTACCACGGTCATCAAGTGCCTGAACGACCTCTTCGCCTTGTTCGGGTTCCCGAACTATATACATAGTGACCGGGGCTCCTCCTTCATGAGCGAGGAACTCCGTCAGTTCCTACTAGCGAGAGGTATTGCAGCAAGTAGGACCACCAGCTACAACCCCCGAGGGAACGGCCAGGTGGAAAGAGAGAACGCGACGGTATGGAAGGCCGTCCTCTTAGCCTTAAAGTCTAAGGGCCTCCCAACCTCCCGCTGGCAGGAAGTCCTCCCGACAGCGCTGCATTCCACCCGGTCACTACTTTGCACTGCCATCAACGCCACCCCCCATGAACGAATGTTTGTTTTCCCCAGGAAGTCGACTACGGGAACCACTCTACCAACCTGGCTGACCTCTCCGGGGCCCGTCTTGCTGCGAAAGCACGTGAGGGCCCATAAAACGGACCCCCTGGTCGAGAGGGTGAACCTCCTGCACGCCAAACCCCCCAGTACGCCTACGTGGCTTACCCAGACGGGCGGGAGGACACTGTCTCCTTACGAGACCTCGCACCCTCGGGCACTCCGGAGACACCACCTTTACCCTCCCCCACCACCCCCCCAATTCCAGCCCAGGTAGACGGCATGCCGGAACCCCACGAGCCTTCGCCGACCACGCAGACACCAGCATTAACACCGGATAATGCAGCACTGCCGCTGCGACGATCGGAGAGGCTTACGAGGCCTCCGGACAGACTGACATACCAGAACTGGTAGTACACTTCACCCCGCCGGACTCAAATCTAAACAAGGGGTGAATGTGGTAAACCACTTTTATCGTTCACTATCGTTACACTATAGTTATCACTGTTGTATTGTTATCACTGTTCTCACTGTTGTATCACTATACGAGGTCGCCTCTTGTCACGCTGTTATACCTGGGCTGACCACCTCCGACTCCGCCCATGGCTCCACCTACCTGCCCAGGTATAAAGGTAGTCGACTGGCTGATATTCCTCCTTGTTGGACCCGATCACCCACGAGGGTGGGCTCTGTTATTTAGTCAATAAAAACCTTTAGTTACGTTCCTAACTCGTCGCTTTTTATTGGACGAATTGATAGGTATATCAAGCCTATTCTGCCGTTCAGTCAGATCACGGCTAATCCGGATCTCACTCCATCTACCCGCCTTGGTTCTGTAAACCTCAATACCCATAACCAACAAATTCTATCAATCTCCGTTTTGATATTTTCAGTTGACCCCCAGCCTCAACAGCTTTTTGTGGGAGTGTGATCCAGATTTCCACTACCCTGTGTGTGAAGAAGTGCTTGCCATCACCCCTGAACAGTCTAGCTCTAATTTTAAGGTTCTGCCCCCTTGTTCTAGAATCACCCCCAGCCCCCACCAGAGGAAATAGTTTCTCTCGATCCTATCAACTCCTTTAGTCATCTTAAACACCACAATTAGATCACCCCTTAATCTCCTATACTCGAGGGAATACCAGCCTCGTCTGTGCAACCTGTCCTCGTAACTTAACCCTTTCAGCTCCGGTATCATTCTGGTGAATCTGTGCTGCATCCCTCCAAGGCCAGTATATCCTTCCTGAGGGGCGGTGCCCAGAACGGAACAGGAGGGCAACAGAAAATGCTGGAAATACTCAGCAGGCCAGGCAGCATCCGTGGAGAGAGAAACAGAGTTAACGTTTCAGGTCTGGGACCCTTCCTCAGAACTGGAAAAAGCTGGAAATGTAACAGATATGAAGCAGGTGCAGAGACAGGGGGTGGGTGGTGTTAGGAGGGGTGGAAGGAATTGAAAGACCATCCTGTACTTTTGTAAGAGGCAGGAAAGATAAAATGTTGCAAATGGGAATGGCAAAAATCATACAGCATGAAAATTGGAGGCAGGGATAATTATCTGAAATTGTTGAAATCAATGTTGAGTCCGGCAGGCTGTAATTATCCCTGCCTCCATTTTTCATGCTGTATGATTTTTGCCACTCCCATTTGCAACATTTAAAGGGACAGGGACTCTCTTTATGTGATTTTCATTAAAGGGACCGCATCCCACGGATGACTGATTTTAAAGGGACAGTGTCTCCCTTTTTATATCTTCTATATATATATATAAATCGGTCGATCTGTCTGTCCTTCTGTCTATCTGTCCTTCTGTCTGTCTGTCCTCACGTGTGCGTCTGTCGGGCTATGCGCTCGAAAGTTACAGAGGGTACCTACGCGTGCGTTACGTCGAAAGAAAGCTTACCTTTCCAAAACGGTCTTAAGCGTATTTACGTTTCGGCCGGGCTAAAATCGCGCCCGCGGTATCCGAAAAACCATCAACATTCCGCTCATTAGCATCTCATTATCCGCTCATTAGCGACAGAGTGACCTCGAGGTCGACCAATCGTACACCGGGTTGCTGCCACGTGCGGCCGGGCCCTCCTACGGTCGAGTGACGGGACGATTGACCAATCCTACGCTTTGGTGACCTGACGGTCGACCAATCGGTGCGTGTGTGGGCGGGCCTTATCGTTCTCAACCGAGGTGAGTCGCCGCCATCTTGATTCCAAACTTTTCCTTTTTCCCGCTTTCTGCGTCTTTCAAAAAAACGTTGCTTTTAAAACACATATTGTTTTTTAAAAAAATATTTAGAAAGTTATTAACTTATCTAATCTCATTAATTTTCCTACCTTTCCCTGTTTTTCCAGGTAGGCCTCGAAGCCTCGGCCTCTCCTCCGCACCCACGCCCGAGCTAAGCACCTCCTGGCCCCAGTCGAAGGCTGGGGGGGCGGGCCTTAGCCCAGCGCCGCTACCTTACTAAAGGGTGCGCGCGCAGCTGAGACGCGGCGTCTCTCTCTATTCCCCGCTCGACTCGGGTGGGGGGCGGGGCTATCGGGAGTGCAGATCTCGGGCGAGGCTTAGGGTTACCCCGGCAACCGGGCCCGCCGGCCGTCTCTCAGCCGCAATCGGCGATCTTCAAGCCAGCTCGGGAGGGCGGGGCCATGTCAGTGCGTGGGCCGGCTCGGAGCTCCGTGGAGCCATCGCCGGCACTGGGCTCGGGTGCTTTGTGGCCTGCGGCCGAACAGCGGCTGCGGACCTCCAGCTGACCGGGGCGCTGGACTCGGCTGGGCCATGTCTTTGCGAGGAGGGGAGAGAGAAATCCCTGTTCTATGCGGACGACCTGGTTCTGCTGTCTCCCACAGAACAGGGATTACAGCAACAACTAGACCTACTCGACAAATACTGCCAAAATTGGGCTCTAACAGTAAATCTAAAGAAAACCAACATCATGATTTTTCAAAAAAGGCCCAGATGTCAGGAAAACAAATACCAGTTTACCCTCAGTGATACCACTATAGGACACACTATGAGCTACACCTACCTTGGTCTAACTATTACAGCATCAGGGAGCTTCAGCATAGCAGTGAATGCACTAAAAGAAAAAGCCCGAAGAGCCCTATATGCAATAAAAAGAAAATTCTACAACATCCAAATCCCAATCAAAATCTGGCTCAAAATATTTGACAGCATAATCCTGCCCATTGCACTGTACGGTAGTGAAGTATGGGGCCCGCTAAATCACCAAAGCTACACTAAATGGGAAAAACATACAATAGAAGCCCTACATGCAGAATTCTGCCGAAGCATCCTTCGCACCCAAAGGAAAACGCCAACAAATGCATGCAGAGCCGAACTAGGCAGATACCCACTGATAATAAACATCCAAAAACGAGCACTAAACTTCCTAAATCACCTCAAATCTAGCTCCCCAGACACCCTTCATTTCAAAGCCTTTCAGACCCAAGAGCTAAACCCAGAAAAGAGTCCCCTGAGTCAGCTGCTACGGAAACTAAGCACTCAGCCGGACCCTGACCAGCCCCAGACCAACACAGCCGCCCAAACACCAATCCGAGTGAACCAAATCATTAAAAAATGCAAAGAAACCTACCTGGAACATTGGAACAAAATAACCGAAAGCCAAAGCAGATTAGAATGTTACCGGGCCCTAAAAAGAGAATATAAACTGGCAGACTACCTCACGACCATCAGAGACACAAAACAGAGACAGACCCTCACCAGGTACAGACTAAGCGACCACCAACTGGAAATTGAAAAAGGCAGATACAAGAAATCCTGGCAGCCTAGAGAGAATAGAATATGCGATCAATGTCTGGCTGGCGAGGTTGAAACAGAAATGCATTTCCTCCTAAAATGCGAAAAATTCAACACATCAAGAAACATATTATTCAACAAGCTAAGCCAAACAACCCCAGATTTCAAGGAATTGGATGATCTGTCAAAATTGAGATTAGTCCTAGGAGAAGGAGACAGACCATACCTTGGGGCCAAATATGTAACAACATGTCACAACCTGAGGACTGTTTAAAATTAAGACTGTTTAAAATTAATATTGAACGTACCAAATGAAGTACAAAGACTGTTTAAAATTAATATTGTTTAAAAGTAATATTGTATGTACCCAACAAATGTCAAA